>NC_081365.1:42904841-43211269 GCF_030684315.1 Stegostoma tigrinum
AAGTCATGCAGATGGGAGGTTCATCCATGCTCAGGAGTATCCAAGCTTCAAAGGAGGGAGTGTATGACCAATTGGGCCTAGTCAGCTCCTTTTCCAGGAACTGGGGGAAAGGTGGGCAGGTGCAGTCTCATGTAGATGGATTGGGTAGGGACATGGGGACCTGAAAATCGAAAGGCTATCAGGAAGGGGAAAGACTACAGGAAAGGCACCTGGATGTTTGTGACTTCACCGATATGAAAATGCCACCAGCCAGAAGCACTCACACTTGCCTTCCACCATTCTGGAAATCAGTGATATGCAATGGGGAAGAAATGGTCATGTCTACAACTGGAGTGGGCAGGGTAAGTGACTCAATCTGTGTCCAAAGCACTGCATAGGACCCAGACCTACACTGTCGCTAATCCAGGCATTGGCTCCCTGCTGCATATCTCTCTGCCCCAGGCATCTCTGACCATTTAATTCACAACAACACTTTTAAACAAGAGGTCATTGAAATAACAGGATTAAGACCAATGATGTTAGCAGGACTCATTGCTCTGTCCCTCTCGCCTCCTCAAGTTGCAGCAGGCACTTAACACAGACATTGGTGCATAGTACGTCCTGTATGGATATGAGGGTAGGCAACATGCTGGCATAATTACATTCAGGGCTGCACAGAGACTCAAACAAACAGATTAGAACAAAAGCAATTAAAATTATAAAAACATGATCATTTATTAAAGGTGCATTGTCACCAGGGCCACCAAAAGGCCCTCAAAATATTTTCTTCTTTCTCTCCTTTTCATGACACATCAGTGTAGTCCGCTTTTGGAGCTGGCATGAAGCCAGCCCGCTCCTCTATGGCACCGATTGGCCCTGGAGGTTTAGTCCAGTGACCTGGGGCATTTGTGTCTAGATGGCTGAGGCACAATGCGGGCCATTGTATCCCACGTCCCTATCTGCTCCCAGTGCATGTGGTTTAACTCCCTGATTGATGTCAGGGCCTGAACAAGTGCCTCATTTTCACCAATCCTCTGCATGTCAGCAGCCTGGCCTGATCTTATGCAGCCAGCTGCAGAGCTATTGCAGACGGGCGCTCACAAATTGTTTTACAACACTGTCTAACACAAACATTCATGCCAAAGTGTCAGTAACTGACCTGGTTGGAGTTGCAGGAGACAGTCAGTGACTATTAGAGTTCACAGGGGTCTGTGTTGGGACCACAACTATTCATGTTATGCATTAATAATCTGGAAGAAGAAACTGAGGGCATTGTTGCTAAATTTGCAGATGTCACAAGATAGATGGAGGAACAGATAGTGTTGAGAAAGCTGGGAGGCTGCAGAAGGACTTGGACAGAATAGGAGAGCGGGCAAAGAATTGGCTGATGGAATACAAAGTGAAAAAATGTGAGGTTATGCTCTTTGGTGGAAAGAAGACACACAGAATATTTTCTAAATGAGAAAAGCTTCAGAAATCTGATGCACAGAGGGACTGGGGCATCCTGGTTCAGGATTGTCTTGCGGGTAACATGTTTAAGTTGCAGTTAGGAAGGTAAGTGCAATGTCATCATTCATTTCAAGTGGGTTAAATTACAAAAGCAAAGATATACAGCCTCATAAGTACAAGATGCTGGCTGAATCATGTTTGGAAAATAGAGAATGTTCTTGGATCTATATTTTTGTTTTATTCATTCACAGGATGAGGGCATCGCTAGCTAGGCAGCATTTATTGCCCAGAAGGCAGTTAAGAATCAGCCACTTTGCTGTGGATCTGGAGTCACATGTAGGAAGGATGTGCTGTTCCTGGAGGTGTTCCAGAGGAGGTCACATGAATGATCCCAGGGATTGAGGGCTTGTCCCACAGGAGCAGTTGGAAATTCTGGTTCTGTACTCAATGGAGTTTAGAAGGATGAGGCAGGAAGGGAATCTGATTGAAACTTACAGAACTCTGAGAGGCCAGGATAGAGTGGATGTGGAGAAGATGTTTCCATTAGCAGGAGAGACTCCGATCCAACAGCACAGTCTCAGAGTGAAAGGATGACCCTTAAGAATTAAGTTAATGAAGAATTTCTAGAGCCAGAGAGTGATGAATTTGTGGAACATGTGTTTATACCTTGTTCCAGCTGAGGGAATCTCAGGGCTAATGTTTGTCTCTCAATCAATGTCACAGAGGCATTTTAACTGGTCGTTATCACATTGCTGTTTGTGAGAGCTTGCTTTGCGCTGACTGGTTATCACATTTCGGACAACTGTGACTAGACTTCAAAAGTACTTGATTGGCTGAAAAGTACTTTTGAATGTCCTGTTGGTCTTAATACATGCTATATAACCGCAAGTCTTAGCAAACAGGCTACAAGGCAAGGCGTTACTTGGAAGAATGGATATATTTTGCAAATAATCTGCCTCTATGCTATATGATAGCTTTAGATTTTTAATAATTGAAACTGGTGATTGACTGATAGGAATGTAAGGAGAAAAATCGACTTTACTGTTAAGAACTGGAGACAATGCTCAGACAGTCACTGGAAAGTAGCCCAGGAAGACAAAACAGTGCAGATAATGTCATGTCACATATAAAGAGATCATCAAGACAACAGGGAAGAGGATGATTTTGAAATTTTGAGGGCTAATATCTTAAATCTTCGTTTACAGGAATTTTCAAAATATCATCCACTCATCACCAGGGAAGTTAGAATTAAATGCAGGCAGTTAAAAGGAGCAGTCACATCACGTACTTCCTCAGTCCACTCTCCCTACCCCCGATTCCCCATTTAAAAGGTAATTGATTAATTCGCCTAAGGATAAGATTAAATTAAATAAATCATGATTAATATTTAAATAAAATGTCATAACTGGCAAAAATCACATGATAACTGCCTTCGCTAATGTGGCTAACCATAACTTATTTGTGATCTTGCTGCTTCTTATTTCACTTCCTGATTGTGCTGTGTCCCCATACATGGGATTATAAGTAATGTTCACCAAACCAGAGTTCAGTAAGGTCATGGTATTCAGCAATTGCAGCTTTCTGATGATCACAAGAATGTCACTTTTTTTCTTTGTGGAACAGGATATGAAAATGCAGCTAATGTTGTACACTCCTGCTACATCTGCACTCTATATAACTTACTAACAAGCCAAGTTAGTGGAGAAGTACAGAGGATGATCTAAGCAATCAGTTATTATTTTGTTGAGTATCTACATTCCCCTAATATTCATTTATACTCTTTCTGGGCAGCCAGGCATCATCGCTGTGTGCCTTCTTTTTCACTCATTTATTCTTGAGGCAGCGTAACAATACAGGGATAAAATCAAAAATATCCCTTTAATGTTTGGTAAAACTTGTACATCTTTTCGTGAGCAAAAAGTGATCAATCCATTGAAAAAAAATCACAAAATTAGCATTAATTTTAAATAATGAACTTTCCTTGGGTTAAGCACCAGCTTTCATATTTTGTTCAAAATTGCAAACTTCAATAACTTACAAACCTAGTTCATGATTTTCTTTGCATTATGTTTGTCTATTGGACTAATTTCTCTGGATTTTTATGACTCGGTTGCTCTATCTCATCCCTTTCAACATGTTGTCTCTCACAGTATTGTCAAATATATTTATCCAATTTGCTGGTTTTAGTTCAGTGTTATTGTCACATATCTTGTGTAGCTGCAATCTGCTACATTCTACCATCCTGATTGGAATTCTATAGCATAACCATGGGAATTTTGGCGTTTTGTCATTCATAGCAAGATCACCTATCTTCTGTCCTGCTGAATCTATCTTGGCTCCAGCGTAATTGTGGCCAAAGTGTTTTTCAAGCTTAATGTATCAAATGGAAGAAACTGATCAATATTCTGCTTTTGATATTTCAAAAAAATGTTATGCTGCAGCAGCCCTTAGGTTCAAGCCCCATCTGCTTTAGCAATGTGTCGTGGCACGTCTGAACAGATTGATTAAAAATAAATTCAGTATTTCAAAGATAGATAACAAGTGACTATCCAAAAAATATATTCCACTCACAGTTGGAGGACAGCTCCAGGCATTTTGTCAAGTACATGTTGTATCTTTTTCAAATCTTACTCGAGAGCAGGAAAACCATGGTTGGCTGTTTGCTTCCATCTCAGAAAGGTCCTCAAAAATTTAGTTGTGAAAGAAATAAGGAGAAGTTAAAAATGTAAATAGAGTTGTAAGGTTTTTTTTGCATGAACATCCAAATCAGTCTTTAAAGTTGCAGAAATCCATGCCTTCTTCCTATTGATAAAGAAAATGCCCAAAGCAAATAGTTTTAAGATCCAAAATTTAAATATATTTTCATTTTGAGGCTAACAAGATAGAAAGAATTATAGAATCGTAAATGACTTGCATCTTAACATAGAACATAGAACATTACAGCACAGTACAGGTCCTTCGGCCCTCGATGTTGTGCTGACCTGTCATACTGATCTCAAGCCCATCTAACCTACACTATTCCATGTACGTCCATATGTTTATCCAATGACGACTTAAATGTACCTAAAGTTGGCGAATCTACTACCGTTGCAGGCAAAGCATTCCATTGCCTTACTACTCTCTGAGTAAAGAAACTACCTCTGACATCTGTCCTATATCTTCACCCCTCAATTTAAAGCTATGCCCCCTCGTGCTCGCTGTCACCATCCTAGGAAAAAGGCTCTCCCTATCCACCCTATCTAACCCTCTGATTATCTTATATGTTTCAATTAAGTCACCTCTCAACCTTCTTCTCTCTAATGAAAACAGCCTCAAGTTCCTCAGCCTTCCCTCCATACCAGGCAACATCCTAGTAAATCTCCTCTGCACCCTTTTCCAAAGCTTCCACATCCTTCTTATAATGCGGTGACCAGAACTGTACACAATACTCCAAGTGCGGCAGCACCAGAGTTTTGTACAGCTTCACCATAACCTCTTGGTTCTGGAACTCAATCCCTCTATTAATAAAAGCTAAAACACTGTACGCCTTCTTAACAGCCCTGTCAACCTGGGTGGCAACTTTCAAGGATCTGTGTACATGGACACCGAGATCTCTCTGCTCATCTACACTACTAAGAATCTTACCATTAGCCCAGTACTTTGCCTTCTGGTTACTCCTACCAAAGTGCATGACCTCACACTTGTCTGCATTAAACTCCATTTGCCACCTCTCAGCCCAGCTCTGCAGCTTATCTCTGTCTCTCTGCAACCTACAGCATCCTTCGTCACTACCCACAACTCCACCGACCTTAGCGTCGTCTGCAAATTTACTGACCCATCCTTCTACGCCCTCATCCAGGTCATTTATAAAAATGACAAACAGCAGTGGACCCAACACCAACCCTTGCGGTACACCACTAGTAACTGGTCTCCAGGATGAACATTTCCCATCAATTACCACCCTCTGTCTTCTTTCAGCAAGCCAATTTCCGATCCAAGCTGCTATATCTCCCACAATTCCATTCCTCTGCATTTTGTATAATAGCCTATTGTGGGGAACCTTATCGAACGCCTTGCTGAAATCCATATACACCACATCAACTGGTTTACTCTCATTTACCTGTTGGCCACCTTCTCAAAGAACTCAATAAGGTTTGTGAGGCACGACCTTCCCTTTTCAAAACCGTGCCGACTATCCCTAATCAATTTATTCTTTTCAAGATGATTATAAATCCTATCCCTTATAGCCTTTTCCAACACTTTACCAACAACTGAGGTAAGGCTCACTGGCCTATAATTACCAGGATTGGCTCTACTCCCCTTCTTGAACAGGGGAACCACATGCGCTATCCTCCAGTCATCTGGCACTATTCCTGTAGACAATGACGAGTTAAAGATCAATGCCAAAGGCTCGGCAATCTCCTCCCTGGCTTCCCAGAGGATCCTAGGATAAATCCCATCCGGCCCAGGGAGCTTACCTATCTTCACCCTCTGTAGGATTTCTAATACCTCTTCCTTGTGAACCTCAATCCCACCTAGTCTAGTAGCCTGTATCTCAGTATTCTCCTCGACAACATTGTCGCTTTCTAGAGTGAATACTATTGAAAAAATTCATTTAGTGCTTCCCCTATCTCCTCTGATTCCACACACAACTTACCACTATTATCCTTGATTGGGCCTAATCTTACTTTCGTCATTCTTTTATTCCTTAAATACCTATAGAAAGCCTTAGGGTTTACCCTGATCCTATCCGCCAACAACTTCTCATGTCTCCTCCTGGCTCTTATGAGCTCTCTCTTTAGTTCTTTCCTGGCTTTCGTAGCCCTCAAGCACCCTAACTGAGCCTTCACATCTCATCCTAACATAAGCCTTCTTCTTCCTCTTGACCAGAGATTCCACCTCCTTCGTAAACCACGGCTCCCGCACTCTACAGTTTCCTCCCTGCCTGACAGGTACATACTTATCTAGGACACACAGGAGCATTTCCTTGAATAAGCTCCACATTTCTAATGTGCCCATCCCCTGCAGTTTCCTTCCCCATCCTATGCTCCCTAAATCTTATTGTCATTCCTCCAATTTGTCAAAATTAATGCAGAAACTCAGCAGGCCTAGTTGCGTCTGTGGCAAGAAAGCAGAGTTTAATGATCAAGTCTGGTGATCCTTCATTTTGTTTCACAGCTCAAGCATCCACAGTCTTGGCTTTATATTATTGTCAAAATTAATCATTTAACTGACAGGCATTATGAGCTAGATTCTTTTAAACTGAAGGCAGATCATAGTTTTTGGAATTGTGACACAAGTGTTGATAGCACAAAGAAGCTCTGAAGGCACTTTTTGTTTCAGAGGAAACATTATTGAAGGATGTTGCTTAGAATTATGAAAATGTGCTGTGTAATCTTTCCTCTGCCAGAGCTATCTCTCCAACTGCCACAGTTCACTCTAAGCTATTGCTGTATCTGTTCTATTCTATTTGATTAATCTTTGTCAAGTAACTATCCAAATCTATTTTAAATGACATAGAACGTAAAATGGGAAAATAAAATGGGAGTGAAAAATGAGCAATAGTGATGCACATTTACTACAACCCTGACAGGATTGAACTTAAAGAAGTTTAAATATTGCTGAGCTAAGACACTATTTGTCAAAGATTTTTATCTTGAATTCATCAGGACAATTCACAAGAATACCAAAATAAAGGAAAAATAATGTTTATACTGTATAAGAGAAAAGTGCTGATTGGTTAGAAAGTGAACTCTGATTGGCAGAGGCTATTAATAAGTTTCTGTTCTGGTGTCGTAGGTTTTGTAACAACTCTTTTTTGTGACATATTAAACTTGTGAATGCAAGAATTTACATTTATTCATAATGACGAAATCAATATTATAAAAAATTTACACTGCCCATAGTCTCTTAAACAAATCCCAGTTACGGAAGAATTTCAGATGTAGCAGTATAAACTAGAACATTTCTTTTGTTTAAGTCTGAATAGCTTGATTTTGGAATGAAAAGTACTTTCAGTTATAAATATTAATTGAATGGCAGAATTGGGTGTTCCCTTGGCAATGGGTTTGTCGATATTGTGGGGTGGGGTTGCAGGAGGGGGATGCACTGTTGGATCAGAGGCTGTAAAATGACAGAGGATAGAGTATTCAATTGTGTTATGACAAATCTCTGGGACACTACCACTGGGCCATGGTGAGATGGCAAGGCCTAGACCCCAGCTGGGGCCCTAAGGCTAGTTTATGAATACTTTAGAGCGTTTTCCAGCTTCAGCTGGTCTCCTTTCTATCACAGAACCATACTATCAGAGAGTTTTACAGCATGGAAACAGACCCTTTAGTCCAAACCATCCATGCTGACCAGATAACCTAAACTGATCTAGCCCATTTGGCACATATCCTTCTTAAACCTTTCCTATTCATGTAAATATACAGATGCCTTTTAATTGTACCCACTTATACCATTTTCTCTGAAAGCTTATTCCATATACATGCACCACCGTCTGCATGGAAAAGTTGCCCCTCAGGTCCCTTTTAAATTTTTTCCCTCTCACTTTAAACTTGTGTCCTCTAGTTTTTATTGTAAAGGACATTGTCCAAGACCATGCTCAGTAATTGGAACGTTGAAAGTAAAGGCAAAGTCCTGTAAGAATTCTACCACCCAAAACCCAAAGATGGACATTTGGCAGTATTGTCCCCAACCTTAGGGCATTCATTTCATTTCATTGACTGACTGTATTCACCACCAACCCCAGGCTCCCATGCCTTTGCTACTTCACTCCTTCATACCGAACGACGCACGTCCCCTTTAAAGGAACACAAACAGGGTGCCACAAGATATTTGGACACCTCTGACTTAATGTTGAAGTGGAACATAGTTAAAATAAGCCTTACGTGAATGTACATCCATGGTATGCAAATACAGTCCAAGCACAAACTCACTGCAGGAAGGCATGAAGCTTGACATACAGCAAATATGCTGCCAACTTAATCTTTGCATTTCAACTTGGTGTCAGGAAATTCAAACTTTGAATCCTACTTAATTCAATGACCCAGCATGCTACATTTCCAGCTCTGAAAGCTCCATAAAATCCCACTATTTATTCAATAGTCTGTAGAATAACAAAGTAAAACATTGTGATGCAGCAGCATCAAGTGGACTATTAGTTAAATCAAAATGAACTGTTAGTACCTTTTGGAAGAATTTCTTAACAACACTATTCATGCATATTCAAATATTTGAGTACCTAAATAAAATGGCTATAGTTAAAATCAAAGGTAATTTATTTTGATCAGAATTAGTCTAATGGCAATAATATTGCTCAGTATTCCGTCAATTGATACTGCACAGAATGATAGGATAATGACAACATACTATGAATGCAAATTGTAGGAGAAGAGTTCATAATTGTGTCTTTTCAAGGAATGGAGTCCTGATCTGCATTGTATGCATGCAAAGATTATGTGAGAGTTTTTTTTTCATTTTTCTCCTCATCTAAACTCCTCCAATCATCTTCTTTCCTGGAAACAGTGTCTTCCTTGCTAGGCTACAGTTTCATATGCAATAATCACTCAAGAATAGCTCACACAAGCAACTATTATTCAAGAGTGAGCCTTCACTTTGGAAAGCAGCATGTTAACCTACTCCCACCTCATGTCATTTGTATTGATCATGTGTACAAACCTTTTGCAAGTTCCTTTGCTAAACTAGGGACATTGTGGTACTGCGTTTCTCTAGCTCAGATTCGCTAACATTGCAAACTTTCCTAATTTGAGAACGAACATGATGAAAATCTTCTCAAGGCCAAGTAGAGTCGAGCAATAAATGCTACTTCAGCCAATGATACCCACATCTCATGAATTAATTAAAACAACATCCTATCAAAATCTAAAATAATCCAGCTATCATGTTGGTGTTACCCTGTACCAGAAGTCCAGGTGCTGCTTTTGATAGGGCACAGTATTCTAAAATGATGAAGATGACTTTTCAAACATCCTATCAGTCTTATAATTCACTGCCAAATAGATCAAAATTTGAACACTTAAACCATTGAGCATTTTACTTGTGAAGCTGTCCCATTTATGAACAGTTTCAACAAGTATGAGGGAAAACAAAACAGCTGTCCCAAGCCTCGTTTTCAGTCTGAGCTTTCTTTGCTTTGTATTGATCTATCTACCCATCATGCTAAGCTGAACATGGCCATAAGGTTATCTTAATCAG
Source organism: Stegostoma tigrinum (assembly GCF_030684315.1). Lineage (NCBI taxonomy): Eukaryota > Metazoa > Chordata > Chondrichthyes > Orectolobiformes > Stegostomatidae > Stegostoma > Stegostoma tigrinum. Next base: position 42,914,469 of record NC_081365.1, read on the forward strand.
TTCATGTCCAGAAATAAGTGTTATGGAAATAGCATGTCACGTGACTACAAACTTCAAAATCTTTTGGCAATGTTCCACAGGGATTGGTGCTGAGGTCACAGTTATTTTCAATATATTAATGACATTGATGAGGAATATGAGTGTATTATCACCAAGTTTGCAGGCAACACAAAAATAAGTGGAATGCAGGTAGTGAGGGTAACATAGAATCTACAGAGAGACAGTGAGTCTGCAATAACATGGCAGATGAAACTTAATGTGGGAAAATTTAGGGTTATACACTCTGGTAGGAAGAATACAGGGCCTAAATGTTATTATATGGAGAAAGACTGCAGAAAATTGCAGCACAAAGGGATTTGGGGGCCCTCCTGCATAATTCATAATAAGCCAGCACACAGGTTCAGCAAGTGGCAGGGAAGGGACTTGGAATGTTGGCCTTTACTTCAAAGTTAATGGAATATAAAAATAGGCAAGTCTTACAAAAACTGTACAAAGCGTAAGTTCTACCACAGTGGTCCTGTTATCCAAGGAAAGACAGACTGTCATTAGAGGTAGTCCAAAGAAGTTTCACCAGGTTGATCCCGGTGTGGAAAAATTTTCTTAAAAGGAGAGGTTGAATAGTTTGGGCCTGTACTTATTGGGGTTTAGAAGAATCATGGCAATGCTTCTGAAATATAGAAGATTCGGGGGTTTGACAGGGCTATTGCTGAGAGATTTTTCAGATGGCATATATCAGAATAAAGGTTCTCACATTTAAGACAGAGGTGAGGAGGAATTCTTCTCTCAGAGGATGGTGAATCTGTAGACAGCTGACAAGGCTGGGTTGTTAAGTACAATCAAGGCTTAAACAGATTTTCAATCTGTAAAGAAAGCAAAGTTTAGAGGAGAAAGGGAGGAACGTACATACAACACAGAATATAGGACATAGAACAGCACAGTACAGGCCCTTCGGCCACCATGTTGTGCCAACTTATTACCCTAGTAAGATCAAACTACCCTGCATACCCTGCACAAGGTAGAATTGAGAATTGTCAGATCATCCATGATCTCCATGAATGGCAGAGCAGGCCTGATGGGTAAATGGCCAACATCTGCTCCAAGTCTACTTTTCCCATGGCTCTTTTCTGTTAACCTTGGTAAGAATTCTATTGGTATCAGGCAGGGAGTTCAAATCTCATGTTAAATCACTGATAACATAAGTGATCCTGAAATAATGCGGCTCAATTACTGTGCAACACTATTCTTCATCAAAAGTTGACAATCTGTCACTCAATATTGCATAATCTTGGATCCTGATCAACATGAAACATCGGCAATGCCCACATTTACTGAAGGCATTCAGAAAGCATGGAAACAATTTAAATGTGATACAAATGCTCTGAATAGGTGAATAAATGCAGTGAATAGGGTGGTAATAACTCAAAGTTAGTTCATGCTCTGTTGCTCTATGAAACCCTATAGAAGTACAGTTTTACCCTCCCTACACACAAGGCTGTAAAATTCAGTCAAATGCTGCCCATTCAGAAAATAGTGCATCTTTCTCGGGAATTCAATGTGACACTTTTTTCTCGCTATGTTCCTGCCAGGCTGTACAGCTTTAGAAAGGGATTGTATAAAACATTAAATGTTAAATTTTCTTTTTTGTACAGCCGCCATTTGAATTTGTTTCTGGATCTTAGTAGCAAGTAGCTGACCTGCTTTTAGAGCACGTTTTCATTCCAATGGAAATAATGAGAAATGCCAGCTTTGAAAGGAAGCTCCAATTAACAGTTTGGCTGCTAATGCTCCCTCTGCTGATAGCAGTTTGAAAGACAAATTGTAAAGATAATAGTGAAGCAATAAGGATCTGCAGCAATCTGCAGAGTGCATGAAAGCATCATTTTGTGAAGACTATCAGCCATCCATCATACATTGCTGAACCTGTGTGCTGGCTTATTACGAAGGTAAGATGAATATATATCAGCTGCATTAGGATCTGTTTATAGACTCAAAGATACTCCCATGACAAAATGAGGCCAGTCTGTTCATTGTGTCTGTCAGTCCACAAAAACCATCTATACCCTTATCTCATTTTCCTGTTCTTGGCCCATAGCTCTGGAAGCTATGGCAATGTACTTGTACTGCTTAAAAGTTCTGACTCAACCACTGTTTCAGGTAGTGAGATCCAGACTCTCATCAGCCTCTAAGTGACAATAAATTTTCCTCAAATTCCTTTTTTGCCTTTTTCTCCTACCTTAAATCTATAGTCTCATTACGAGTGGAAAAGGTGCATTCCTATCCACTCTCTCTATGACTCCCATAACCTCATATACCTCTATCAGGTGCCCTGTGAACCTTCACTGCTCCAAGAAAAACAACCCCAGGTTGTCCAATCTTTCCTATTGACTCAGACCCTCCCGCTTAGGCAGTGTTCTGGTAAACTTCTTCTTGTGGAATAATATCCTCCCTATAATGTGGTGACTAGCACTGCACATAGTACAACAGTTCTGGCATAACCAATATTTTATACAGTTACAGCATTTCTTGCTCTGGTTTTCTGTCTCTTGGCGTAAAAACACAGCCAGTGTATATTCTATCCTTCAGAATTCTCTCTTACAACTTCCACTCCAAGTTAAAACCTGATGGTCTGTAATTCCTTGGTACATCCCATATTCCTTTTTTTTAATGAATTGGACAATATCAGCAGTCACCCAGTGCTTTTGCACCTCACCTATGGCTAAAGAGAATTTGAGATTTACTGCCATTGTCTTTGACTTCTCCTCTCTTGCTTCCCTCAATAGCCTAGAATGCATCTTACGCGGGCCTGTGCATTTATCCATGGTGGCTCAGTGGTTAGCATTGCAGCCTCACAGCACCAGGGACCCGGGTTCGAATCCAGCTTTGGGCAACTGTCTGTGTGGAGTTTGCACATTCTCCCCGTGTCTGTGTGGGTTTCCTCCGGGTGCTCCGGTTTCCTCCCATAGTCCAAAGATGTGCAGGCTATGTGGATCGGCCATGCTAAATTGCCCATAGTGTTCAGCAGTGTTTGGGTTATAGGGTGATAGGTCCGGGTGGGATATATCAAGGGGCGGTGTGGACTTGTTGGACCAAAGGGCCTGTTTCCACACAGTAGGGAATCTAATCTAAAGTTGTTTGTATATGGGTCTGAAAGGATCAATATTGATGGGTTCCATAAGCTGCACACACTGTGTTGGTGCCATATGGACTTGGGTGCAGAACAGCTGAGAGTTTGGTGGCAAGGGTGACAGCGTACTGTATATATCATGTCACATTTGCATTCATGTTGGTTTTACATGTTTGTTTCAGTCTCTGACTGGATTAACTGTGCCGGCATCATGCCTAACTTCACATTCACAGATGGTGTGTACTATTGAGTGATCTCTATGTTGAGAACTTGCTGCAGCATAAGGAAGCAAGACGAACAAGGTGAATATTGGCTAAATACTGACAGCATTAATCTTTGCAGTCTTTCCCTGGCCTCTATCTGCAAGAATGTTAATGTGACTGAAGTGATGAAGCATTATCTGGGGCAAGGAGGTTTACAGCACAAAGGAAGTCAATATCTGGAACAGGATACTGATTGTGGATGATCAGCCATGATCATAATGAATGGTGGTGCTGACTCAAAGGACCGAATGGCCTACTCCTGCACCTATTGCCTATTATCTGATATATCCAATATACAAAGAGCAGAGTTTCAGCTGGCCAGCCGGTTGTTATTCCAGCATAGGTAGGAATTGCAAGTCAGGATCTTGAGGAATCCCCATCACAGCAGACACCCATGGAATTGTCCAGGGAATTGCACTTGGAACTCTCCAAAGTCTCCATAACAATTGAAAGCTTTGGATGGTATCAATGAAATTACATAAAATAGTTACTTAGGAAATGTTAGACAAGTCATTCTGTAGCCTAATCCTAAGTAACTGTTAAAAAGACCCCATACTTATTCACATTCCCTCACCCAGAAAAATTGCAACACCACCTACTCCCACCTTGTCAGTCATGTCATAGAACCCCTACAGTGTGGAAACAGGTCATTCGGCCCAACAACCCCACACCACCCCTCCAAATAGCATCCTACCCGGACCCATTCCCCTACCTTTTACCTAGTCAGTCAGATCCTGCTTTTTTTGAGTTACATGTAGGCCACAACAGGTGAGGATGACAGTTCCCTTCACTGAAGGACATAAGTGAACTTTGATAACTGAATTTTTTGCGTAGCCCTGTCTTCAAAGTCTTTGAGGTCTTTTCCCTGCCATCAAGGAAAACGTTGGATAAGGAAAAGACTCGGATGTTTTGAAGTCTTGATATGCCTTCAGAGTCTTCAGTTTACATCTGAGTCCCTTGGACGCTGTTTTAACTTCAGGTCCTGGCTGTGGAGCTGTTTTCTATGCTGCTCCCATGCTTTATCTTCTATTTTAAGTAAATACCTTCCTGCCTACGTGCTGACTAACTAGTCAGGAGTATCTTGAGCTGTGGGCGTGTTTCCATATCGTGCTTACTGCTCAGATACAGATGTTTTGGAGCTGGACTATTGCATGCAGATTGCTTTGACCCAGCCTTTAAACTTCTCCCTGCCCTGAAGGAAGGTTAGTGACATGCCGAAAAATGGAGAACAAGGCATAAAATGTTGCAGGAGGGTTAAATTAGCGTAGAGTGGGATTTCCATCTCCCCATGACCACCTTCCCAACTCTTCACCCTCAGTGCCAGGAGTTCCCTCCCCTGGAGCTAATGATTTGTTGTGTGTAAATCACCACAATCTACCTTTAATTTGGCTTCTTGTTAAGACATTGCAAAGACAATCAAATACTGAAATAACTAATTCAACTTATTTGCATGAAACAACCAAAATAAGATCCCTCAAGTAAACAATTTAAGCCTCAACCCAACTTAACTATTACCTGATTAATGATGCAATTTAGCTACAATTCTAATCAATGGCAGCTGCCTCTCAATGTCTTGGGCTCACTCTCATGTAGTGTTGCTCGCCAGAAAAATCCCACAGTTGAATTCTTACAGAATTTTCCTGTCTTGTTAAATTTGTGGTGTGACTTTATTGATGAATCTTTAGATCCTTTCATCCACAACATTGATCACACTCCTGCAGTCATCCAGTCTGTAGCCTGTTTTCCTACCAGAAGTGAAAGCCTGATGCTCTCTCAACTTAGCTTCTCTGTTCCTTGTTATGTTTATAAAATTCAGAAGTTTATATTGTCACAGGCTGATCTACTAGCCAGAAAAGAAGCCCCAGTGAAACCAAGGACTAAATAAATCAGGGCCTTTGGATAGAGAGTGTTTCTGCACCTTGATATACAGATGGAAAGGAAGGGCGTACCAGTTGTGATCAGTGATAATAGGAACTGCAGATGCTGGAGAATCTGAGATAACAAAGTGTGGAGCTGGATGAACACAGCAGGCCAAGCAGCATCTTAGGAGCACAAAAGCTGACGTTTTGGGCCTAGACCCTTCATCAGAAAAGCTTCTGATGAAGGGTCTAGGCCTGAAACGTCAGCTTTTGTGCTCCTGAGATGCTGCTTGGCCTGCTGTGTTCATCCAGCTCCACACTTTGTTATCATGGCATACCAGTTGTATCTAACTAATCAGGCAGTCTGTCGTTCAGCAACCTGTAGTATGGTTCTAGTTCTGGTTCTGGTTTCTTTAAAGTTGTTTAGGTCACAAGGTCATGGTCATGGTGTGCCAATGCCCAGTCTGCACTTGTATTTATTTTAATGAAGTTTTTTTTTCCTTTGTCTCGAATGATTCAAGTTATACTTGTTGAATCCTTTGGTAATAAGGATTTTGTTGCTCAGATTAGGGGGCATAAACAATTAAATGCTTCAACCTCAAATCAGAAATGCCTGGGGCACTGCTGGTGTGTAAACAACTTTATCCTTGTCCTGATGAAGAGTCTAGGCCCAAACGTCAGCTTTTGTGCTCCTGAGATGCTGCTTGGCCTGCTGTGTTCATCCAGCTCCAAACTTTGTTATCTCAGATTCTCCAGCATCTGCAGTTCATACTATCTCTTATCCTTGTCCAGTTTCTGTATTTCCATATTGAGGAACATTTATTGTCTCAAAATATGCTTTCCAGCAAGGGCATTTTATTGAATATAATAATAAAATGCAGAAGGATTGTGAGCAATAAGTTTCACAGCACTTTACAAATGAGTTTGAAATCTCCTGTGCTAACCCTAACAAGCGAAATCCCATGGTTCTGCAAATTTTCTGGATGGCAAGGATCCAGTCCTGAGGTGGATTACAGAGGCGCACCTTGTCTTGCCTTCTCAGTGGGTATCCCAACAGGCAAAGGGCATCCTCTGAAAAAAACCTCTTCTGTATTTACCATTTTAAAACTTATTCCAAAAAACTGCCTGCCCAGAGAAATGATATTGTGGTATGGGCAGGACAATATCAATCAACTGAGCCCTCAACAAACGAAATTCTCACTTAACTATTTATCTATGGTGGGCAAACTGCTGATTTCAGAGCCTATCCAATTCCTGTGGGATGATCCGGGATTAGGGTTAGTAGGTAATGAGTTAGCTACTTGACCTATTTTACAAGCCTTCCCACTGAAAAGCACTTCCAAAAGGGGGCATGTGTCAGCCTGCGCTTTATCTCTCTAAGTAAGGCTCTTCAACTTCTTGATAATGTAACACCCTTTTTATTTACATCAGCCCATAGGTTAGCAAGTACAGGTTCCTTGTGTAGCATGTAAGACCTATATCTTGCCCTAGACTGGTCTCTTATTTCCTCTTGGGCTACATTGCTGTGGGAATGCCACAACTGAACTGGTGGTTTCTGCACAGAATGGAGGGCCTCTCTGATGTCAGTTCAATACTAGCACTCATGCAAAATGGAGCCTTCAGTGGCTGCTTGCCTCCACGGTATGGGCAGGTGAACATGTTCCCAGTCCATCCCTGGGACAGTCCTCCAGAGGCAGAAGTACATTCGGGTACTATACCAACACAACACACCAGCTCTGTCCTTCAGCTGAGGAAATGTACTCTTCTATATGCTTAAAACATGACATTTTCTTAGAAACTTGAAGTAGTCAATTACCACAATACAGCTAGAATTTTGAAAAAAATGTCATCTTTGAATCTGGTATGTTGTTGAGTATTTGAGATGTGGTTAACCGAAACCCCATCTAACTGAAACATAACATTCTTAGTTTTATGTTCAATTCCTAATTCACTGGAAGATGGATTCCTAGTAGCCTTCTTGATTACATGCTATTCCTGTATGTGAACTTTTTTATAATTCAGCACAAGAACATCTAAAAATTCTGCACATTCATTACTGAAAATCAAGTGGGATTTCTGGAACAACTATCAATTAATTTCATAGTCATCATTGCCAATAGTAGTCACTTTTGCCAGATCTATTTTGTTAATTGATCTGAAATTCCTCAATTGCTTTGGTGACGTTTACATACACATGTCCAAACACTTGTCCAGGCCTCTGGATTCCTAATCTAGTAACATAACCAATATGCTAACACATCCTCATTTGACAGTTGATATTGCAGTTCTTTTATATAATAAAAAACAAAACAAGGTTATAGTCTGTTTCAATATATTATAAAACTATTTTCTTAGCCCTATTCAATAAACACAATAAAAAGATAAATAGTTTCCTCATTTTAACTATGAGCAACACAGGTCCAGTGTACATTATCTTTCACTAAGCTGGAAGAATCCTGCCCAAAAATGATAATTTGGACAAAACACCACTATAAAAAAAATAACATTATACTTAGTTTAAAGAAAATTTGTATTGTTCAAATAAAAAATTAGCCTGTCATTTGATGCAGCTCTTATTTTGTAAATTATTTGTAATATATGCAATGAAACCTTTTGTATATAAGCTTTTAACAGTTGCTGATAAATGTTTTGTATATCAGTATATAATCAAGCCATACAAAGCATAGAGATTTCAGTTTTACCCTTGTTCAATTCTCAAATATCTGATTTGACAAAGGTCCAGCTTTAATACTGCAATTTATTTTAGTATTCCTACTAGGCTAAAATCATATACTTGTTACATCATCCTCTCCCAGACACTATTCTAATTTTAACAATTCAACATTAAAAGTAGGCATTCCTCACTTGTAATGAGGAATTCATCTGTTTATAAAAACAAACAAGATGTACCCATTGCAAAGTATATCTCCCACACAAGCCATTTTCAAAACACCCCTTACAAATTAAATTTAATACTTTGTGCATTATATGTCTGGACAATGTGTTATATGACTGATGTTGATCATTTACATTGCAGTAGTTTGCAGCAAAGATTGCAATCCATTTATTCTATGGTTGGTACTTCATGCACAAGTTGGTAAACATTACCCTGTCTTTCAGTCAGGCTAAAATTTTGATTTAAATATTTACTCAAAAAAAAGTGAGGGCTCAATGTTGTATTCTTTTTGACTAAATGTTAATTTTGTCATGTTTCACAGAAGGTCTCTCTCCACAAGGCGTGGCACTACTGTCCCAAACTTGCCTTATTAATCACTACCCCATCCTTCTGGTGACCCTCACATCTGATGCTAGCCTGAATCTACTGTCACTGTACCTGGAAGAACTTGCCACTGCTGAGGTGTCCTGGAATAGACCAGCATCCCTGGTTCCTGCTTGATCTTTAAAAAGCTATAATCACTTAATCTAGCACTGTCCATACGGAGTTGTCCTGTACGGTTTGTGATATTTGCCCAAGATGTGGCCAATAGGGGAAAATTGGCATCTTGTTTTGTAGACTGGGGCACATGAAAGCCCTGCTTATCTCTGTGACTGGGACTATCCCTGTGGGGAGGAAGATTGTCCCAAATATCTGAAAGAGTACACAATATTGCAATCATTGTTTTATACCAGCATTGCAAACAGAACTTATACAGAATTGGCATCCAATTTTTCACCACATCTGATCTCCTTTCCATTGAATTTTACATAGTTATAGTTCCCACTAGTCTCCTTTGTCATATCTATGTCTCTCAATATTGAAAATCTTGGTAATATTTTCCAAGACTATGAAAAATAAAACCTAGCATCACAAAAACATTGGTAGTTGATTTGCTATTATTGGATAAAGCAATAATAATAAAGAAAGACTGACTTGTAGAAGAAAATAGTTATTTTTGGAGAGTTTTGTGCATTTACTTCTTGTCTGACACCAAGACAAAAATCTCACTGGTATATTTTGTGAGGCTGTACTGCTGGCAGAGAACTCAATGGATAGGAGCATTGATTTATTGGATGGTCTTATATTAATAGGATTAGTTGGATGAATTTACATGCTGGGAAGACGGAGCGTATCTTCCAGTTCCAGAGATACCAGGCCTGGAGGCAGAAATTCAATTTCATTGGACAATGGCATCCCAGAACCCTGCTGCCTTCATCTGAGTTAAGGCCTGGTGGGAAGGTATAAACTTTTCCCACCTTTCTGTCACTTGATGTCTCTAAGTGAATAACACCATTCACGACACCTCAGATACTGAAGTGATCCATGTCCAAATGCAGCAAGACCTTGATAACATCCAGGCTTGGGCTAACAAGTGGCAAGAAACATTCACATGTGCACCAGGCAACAATCATCTCCCACAAGAGACAATCTAACCATCGTCCCTTGACATTCAATGGTATTACCATTGTTGAAGATACTATTAACATCCCGGCGATACCACTGACCAGAAACTGAACTAGACTGGAAAAATTAAATACCCTGGTGACAGGAAAAGAAATACTGCAGACAGTAATTCACCTCCTGTCTCCCTAGAACCTGTCCACCGTCTACAAGACACAAGTCAGGAGTGTGATGGAATATTCCTCACTGGCCTGGATGAGTGTAGCCCCAACAACACTGCAGAAGTTTGACACTGCCAGCTGTTTGATATCACACCCCACCCACCATTGGCACACAGTGGCAGTCATATATACCAACAACAGAATGCACTGCAGAAATTCACAAGGTTCCTTAGATAACACCTTCCAAACTTATTTCCATCTATTCATTCAACAAGGATAGCAGATGTGTGGAAACACTACTAACTGCAAATTGTCCCCCAAGCAACTTATCACCCTGACTTGAAAGTATATTGCTGTTCTTTCACTGTCATACGATCCATGGTTATGGATCTACTTGTACTGATTAGACTGAAGTTGTTCAAGAAGGTAGCTCATCACCACTTTACAAAAAGCAATGAATGTTGGCCCAGCCAGTGATGTGCACGTCCCATGAGTTAAAATAAATATGTCACAGGAGATAACAAGGTATAGAGCTGGATGAACACAGCAAGCCCAGCAGCATCAGAGGATCAGGAAGTCTGATGTTTCAAGCCTAGACCCTTCTTCATTTTTTTCTGAAGAAGGGCCTAGGCCCTGAACATCAGCCTTCCTGCTCCTCTGATGCAGCTTGGCCTGCTGTGTTCATCCAGCTCCACACCATGTTATCTCAGATTCTCCAGCATCTGCAGTTCCTACTATCTCTGAAACAGTCACAGGAGAAGCAGTCGAATTACTGGAAGCTGGGCATTTGTGGAGCAGTCTGAAATGTATCATTTTGAGGGAGTTCCAAGGCTATATTGTCAAATTTGAAGAACTCAAAATCCATCATATTGGAGGCATACTCTTAATGAGATTTGGTGACTACAGTGTCACTAGCACCTGGATAGATTGCAGAGAAATTCATGGGATCTGTCCTGACTGCATCTGTAATTAGTTGTGTTCTGTGGTGTACAGCCACTCTTTGTCTCTTAATTTCTATTTACTCCCTGTGAATTAAAGGGGTCACAAATATTGGATTTGAAGACAGACAGTGAAGTACACGCTGTTCAATAAAATGTCTTTCAGATGGTGTTTCACACTAGCCAGTGTGAAGAATGACATTCACACTTCAAGAACTGAACTCACGGAATCATATGGTCGTACAGCATAGAAACAGACCCTTCAGTCCAATTTGTCCATACCAGCCAGCTATTCCAATCTGGCCTAGTCTCATTTGCCAGCATTTAGTCCATATATCCCTAAATTCTTCCTATTCATATACCCTTTTAAATGTTGTAATTGTATCTGCCTCCACAACATCCTCTGGCAGCTCATTGTGTACATACACCGCCCTCTACATGAAAAAGCCACCCCTTGGGTCCTTTATAAATCTTTCCCCTCTCATCAAATAAATTATTTGCCCTCTGTCCAAGGCAAATAGGTAGGCCCAGAGCCAAAACTCCTTGCACTAATTTTAGGCATATTCTTTATAGGTCCATGTTTGCTCTCTCTGATCAAGGCTTTCTGTCACTATAATTAATTAGTTCTTCATTAAAGACTCTAGTAGTTTCACGCCAACAGATATTAGGGGAACTCATGCATAATACTCTGCTTCCCCTCTCATCTTTTTTAAATAGTGAAGGGATGTGCAAAATCTTCCAATCTAAATGAGTAGTTCCAAAATCAGGGAGACTCTGAAAGATTATAGTTAGGGCATATGCAGTGTTCTCACCTACTTCATTTAAAACTCCAAGATGGAAACCATCTAATCCTGGGGTTGTTGCATGCGTTAAGGCCGTTTTTTTCTTCAAGCCTGCTACTTTGCTTAGGTTTATTTGATGTGCTTAGCGCAAAGCAGGAAGTGTGTGCTACCTGATAGCAAGGCAATTCTGCAGCGCTAGTGAGTGCCACTCTTCTCTAACATTCGTGGCATCAATCATGGTAATTTCAGTTGCTGGATTCCTTGGGTTTAAATTTAGCTCTGGAAACAGTGTAAATGTTAAACAGCAAAGATCAATTGTGAATTAAAGATCATTGACATTATCTTAATTAAGAAAATTATCTTTTCCTCTGTTCATTGAGTGCTGTCCTGAGACAATCATTCAAGTTTATATGTGAATGTTTCAAACCCAAAACATCAAAGCTAAAGGCAATGCTTTTGTATGATGCAAATAGAAAAGACAGACAGCCACTTACTGATAATATAATCATGTAGCTGTGCAGAATGCAATTGATGAGAAGTTACAACATACAAATTCAGCACCAGCATGGTGGGTTAATACAGTAAACTATATTACTGACAGTGAAAGGCTGCTAAATCACCTCATACCACAAGGCATGAGCACTGTGAAATATTTAATAATTCACTTGCAGTCATAAAAATATGGGAAAAAGAACAAAATGAATAGATTAGGAACATTCAAATCCAGGGAGATGGAAGATATCTGACTTGGTGCGATTTATTTTCTTACACAATTTCTGCTTTTAATTATATTGCAAAGCAAGATTCTTTTCCGTCATCCTCTCAAATACTGAACTTGTAATTTAACTCCCCAGGACCTCCCTACCATTCCTATCAGAATAGAGTCCTGAGTCTCCATCCCACAGCAGTGGTGTCCTTTTCTTCTCCCAATCTTTCTTTCCCATACATTTCTGTGGATGGCCTGATGATCTGACTGTAGCCCACCCTTGTGAGCGACCTAACCAGACAGCCTCAAATGGGAAGTGCCCAGACCCCTGAATGATGCCTGTACATTTGCCTGACCACATTAGCCCTTTTTCCCTGGATTATGGAGCTACAGTACTGACTGTGAACCTTTTCTTGTACTGGGGAGGCATAGGTTCCCTGACCAAGGATACCCCGACCATGGACAAACCCCTGGACTGTTATGGAAGCTGCGCTTGACTTAGTGTGTTGGGATCCCCGATTGATGTGTGCAATGGATTTTAGTAAGGACTATTCCCCTAACACTATTTCACATGGCATCTTGCTTGCTGCACGTGCAGTGTGTTTGCTTTGAAAGCTACTAGCACATACTGCATGGGTATGATTGACCTAGTACACTGAGGTACAGTAAAATGTAGAGCCCTTGATTGAGGGCTCTTGCCCTGCAAGTGTACTGTCTGATTATGTAACAGCCCCAACTAACATAGCAAGGCAAGGCATGGATGCTGTGAACATGGAGGTGGGCACTTAGTGAGCAAGCAGTAAAAGAACAGATGAAGAGCACTGAGATGCATTGGTCCAATCCATGAGCTGGGTGCCACTGATAGCAATGTCCACGGACAGGGGCTGTGGGTGGGTGGTGAATCAGGCACTGAGCTGCTATTTGAAATGAAACTACACTGAGGCACTATGCAACAGCAGAGAGCTGAAATTGACAGGATTTGGCATCTAGGTCAAGAACTTTCAATATCTTGCTTGTTCAGCTTCTTTGGTAAGATAAGAAACTGAACATTCGTGAAGCATCAAAAAGGTGTTCAACAAACTCTAATCCCCCTTAATTGACAAGTTGGCACTGCTTGGAACAAATCCAATCCTGCCATTTGGTTATAGCATAAAAATTACAGTGAGATGCTCCAGGCATGGGGATGGATAGAACTCACTGGACTTTTTACCTTGTGATTCTGTCACAAATCATGCCATGGCCAACATGGTTCAAACCCCTATACGTCACAGAAGGTAACGCTGGCCATGTCACAGTAATTGAAGAAGTTCAAGGAAAATTGAAAATTGTAGCAAGAAGATAAAAACTAAAAGTATGTGTTACATATGTATACATAAAAATTAGCAACACTCATTAGATATGTTATCTGATCTGATGGGATACATTTAAAGTTGCTGAGGGAAGGTTGAATATAGGTAACAGATCTTCAGATCTTCCAATCCTTGCCGATATGTTGTTTTGAGGAGTGGGTAATTGCAAAGGTTACATCCTTTGCAAACAAGGGAACAACATGTAACCCAAGCCAACCTAACATTGGGGGAGTAGGGCATAGTACGAGACCTTTTAAGACAATTGTCAGAGAGATGCAGAAGAACAAGTATGCAGGGAAGTTACAGAGATATGCCAACATTATGGAATGGTTACAATGAGGACTTCAGCTACCCAAATACAGGATGAGATACTGACTATGGAAGGGACAGCAAGGGGAAATTGTTCCTGGACTGTGTTCAGGAGAGTTGCCTTCAGCAGTATATGGCCAATCCAATAGCCAATCAATGCAATGTTGGTCCTCGTCCTTGGAAATGAGGTGGCCAATTCGATCAGCCTGGGGAACATTTAAGAGACGGTGACCATTGTATCGTAAAGTTTGGGATGGTGTTATACACTGATATACAACAATCCAGGGTAAGAGAAATCAATTGGTGTTCAGCTGACTTTAATGGGTCAAGAACAGAGCTGAACAAGGTTGATTGGAATAAGAGATTGGCAGGAACAACAGTAACTGAACAATGGACTACTTTCAAAGACTTTATCTTGATAAGCTTATCACTTATCTCAACTCCATTTTCTCCCCCTTAGTCCAGCAACTCCCCACCTATGTCCATGGCATCACCCACGCCTTCCACCTCCTCCAAAACTTCCGATTCCCAGGACCCCAACACCTCATCTTTACCACGAATGTCCAGTCCCTATATACCTGCGTTCCCTGTACAGATGGGCTAAAGGTATCCGCTTCTTCTTGTCCCGCAGGCCCGACCAGTTCCCCTCCACTGGCACCCTCGCCCGTTTAGCTGAACTTGTCCTCACCCTGGACAACTTCTTTTTCAACTTCTCCCACTTGCTACAGACAAAGAGGGTGGCCATGGGTATCCGCATGGGCCCAAGCTATGCCTGCCTCTTTGTAGGTTCTGTGGAACAATCCCTCTTCCTACCTACACAGGCCCTAAGCCCCACTTCTTCTTCAAGACAATGATGACTGTATTGGTGCTGCTTTGTGCTCCCATGATGAGCTTGAACAGTTCATTCACTTCACCAACACCTTCCATCCCAACCTTCCTGGACCTCTCTGTTTCCATCTCTGGCAACCACCTAGAAACTGATATGCATTTCAAACCCACCAACTCCCACAGCTACCTAGAATACAACTCCTCCCACCCACCTTCCTGCAAAACTGCCATCTCCTATTCCCAATTCTTTCGTCTCTGCCGCATCTCCTCCCAGGATGAGGCATTCCACTCTTGAACATCTCAGATGTCCTCGTTTTTCAAGAACTGCAATTTCCCCTTCTCAGTGGTTGAGAATGCCCTCGACCGTGTCTCCTGCATTTCCTGCAACTCATCCCTCACACCTCTTCCCCGCAATAACAACCAAAACTGAATCCCCCATGTCCTCACGTACCACCCCACGCATCATCCTCCGACAATTCCGCCATCTGCAATCTAACTCCACCACAAAAGACATTTTTCCCTCCCCACCCTTATCTGCTTTCCAGAGGAACCACTCTCTCCGTGACTCCCTTGTCTGCTCCACACTCCCATCCAACCCTTCCACACATGGCACTTTTCCCTGCAACTACAGGAAGTGCTACACCTGCCCCTACACCTCACCCCTCACCCCCAATCCAGGCCCCAAGATGACTTTCCACGTCAAGCAGATGTTCACCTGCACATCTGCTAATGTGGTATACTGTATCCGCTGGTCCAGATGTGGCCTCCTCTACATTGGGGAAACTAAGCAGAGGCATGGGGACTGCTTTGAGAAACACCTATGCTCGGTTAGCAACAAACAACTGCACCTCCCAGTCGAGAACTATTTCAACTCTCCCTCCCATTCATTGGACAACATGTCCATCCTGGGCCTCCTGCAGTGCCACAATGATGCCACCTGAAGGTTGCAGGAACAGCAGATCATATTCTGCTTGGGAACCCTGCAGCCCAATGGTATCAACATGGACTTCACAAGCTTCAAAATCTCCCTTCCCCCTACCACATTCCAAAACCAGCCAAGTTTGTCCCCGCCTCCCTAACCTGCCCTTCCTTTCATCTATCCCTTCCACCCATCTCAAGCCCCAACCCCATCTGCTGCCTACTAACCTCATCCTGACTCCTTGACCTGTCCATCCTCCCTAGACTGACCTGTCCCCTCCCTACCTCCCCGCCTCTTTGACCTGACTGTCTCCTCTCCACCTGTCTTCTCCTCTATCCATCTTGTATCCGCCTCCCCCTCTCTCCCTATTTATTTCAGAATCCCCTTCCCCTCTCCATTTCTGAAGAAGGGTCTTGGCCCAAAACGTCAGCCTTCCTGCTCCTCTGATGCTGCTTGGCCTGCTGTGTTCATCCAGCTCTACACCTTGTTATCTCACTTTCGAAGGGCAGATGATTTGGGTACAGTCAAGGTGTAGACCTTCTAATAGAAAAGGTGGACAAGTAAATCCAGTACATATTCAAACAAATTGCTGCGAAACTCATCTGATATGGCAGCATCTGTGGACAGAAAGTTTCCAGTCCAGTGACCCTTCTTCATGGATGACAAAGGAGGTAGAAATTAACATTAGAAAGAAAAAGATGCTGATAATAGATGTAAGGCAGATAATACAATTGAGAATCACAGGAATATGGAAGGTTTAGGGGGAGGTAGAAAGGCAAATAATGGAAGCAAAGAGGAAGTATGAGAAAAGATTAGCAGCTGATGTGAAGGTTCCAACATATTCTGTAGCTATAGAAACACTAAGAGAGTGGTTAAATGAGGAGGAAGGCCAATCAGAGATAAAAACAGAATTTACACATGGAGGCAGGGAATGGCTGAGGGGTTAAATAAATATTTTGCATCTGTCTTTACAAAAGAGGAGAATGCTGCCAATGCCATGGTGACAGAGGAGGAAACCCTATCACAAGACAGCTTCAAAATTAATAAGGAAGAAGTCTTGGATGGGCTGTTTCTACTGAAAGGTGATAGTGCATTAAGACTGGATGAGATGCATTCAGCGAGTTGGAGGGAAGTGACGGTAGAAATTGTTAGGGGTACAGGCCATAATCTTTTTGTATTTCCTGGGCCCTGGTGAGGTATCAGAAGACTGAAGAATTGCAAACATATGGCCTTGTTGAAACATGTTTCTAAGGACAAATCTCAGCAATTACAGAACTGTTGGTTTAACTTCCATTGTTGGGAAACCTCTAGAAATAACTATTCAGGAGAGATTTATTAATCACATGGAAAAAGGTATATTGATTGGGAGGAGTAAACATGGAGATACAAAGAAGAGATTTAAATAACTTGCTGGGGATTTTTGAAAATGTAACAGAAAGTGTTAATGACGGTAATGCTGTTCATGTGGTGTACACAGGTGTCCTCATGGAGTAGTTGGTTAATGATACAGTTTTCTGAAAGCAGTCAAATTTACATTTAACAGCATTCTGTACCACCATCTCCTCAGCACTTGACTATAAGAATATAATTTATAGAAGCAAAATACAACATCTATCAGACCTGCCCCATCATTAATATAATTTTAGCTGATCTTTTGTCTCAGCACTATTTTACTGTCACTTCCCTTATCCTTCAAATTCCTGAAAAAATATAAATTATATCTCAACCTTGAATATACTCAGCAATGGAGCATCCATAACCATTTGGGGTAGAGAATTTCAAAGATTCATAAAATTCTGAGTGAATAAATTTCTCATCACAGTCCTAAATGATCAGCCCCTTAATCTATGACTGTGCCCACTTGGTCTAGATTGTAAGTGGGATGAGGCAGCATTTATTGCCCCAACCGTAATTACCCAGAGTCAACCACATTGCTGTGGGTCTGGAGTCACATGTAGGCCAGACCAGGTAAGGATGGCAGCTTCCTTCCCTAAAGGACATTAAGAAGCAGATGGTTTCCCCACGCACCCTGCCCAAACAATCGTCAACAGATTTGTGGTGATCATTCGATTTTTAATTCCAGTAATTTTATTGAATTCAATTTCCACCATCTGCAGTGGCAGGATTTGAACCCAGATCCCCAGAATATTAGAGGTAACAAAGTGTAGAGCTGGATGAACACAGCAGGATAAGCAGCATCTTAGGAGCGCAAAAGCTGATGTTTTGGGCCTAGACCCTTCATCAGAAAAGGTGGAGGGGGAGAGGATTCTGAAATAAATACAGAGAGAGGGGGCGGCCTATAGAAGGTGGATAGAAGAGAGGATAGGTGGAGAGGAGACAGACAAGTTAAAGAGGCAGGGATGGAGCCAGTAGAGGTGGATGTAGGTGGGGGCATAGGGAAGGGATGGGTCAGTCCGGGGAGGACGCACAGGCCAAGGGGGTGGGATGAGGCTCGTAGCTAAGAAATGGGGGTGGGCCTTGAGATGGGAGGAGGGGATAGGTGGGAGGAAGGACAGGTTAGGGAGGCAGGGATGAGCTGAGCTGGTTTTGGGATGGAGTAGGGGGAGGGGAGATTTTGAAGCTTGTGAAGTATACATTCCATTTCATTTTTCACTTGATGTTATTATTCACACAGTGGGGGATGGTCGCACTCTGGTAATATCACTGTACTAATCTGCTGGGAACTTGAGTTTGAATTACACAAGGTAAATTGTGAAATTTGAGTTCAATAAAATTTGTAATTAAAAGGTAGGCCAGTGAGTGATAATTCAACCACTGTTGATTGTTCTGAAAGCCCATCTGGTTGGTTAATGCCCTTTAGAGATTGAAATCTGCCACCTTTACCTGGTCTGGCCTACATATGACTCATCTGGGCAATTAGGAAAGGGCAAGAAATGCTGGCATAGCCAGTGATATGCATATCCCATGAACAATCCAGTGATTGTACTGCCAATCAGCTGCTTTAATGCCTAATCAAGTTTACATGTTGAATTGTGGAACTGCACAAATGAAGGAGAAACAATCTTTCTGAACATGGACAATCAGTACTATCCCTCCAAGGGCAGCGTGGTGGCTCAGTGGTTAGCACTGCAGCCTCACGGCACCAGGGACCCAGGATCAATTCCAGCCTTGGGTGACTGTCTGTGTGGAGTTTGCACATTCTCCCTGTGTCTGTGTGGGTTTCCTCCAGATGCTCCAATTTCGTCCCACAGTCCAAAGATGTGCAGGGTTGGTGGATTGGCCATACCAAATTTCCTGTAGTGTTCAGGGGTGTGTAGATTAGGGGAATTGGTCTAGGTTGCATGCTCTGACGTTTGATGTGGACTTATTGGGCACAAGAGCCTGTAGGGATTCTATATCTATCAGGAATATATCACCACAAAATCCGCATATGGAGTATATTATAAGTGTCTAAGTTAGAAATAAATGAAATAGACAGGGGATTAAGCACAAGATAATGCGTGCCCAGAGAAGGAACGAGAGTTGACATTAGTACTTTGCGACAGCTATTGCAAATAAAAGGGTTAGGACGGTGCAGGGTAGAGATGGAAGCTGTGAAGGAGAATCTCACACCTCGGAACATTTAAAAGCCAACAAGAAAACTGGGGTCTGCAGCGTCGGTTGATAAATGCACGTGATGAAACTTTGACTTCTCCACTGAAATCCTTCTCAAAGATGCATATGGTTAAAGCAAAGTACATTAGTAAAGAATCAAAGAGATACAAAGTCCTGAGGGAAGAGACGGCCTGGACTGCAGGAAGATAAACACTGAACACTAGGGTAAACATTTACAGCCCGGCGTAAGGCTTAGGGGCGGAGCTGCACGCTGGGGTCACGGTGACGATCCCAGGGGCGGAGCTCCACCTTGAACTCCCAATGGATCAGAGTGGGGTGGAGCTCCACCAGTGGGACCACTTATAACCGTGTACTGCCCCTAGCGCAGCTACTCGTTCAGTGTTGACAAGTGAGGTCTGAGCTTTGGCAATAGCGACAACATGACAAGCGACAAATATGATGTGATTATCATCGGCGGTGGCATCTCCGGTTAGTCTCAAGTTCGGTATCAAAACAGTTTGGGGGGGGAGGTTGAGGGAAAATTGATTTATTTGAGCTCTGTGAAATTAATTGAAAAATGAAGTGGTCTGCAATCGTCCCAAATTCATCTTTCAGTCGTTGTCAACACTGACTTTCCAGAATTGTGGGTTTCTTGTGGGCAGTGAGATTAAGGTCAGTGCTGAGCTGTGGATATTCCTCCTGAAAGCCGGAAAGTATGAAATTAGCCGAGAAACCCGTAGTCCGTGCCTCCAGTGTTTTCCTGCAACACTAAGGACAGCTTTTACATTTCAGGTTTTGTTTTTAATCATCCCAATATGGTCACGCCGACTCCAGTGTCTTTTACGTATTGAACAATCAACAGACAAGCTGATTATGTTTTTACAAGCAATCGTTCGTTGTGGTGTAGTCTATAGTTCTCTAATTTCTGATGTCAGATTTAACTCATCGTGACAATAGGATTTATAACATCCGATTTGTTTTGTGTTTTTATTAGCTCTGGGCTTTATAATGCAGGCCTTAAGAGTAGTAGATGAGCAATAGTGTTACACAGTTTGCTAGTTTATATATTTTGGTTTGCGCTGAATTGCAAAACCACGATTAAATTTAATACCACAAAAATAATTTGTCGATATTTATCGTGTTTAACCGTACATCCTTGTAAATGTATTTGAATTGATTTTCTGCATTGTACGTATTCAAAGGAGAGAGCGGATAGGGACGACTTGGCTGATTGCTGAGTTGCATTTTTTTAATCTAGTTATGTTGAGTTTACTGTCGACTTTGAGCCAGCTCTCTCAATCAACAGGTTGTGTAAAATCACGGCAATATAACCTCTTCAGGCATGGGAGTGCCTTAAAAATAACAAGGAGCCCTTGCCCTGCAAGTTTAGTTCCTGATGTCGAAGCCACACAAAGTAGATGTTGTCTAAGCAGCCGGTTCAGATCTGATTTCACAGTCCTTTTAGCGTAGGATTTGAACTTGACCCGGAGGTAGGGACGCTACCAGTGTACCACATTGACCCCAAGTGAGAACACACCTCTGAGCAAGTAGACCTTGAACTCCAGCCTCCTGGCTTGTAGAAAGTGGCAAGGGCATTGAGCCACATCGTTCCCACCTCCCCTCAACAGGACACACGGCTGTAGCTTCCAAGATTAATCCGGGTGTGTAACTGCCTTATGACAGTTATGATAAAGCGCAATGAGACTGAGACATACAAGATGATCAGAGGATTAGATAGGGTGGACAGTGAGAGTCTTTTTCCGAGGATGATGACTTCATCTTGTACAAGGGGGCATAGCTACAAATTGAGGGGTGATAGATTTTAGACAGATGTCAGAGGCAGGTTCTTTACTCAGAGAGTGGTAAGGGCGTGGAACGCCCTGCCTGCCAATGTAGCTAACTCAGTCACATTAGGGGCATTTAAACAGTCCTTGGATAAACATGTGGATAATGATGGGATAGTGTAGGGGGAGGGGCTTAGGTTAGTTCGCAGGTTGGTGCAATGTTGAGGGCCAACGCGCTGTAGTGTTCTATGGTCTAAGGCAGCAAAATGTGACATTTTAGGCAATACGTTCCCAGGCTGGTTACATATGATCCAGTCTAGACATAATGGTGGGTCGTGTTGCCAGGCTTTTATCAAGTAGCTCGAAGCTGTTTGCGGATTGGTGAACAGTAGTTCAAGGGTGTTTAAATTAGTAAGAGTCAGACAAGGTGGGCCATGCAACTACAAGTGCTGCCATAGGCAGTAAGGAAATGAGGCTTGTTGAAGCCAGTTTGTAGATCTGTGACAGAGCTAATAGGAACTGCAGATGCTGGAGATTCCGAGATAACAGGGTGTGGAGCTGCATGAACACAGCAGGCCTATCCGCATCTTAGGAGCAGGAATGCTGATGTTTCAGGTCTAGACCCTTCATGAGAAATCAGAAACATTTCTGATGAAGGGTCTAGGCCCAAAACGTCAGCTTTCCTGTTCCTAAGGTGCTGCTTGGCCTGCTGTGTTCATCCAGTTCCACACTTTGTTATTTATGGTTGATCTGGGTAGTTGGAACTCCTAGATGCTGTTTGCTGTTGAGTTTCAGAGCTCAGGCTGTTTGGTGCAACTGAGTGTTGGTGCTTAAGGATGCAATATTTATTTGGTAGAGCTCAGAAGACTGGAACTACTGTCTGTGATTGGGCTGGATTTGCTCTTATGAGCTTCAGCTTCAGGAATCCAATGGAACACAGTCTTGGAAGTGATTGAATTGCAGGAAGCAAATAGTTGTTCAGATAGTCTGAGTTAGAGAACTGTTGGGGAAATTCAGTTTTGAAACTGTATATTTAATATTCCTCATTAGAGCACTGTGTATAGTTCAAAACTAGGGAGCATAATTTTAAGATGAGAGGAAGAAGTATTAAAATGGATCCGAGGAGCAGCGTTTTCATACTGGAGGTTGTTTGTATGTGGAATGAACTGCCAGAGGAAGTGTTGGATGCAGGTACAGTTACACTGTCTGAAAGACATTTGGATAGGTACATGAATAGGAAAGTTTCAGAGGGATATCGGCCAAGTGCAGGCAAATGGTACTAGTTTAGTTTAGGAAACTTGGGTCAGCATGGACTAGTTGGACCAAAGGGTCTGTTTCTGTGCTGTATGATTCTATGAAATAGGATTTCAAAAAATGTGATTCAGAGATCACTCTTATCCGGGTGGTCTGCTGAGAAAGTTGTGGGATTTGTCTTGCTTGCATCAACCATTTAGTGTGCAGAATTTGTGGTGTTCAATGACAATTGCCTATTAACCCATATCTATTTCATGATAATACTGAATATTCAAATATATGTTGTGGATTGTTTGTTTGTTTTATAAACTTGTAAGGTTTATTTGGTTTATTCAAAACCATGGAATCTTGTGACCTATATTCTGTTAGAAAGTATCTCAGTTTCCAAACCTTCTCTACTTAAAACAGAAAAATTACTGGAATATTCCTGTAATTATTAAAAAGAATGGTTTGTTAGTTTACTTTTCTAGAGAGCAAAGATTAATCTCTGAATTGCAATAATTACCCAAGGCTAAGCTAAAAGCATTATCAGAAAATTTGGAGTTAGTATTAAGTGCAGCAGCTAAGAGCTGATTTTTAATTGAAGTGACAGCACAGTATTTGGTATTGGAAGAAGGAAATGTTAGTTCAGGTAGGAATTTTGTTGACTTTGTTAGAATTGGGTTGTAAGTGAAGTAGCTTGAAATGAACAAAGAAATGAACTTGCGTGAATTAGAGGAAGCAAAAGAAATAAAGTCCTTTGAATGAAGAGAAATGCTAATGCTTGAACATGACATCAGAGAGAGAAGTTAGCAAGGGAGGAAAGTGAAATTAAAAGGCGGGGAAAACTTGTATGAGGCGGCTTGCATTACAAAATTGAACAGAAGCTGTTCAAGCCAATAGAAATTACAGTACAGAGAATAACAGTGGAAAGAAACCATTATGTCTGACTTGACGTAAGAGGGGCCATGTGGAACCAAATTGTTGGAAAGGTCCTGAGGCCATCAAAGTTTTTGTGTCCAATGGAGATGAATTCCCTTACTCATCCAACAAAGCAAATAAACCAAGGAATGTTGACAGAGCCACTGGGAACGTTTAGTCATGATGTTAGTGGATCATGCAACTTCTATGTTCGACACAATTTGATGGAAGATAATGTATTAAAAGGGTTAATTTGGGATGTATGAATCTGTTCCCTTATGTAAAAAAATCTACAAATATATTCAGTAAATTGAATTGTTACTGAGGAAATCCTTCCCAGTTTACCTGGCATAAAACATTCTCTTTCCACAAGTACAGATTTGACAGGCCTGAGGTACTTTGCATTTCCGAGTTTCAAGAGAGCCAGTTGAGGTGAGGGAAACAGATATTGCATGAGGTACATCCTCCCATTTGCCTGGTTGCCAGAGCCAAAGGTCATAGGCCAGACAGAATGACAGGAAGATTGATAAACTAGTTCATAACCAGGAGAAGTTAATATCAGAGATACAGGAATGTGCATGAGGAACTGGGATCTACCGAAGAAAACTGACCAACTTTCATACATAACAATGGAATAGCTGAAGAATAAAAGGCAATTTTTTAATGTTATGTAAATTTGTTGTGGCCCACTAAACTGTATTTGCAATATTGGAATATTTGTATAGGAGATTAAACAAGTAAAGTTTAGTTCTTTCATGGTGTCTGAGAATCCATCTAGAGTCAAGTGACAGTGAGATTTATGCTATTTTGGACTAATTTTCAAATGCATTCCAAATTGATTTTCTCTGCAGTGGTCTAGGAGGGAAGGACATCTCAGGGCATGTACAATGAGAACAATTATTTCTTTAAAGTTCTGGGTTAATTTTTGTTGATATGTAGCAGGAGAGTGTCTTGATCTAAAAAGATATTAGCAGATTCAGTTTTCTGTGATCCCTTTTAATGTTCACAAGCTCTCCCAGACCAGGCTGCTTCATACTAGATAAAGATTTCATAAGTTTGGAATTCTCTGCATATCTGAGAGTTTCAACAGAACCTGTAGAGGTGAGAGAAACAAATGTTGTATGAAGAATATCCTAGGCTATTCCCATTTGCATGATTAGCTGAAGGCCAAGACAAATAAGGATAGACAGGATGACAGGAAAATTGACTGGCCCATAACACGAAATATCATGTAGTACAGAACATGTGGTTAGAACACTTGGTACAATACATAGCTTTGCAATCTTGTGCTAACTCAATGTTATTACAATTACACAGTTCCTTCCTCAAGGTTTTCCTAGTCAGTTAATGCTGTGTAACTACAAGTCTAAAAAAGAAATATTTCTATTCAGAGCTTCCATCTTACTGAGGAGGTTCATGTTGATCCAAATTTAACAAAAAACACATGCATGTACAAGATCTAGATCTCTAAAGTTTCAGACTAGATTTGTAGCTTGGGTTGTGGATGTTGTGGCTGGGGGGCTCACTGAGCTAGTTTGTTATTCCGCAGATGTTTCATTACTCTGCAAATGCCATGCAGGAAGACACAATGGTGCTTTATCAGAGGCTGAACTGAAGATGTTACCCAGCAGGGTAATGAAACATTTGCAGAACAATGAACCAGCTTGAAGAGCAGACCAACCACAGGATCTGGATCTGCATTCTCACCAAAAATAAATCCATTCTTCTTTGGGCTATAATAATCTGTGTACTTGAGTTCCATTGAAATCCTTGAATCTGCTTTTCTGATATACGATTACCAGGCAAACTGGCAAGTAGGGGCAAAAAAAATTTCATCCACCTAGCTCTGGAAATATCAGCAGGTCCGACATCATCAACCATGGAGAGAGAAAAATAGTTTTAAAGTTTCAGGTCAAAGGTTCAGTTTTCAGAACTGAGAGAAATTTCTGTCTCCACATGTTGTCAGACTAGTGACTATTGTGTTTCCATTATCTTCTGTTTTTATTTCAGAATGTTCAGCAATTGTGGTATTTTACTTTGTAATAATGTGTTACACTTTGGTCATGCAGCTTGCTTATCTTAAGTTAATTCAAAAGAAAACAAAAGGAATTAAACTGTTATGATCCTTTAATTTTCTCTTCTAATTTTATTTATCCTCCAAGTCCTCTGCCAAAGAAAACCTCTTCATTTTGTCACTTACATCTGTTTGCATCACCCAAATGTATCGCACGTTCTTCTAGAATTTAATTCTATCCAGATAAGACTCTCTTCATTGAGGGGGAGAAAAAAGTTGGATTGGGTTCCATTGATTGGGCCAGCATTTAATTGCCCATTCTTCAGTTGCCCTGAGAAGGCGGTGATGAGCTGCCTTCTTGAACTGTTTTATGTTTAGGGAGATTCTGATTTAGGGGTGTTCAGTTATTATCCCAGAGAAAGTGACTTTGCACCATTAGCTCCTCAGCCAAGTCAATAAAAATCTGAATCATCAGTTCACCTCATACTGAGCAGTATTACTATTGCAACAACACATCATCAGTAGATTTTAAATAATCTACGTCAGCCCATTTGCTAGGGGGCAGACCCTAAAGCCATTGGGGAGGGAGCTCCTGGATTTTGACAAAGCACTACTGCAGGAACGGTGATATTTTCAAGTCAGGATGGTGAATGGCTTGAAGGGAACTTGCAGGCGGTGGTGTTGCCTTTCTCTTTCTCAATGGTACTTTATGTGAGTTTGGAAGGCGCTGTTTAAGGACACTTGGTGAATTTATGCGCTACACCTTGTAGATAATACAGCTGTTACTGAGCATCAATGGCGGAGAATGGCACCACATTCTCAAACCATCAAGCAGGCTGTTCTGTTCTCGACAGTGTCAAGCTTCTTGAGTGTTGGAGCTGCACTCATCCAGGCAAGTGGAGAGTGTCCCTGTATTGGGATTGTAGATATTGAACAGCTTTAGGGAGTCAGGAGGTAAGTTATTTGTAGCATTCCTAGCTCTAAGCTGTTCCCAATAATCACAATGATTTAAGGCTAGTCCAGTTCAGTTTCTGGTAACCCGAAGGACACTGATAGTGAGGGATTCAGTAATGGTAGAATGTCATGATTGATGGTTGGATTCTGTTTTGTTGGAGATGGTCACTGCCCAAACACTTGTATGGTGTGAATGTTACTTGCCACTCGTCATCCCAAGCCCGATATTGTCCAGGTCTTGCTGCGTTTGGACTTGGACTATTTCAGTTTAACACCTCTTGACTCTGGGTGTCTCCGTTCCTTGTTCGGACTGTTGACTGTTAATTTTGCTAATTGCATTCTTTGCCAAAAATCACCTGGTATTGTGTGATTTTTGGCTTTATCTACCCCAGTCAAACACCAGCACCTGCACATCATGCATTCTTTGCTACATAACTCTGCGAAAACTGCAGTTTCTTTCACTAGCTATGAGCCAGCATGAAGCTCCCAGCTGCTCTTCTTTCCAAATTCCAATTTGGGATTAAGCCCACACCCGCATTCCATGTGGAATGGTGACGTTAGAATTCTCTCAACCTTATTGCTTAACCAGACTAAAACCTATCAGCTTTGACCTTCTGGCAGTTCCACTCTGCAAATTGGAGCAAATACCCAGAAAAATCAAACGGAACTCTCAACATTCACGTCCTAACTTCAAGATAGGGTCCAAGTTAAGGACTGTCTCTTTCTTCTGAATTTTTGTGTGTATTTTTCCTTCGTGCCTGCCAGACTTTTCTTGCTCATGACTTCCTGACCTCTTGGCTACATAGTTTTCATTTTTTGTTCTGACCTCCCTGTTAACTGACATTGCAAATGGTGGGGGTTGGGAGGCCTTGTTTTTCATAGAATCCCCACAATGTGGAAACAGGCTCTTTGTCCCAACGAGTCCACACTGACACTCAGAGCATCCCACCTAGACCCATCCCCTTAACCCACACATCCTTCAACACTATGGGCAATTTAGCATGGCCAATCCACCTCATCGGCACATTTTTTTGGATTGTGGGAGGAAACCGGAGCACCCAGAGGAAATCCACACAGACACGGGGACAATGTGCAAACTCCACACAGGCAGTCTCCTGAGGGTGGAATTGTACCCAGGTCCCTGGCACTGTGAGGCAGCAGGGCTAACCACTGAGCCACCATGCCGCCCCATGATATCAAGGAGAAATCAGGACAGCAGAAGCTGTTTTGAGGACTGGTGTAAGCATTTCCTTCTCCAACTAATTTGAGGGCATTGCTACAAAAAGCACTTGACTATGTAATCTAATAGTTCCCACCTTCAGTTTGGGTGGCATGGTGGCTCAGCGGTTAGCCCTGCTGCTTCATAGTGCCAGGGACCCAGGTTTCATTCTAGCACTGTCTG
Source organism: Stegostoma tigrinum (assembly GCF_030684315.1). Lineage (NCBI taxonomy): Eukaryota > Metazoa > Chordata > Chondrichthyes > Orectolobiformes > Stegostomatidae > Stegostoma > Stegostoma tigrinum. The sequence continues at coordinate 42,941,909 of NC_081365.1, forward strand.
TGTGCAGTTTGCACGCTCCCCTCATGTCTGTGGGTTTCCTCCCACAGTCCAAAGATGTGCAGGCTCGGTGGATTAGCCATGGGAAATATGGGGTTACAGGGATAGGGTGGGAGCCTGGGTATGGGTGAGATGATCTTCAGATAACGAGTGCCGACTCAATGAGCTGAATAGCTTCATTTTGTATTGTAGGGATTCTATTCTATTCAATGATTCAGCTTGCTACTGAGTTTCTAAATCCTGGGCAACATGACTGGATAATAAATTTTTAATCTGGCTCCCACTTGCACAAGTGTAAATATTGTGACATGCGTCACTGTCATGGCGTACAAACTGTACTGGCATAAAGCAGATCCATGCTGGAATATAATGCAGTGGACAATTCGGCAAGTTTACTGCTCCAGCTGGATATCACTTAAAACCATTCATGGTCACTTTCCAATCCTGTGATACTGGTAATCTGCCAGATGAGTTCCTCAAACATGAGGAGCTCATTAAAAACCAAGTGCATGTGTAAACAGTAGTGTCATTGAAAGAGTACTGATTTAAAACATAATTTGTCAGGCCAGAAGTGAGTTCCTTGAGGTCAAATTCTTATAAATTATGCATTAAATAGGAGAGCAACAATTCAAATGTGGAGAATAAGGGTGAAAAGAGATTGTGTGGCTTCCAGCTTCGTACTTCAGGAACAAAGAACTACAACAAATTAAGAAAAAAATGCAGCAGGCTATGAAGTTGGTGAGGAACTATATTAACAAAAAATGATATTAGGATAGTGGACAAAATCAAACACTTCAATAAATATATTTTGCAGCAGCAATGTTTTCAAAATGGTGGTGACATTACAGATTTGAGAGGTGAAATGATATCAAGTAATCAGATAGTAAAGACTCTAAATGACTAATTTTCTGTGATAATTGAGGAAATACAGGCAGTTTTCCTGGCATAAAATGTTGAGACTTCTGGAGCTGGAATACTAATGTAAAATTGAAATTTCAGATAGAGCTATTGGGTACATGAGTAAGAGAATAATCAGAAAATATTAGACAAGAACGCTTACAAAATTGAGCATGTTTTGTCCAATATACTTTTGGAATGTTTGGAAATGGCATAGTGTGAGGAGTTCAAAAGTAGCTGTTATATTTTTGTTTTTCAAAGGGGCATGGGAATAATCTGGGAAAGTCCAGGCCAACAAATCTCATACTTAGGAAGAGGGTTTTGCATTATAAGTTTTAAGTAATTTCATCATAGCAACTGGTACAATTTAAACTTAATTCTAGATTTATTAATTAAATTTAAGTGAGTTCAATGACGGCCATGAAATCGTTGCTGATTGTCATTAAAAATCCGTCTGGTCCTTCAGGGAAGGAAATCTGGCATTCACACTTTTGTGTGACTCCCAACCCACAGCAGTCTGATTCTCAAATGCCTTCAAATGGCCAAGCTGTTCTGTTGTTTTCGATCAAGTAAGTCTACAAGAATGAAACTGAACTAGCAACCCGACATTGACCCAGGCACCAGAAATGACATCGGCAGACCCAGCCCTCTTGCACTGCTAATTCCCTCTTAACATTTGAGGGGGAGGTGGGCGGGTGTTGTGCCAAATTTGGGAGATCTTTCACACAGATTAGTCCGGCAATAATGTGTCTTAGTGATGCTAACTGAATCATAGCTTCCAACAATTATCCAGATACCACCATCTGCACTCTGTCTCCTGATAAGACAGACCCATCAGAGTTGGCTGCACAGTAGTATACAGGGAGTTCTCAGTATTGACTGACAGACTCATGAACTGTGATGGCATCAGGTCAGACATGAACGTGAAAATGTGCTGCTGATTACCACCTTACCTCCCCAACCCCCCAAAACAAACTGATGAATGAGTGTTACTCCATGTTGAACATCTCTGGGATGATGCAAAGAATGTTCTTGAGGTTGGGAATTTTAATTTCTATCATGAAAAATATCATCACTAATGACTAAGCTGTCAAGACTGAAAGGACTTAGAAGCTAGACTTGATTTGCAGCATGTGATGAGGAAACCAACGAGAGGTAAAATCCTAATGACCTCCTTTTTCACTGAATGACCTGCTCCAGATGGATACACATGCTGATGCCCACAGTGGAATTGGTAACAGTGACCACTACACAGTTGTGGAGTTTAAGCCCTGTTTTCGCACTGAGGTTCTTCCCCTTCCCACCATAATATGCACCACTACCATTGTACTAAATAGGATTTCTAACTGATCTAGCAGCTCAAAACTGGACATCTCTGTGCTTTGGGTCATCAGCAATAAAATTATTTAACCACAATCTGTAACATCATGGATCAGCATATCCACACTCCTCCATTACCATGAAGCCAGGGTGTCAACTCTGTACTGTGAAGAATACAGGAGGGTATGTCATGATCAGCATACCCAAAAATGAATTGGTCAAACCACAGCATAGGCTACAAGACATCTGAATATGAAACAATGGAAGCATCATGAAATAGATGCTAAGCAACCCCACAACCAATAGATCAGATCCATGCTCTGCAGTTTTGCGACATCAAGTAATGAATATTGATGGACAATTAAACAACTAATATCTGCATTTTCAATTTTGGGAGTCTAGCACATCAATGCAAAAGAAAAGCATGAAGCTTTTGCAACTATTTTAAGCTAAAAGTACCAAGTGGATGACTGATCTCAACCTCTACCTGAGGTACACGGCATCATAGATGTCAATCTTTAACCAATTTGATTCTCTGTGTGATACCAAGAGTAGCTGAAGGCATTGAATACTGCAAAGGCTATGGGTTCTGACAACATCCGCCAATGTACTGAAAACTTGCGCTCCTGAAGTAACCATGTCCCTGGACAATTTGGTCCAGTACGCAACAAGACCAGCATCTGCCTGACTTGGAAATGTAGAAATTTACCCAGGTATCTCCTTGTTCACAAAACAAATCTAACGTGGCCAGTTGCTGCCCCATCTGTCTACTGTTCGCCATCAGCAATGTGATGGAAGTGTTGTTGAGTGGTACTTGTATGTCAAAGAGCAGATTATAGCTGACATACAATATGGGGTCTGAGTGCCACTCATTTGAAGCCTTGTCCCAATCATGGACAAAAGAGCTAAACTCCAGAGATAGGACAAGACTGACTGCCCTTGACAGCATGGCATCCCTTTTTTGTTTTATTATGCGATTTAATACTGCACCCAGGAGTTTGGGCTATTTACAAAAACCTTCAAGAGAAGGCAAAGTCAAGAATGGTTGTCAGGCTTAGACTTCAGCGTAATGTGATTTACTATACATTCATGCTACATATTGACATATCTGGTAATCATGGATATACCAGCTTTGACTTCTAGTTACACTTTATCATCTTTTGTGCTTTCATGTTCACGTGCTCTCAAGATTCTCTCTTTGGTCTAGAGTTGCAGACTCTTCCTTATGTAGAGTCTCATTTTGTGCTCTAATTCTGCCCACATTATTACTTATACTTAAAGATTTGCAATTCCAAGGTCCTGAAGCTGTTGCAAGGATAAGTGCCACCATCTTTTCTCTGCTACTTCACACTCTGTCAAGGCCAGCATTCACTGTAACTCTGTCGCTGCACACTTATTTCACGCCTGTTGCATAATAACTCTTATTATTGCATGCATCATATCCATTCAGCAATTCTCACATCCACTTCATCTTCCCAAACTATTAGCCCTATTCCTGCCTTCTGCATTTCTTGCTCACACACTTGACTGCAATTATCACTAACTGCTCTTCCGACATACTCAGTCCTTCCCTTTCCCTTTTATTTGGAGGGCAAATTGGCTCAGAGCCCAGACTGATTCTCCATAGTACCCCAGCTGTATGAGCAGTATTCACTGAACTGGATTGCATTGGAGCTGCAGGACTAACCATGGTCCAATCCCTGCACTGCAAGGACATGAATTCCTGGACTCTGGCAGCACCAAGTGCCTGACTGACAGGTGTTGGCACCACAGTCAAACTCTCTGTTGTTCCTCCTCACCTGAGTGAGTCTAGTCCCCTTTGACTTGCTCACATGGCTATTTGCTAGGAGTCCCTGCAGTGTGTTTACTGTGTAAGCTGCAGGTGTGATGTTGACATAGCATGGTACCGTGCAGCAAGAGGTCCATCCACCCTCTTTATGAACAAATAATGACTGCTCAGTATTGCTCACTGGAACAAACTGCCTGTCACTCCTCTCAACTCAAAAACCTGGCTGATGGGTTGTACAGTAAGAAATAATGCAAGCCACACAGAGGCAAGCAGCTTGTAAGTCAGTAGGAGTGCCCTAAGTAAGCAATGTGATGTTTACACAGGCTGGCAAACTCCAAGTAAATGGTAAAGCAAATGAGCTTATCATTTATCATTTAATATCTTGTGTGAGCTACATGAGAGATGTGTCTGTCCCTGTGCTCAAAGTGATACAGCCAAAGTACACAACGCCTAGGTGTCCCTGAGCTAAGGTCAGGTGTTGGAAGTTCTAAGTGGTATTTGATTTATTCTGAGAGCAGGAGCCATGATGCGATTAAGTTTGTGAATTGTTGATGCCAACTTGTGTGGATGAGAGTTGAGGAAGGTGGAGTATCCATGGAGCAGGCAGAAATGTTCCGAAGAAGCAGTTGGGACCAGCATTCCGTACTTGCTCTGATTAATGTGCCAGGAATTTGTGCAATTTTTAGTTTCTTGGTGCTGGAAAGGAGAATTGTAAGTTGCATATTAACAAAGTAAGTTGGGTCCTTACTGAAATGCAAATAACCTAGTTGCTGCTCAATAATTTGCCATTTATGGCTTAAGGGGAAAATCATGTTTTTTCTGGTGTTGAACATCAGCCTTTCTCATTGTTACTGTTTATTGAATCCCGATTTTAATATTGTTTGCTTTGGCTATAGACGTTGACTTGAGTGGCAGACCTTTTTAACAGCCAACCCAGATAAATTCAGTTGGTCTGTGTTGACTGATTTTATTTTTCCATCCACCAGGCTCCGTGTTCTGCCAATGGGTAACTTCTCTTGTCATATGTCATTTCCAAACCTTCCTTGACTCTTGATGTCATGCGTTCTAATCACTGACAAGAAATGCAACATCAACTCTGAACTCTGTTAGCTCAGGCTTTACTTACAGGCATTCTTGTATCACAAACGTGAGTGACCTGTTAGTCTTATGATAGTAGCAAGCTTGTGAAAGAGCATGTTTTTAGGGATGTAGATTCATTACCAGATGTGGTGATATTGTCTTCGACCAAATATCACGGTCAGTGTGTATAACACGAGAGATAACTCAGTATTCTGCATATCTCAGTATATTTTAGTGTAGTAAGTACACTAAGATAATCTCTTATCGTTTTCTGGTGATTAGCTATTCATATAATTGCCTTACACTTCCAATTAGTTGGGATGTTATCATTAATTCTTAGCTACAGTGGTGTTATGCATCAGTCATATTCAGAACCTGCAGCCATTTTGCGGCTTTTTATTCCAGGTGTGAAAAGGAAAAGAGAAATGGAAAATAAAATAATTTTTCATTGTCACCATTGTATAAGATAGAACAGTTCAGGCCCTACGGCCATTATGTCTGAGCCAACTATGACACCATTCTGTTCCAATCCTACTTGCTTGCACGTGACTGTGTGCTTCCATTCTCTGCCTATTCTGTTTAAATACATCTTAACCTTTGCTAAACTTTCCACTACCTCCCCTGGCAGTGCGTTCCAGGCACCCACCTAGTCTTGCATTCATGTAGATTTATACAGCTTCGGTCCAACTAGACCATGCTGACCAAGTACCCCAATCTCCAAAACGTCTCAAAGGGTCTGGTTTCCAAACTTGAGACTCAGACAGCCCTTAAAGTCTATAGTTTGTAATGTGAAGAATTATGCAAGTGTTTTGTTTTAAATTGTAGCAATTCTTTAATCCTACATTTCAGCTGGTTGTGCTGGAGACCACTTAAGTAAGATGTGTCCAAGAATCAAATTAGGACATTCCTTTCCGAATGGTTCAAATCCTTACAGATATCTAGAATTTGATCAAGAACTTGAAATAATTTGACAATCACAGAAGAATTGCAGACTCAAACATACCCATAAATCTGTGATTAAGTCAGCAATGTCAACACCTGGCAAATGTAATGTAACGTGGTTTTGTTGTAAAAACCGAAAGAACTGCGGATGCTATAAATCAGGAACAAAAACAAAATTGCTGGAGAAGCTCAGCAGGTCTGGCAGCGTCTATGAAGGTGAAAACAGAGTTAACGTTTCGGGTCTGGTGACCCTTCCATCCTCAGAAGTGCTGTGAGGAAGGTTCACCAGATGAAATTACTGAGTTTCAGGTAAGGTGTAGCGAATAAATTATTAACACTTTGAACAACGTTAAATATTAAGTGATTTAAAAATTAAATATAGCTTGCTGTTGTTTCAATCTTATCCCCACTCTTGAAGGAGCACACACTGATGTCTCCCTATCAGGGCTAGAAAGGTTTCATCTACCCTTTCCTTTTGAAGCCCCTTCAAACTTTCAACTCATTTAAAATTCCCTCTGCTGCATCCTATCCTTGTGTTTTCCTTCTTTTAACTACATCAACATTATTTCCTATTCCCTTCTCCCTCATTTGGCTATCTAACTTCCCATTAGAGGCATAAATTCAGGGCACTTCTGCCACTTTTCTTCTGGATTGCTTATTTGATTACTTAATGACAAATTTTATAGTCTCCGGTTCTGGTCATGCCCATGAATAGAAACAATATTGCTGTGTCAAATCTATTAATATCTCTTTTAATTTTTATAAAATTATATAAAACTGTTATTTAACTTCTTCTCTTCGAGAGATGTGACCCAGCCTGTTTGTCCTCACTAAATAGCAATATCCACATTGTCTGGTTACAACTTTGTAAATCTTTATTTCTCCAGTACCTCAAACATCTTTTATAATATGGTTTGGAGACCAAAGATTTGTCAGCATGCCAGTGTAGTTTAATTTGTGTTTACTATAAGTTTAGCGTTATTTCTTTTATAGTCAGTTCCTTCCAGAAATAATCCCTAGGGCATGATTTTTGTATTTATAGCCTTGTTAGTATGTGTTTCAACTTCCATTGGTTTAAATGTTTGCACCCCTTTTAGTTCCTCTGCCAACATTTAGATTCTTGTTTTTGAAGTAATGACTGAGATTTCCTTTTTCTGGTCCTGCCTGGTCACCACAAATATTATATTTCAACAAGAGTGGTGATTAGGCCTATAATATAGGTCCCAGAATGACTTGTGGTGGTGCAATGGTAGAGTCCCTACCTGTGAGCCAGAAAGCCTGTTCCCGAGACCCACATACTGCAGAGGTTTGTCATAACATAACTCAACAAGATGATTGTTTGCAAACTTTTAGGAAGGGCTAAAATTAAACAAAGAACTATGAATGCTGAAGATCCAACACAAACACAGAAATTGCTGGAGAAACTCCTCAAGTAAGGTATCATCTGTGGATAGAAAATAGTGTTAACATTTCAAGTCCAGTCACCCTTTGTCAGAACTCCGTTTTATAGGCTAGAGATCTGAGTGTGACTTCCTTATTAAGAACGCATCAGTTAGATTTGTTTAGTCAACAAAAGATACTTGTTTTCTTTTGCAAAACAAACTTAATCAAAGATGTAGAGATTATTGACACACAAATGTGCACACAATCTGACGAGGTACAAAAATATTGAAAACTTTGCAGTGTTAACTTTGGCTCAGTAATAGTTTATGGGTTTGAAACCGATTATCGCAAATAATGTTATGATTTCAAAGTCCTTTTGTGCACATATAAGCTGCTGGTATTGGCGTCTCTTACCAGAACACCTTTGTCGGCAGTTGAATTCCTTTTATTTTGGATAATGGGGTCGATTCCAAGAAAATCCTCTTCAGAAATGTTCCCTAAGTGGTAATTTTGACTTCTGGTGTGGTTTCAGCTCTCTCATTTTGCAGAGAGGAGTTGCAAGAAAGTGCGAGTGATAGGCAGTTGCTCCTGAGGCTGGTCTTGAGTCTTCTCTCTATCTCTCTCTGTTCAAAAATGCAGTAGTCTTATTCATCTCTGTGACCTCTTACTAACAGTTCTCCAGGATTCTGTCCAGTTGCAGGTACAAATTGTTGTTGTACTCTGCCTTTTTTTTGAAGAAAACTGTCTTATTAGTTGGTCTGTAACTCTCTCCAGCAATCAAGACCAGCCTCAGAGGCAATTGCCTATCACTCGCACTTTCTTGCAACTCCTCTCAGCAAAATGAGAGCTGAAACCACACCAGAAGTCAAAATTACCACTCAGGGAACATTTCTGAAGAGGATTTTCTTGGAATCGACCCCATTATCCAAAATAAAAGGAATTCAACCGCCGACAAAGGTGTTCTGGTAAGGGACGCCAATACCAGCAGCTTATATGTGTACAAAAGGACTTTGAAATCATAACACTATTTGCGATAATCGGTTTCAAACCCATAAACCACTACTTTTTGTTTCTCCTACTTTGGCCTCAAGAGCATTCCCGCTTCCTTCACTTAACTATGCCTTCAGTCATCTATACTGTAGATTTTGCATCACTTACACTTCCACTTCTAGCTGTTCACTTCTTCTAAGACCTTCCATAATGCCCATCTTTAACAAAGCTTTTGACCATCTCTCTGAATGTATCGTTCTTTGGTTCGATCCATCTGTCTTGTTAACATGTCTGAAATATTTGGGGCATTTCTTTTACATTAAGCAGGAACAAATACTTGTAGCAAAATCTACAGCAGAACAGTGGAGGGCATTCAAAAAGGGAATGGAGAGAGTACAGGCCCATATGTACCCCTCTATGGTGAAGTATAGGAACATTCAGCCCAGAAAACCCTGGATATCTGAGACTGGATAAGAAGGAAAAGGCTTTTACAAAGGGAGCATATTAATGGAGGTGCTTGAGGGTTATATAGAAAGTACAGGAATGAACTTAAAGTAATTAGGAGAGCAAATTAGGGGGCAGTTATAGAGGGAATAACACTGGTGGGTAATATTAGGGAGAATCCCAACATAGTTTGTAAGTATGTTAAAAGTAAGAAGATTAGGGCCCATTAGAAGCTAAGGGGTTATCTGTTCCTGGAGACAAGCATGGGCAGGCTGTTAAGTTAGTAATTCAATTTTATCTTCACTTGAAGCAGGATGTAGGTGCAAAATTAGAGAAGAAGACTGTGTCCTTGTTCAGATTGATGTGGGGAGTGAGGAGGTACTAGAATTGGACAAATCCCCAGCTCTTGGATAAGTTGCATCCAAGAATGCTATGGGAGGCAAAGAAATGACAAGAGCTCTGACCTAAATTTTTAATTCCCTGGCCACAGGGAAGGTACCAGAGGACTGGAAGTAGCTAACTAGTTCCACTTTTCAAGAAGGGTGTTAGATTTTAAACCAGTGAATATTTGACCAATGAATTTTGCGCCAGTGATAGGGAAACTATTAGAGAAAATTCTAAAGGAGAAAATTAATTTCCACTTGGAAAAGACAAGATCTGATCAGGGATGGCCATCACGGTTTTGTCAGAGGGAGGTCATGTCTAACAAATTTGATTTCAATTTTATATGTATAAATCATGAACAATGTAGATGGGAAAGCGTGGGGGAATGATAAGCGTGTTTGTGGCTGTCATGAAGATTGGTCGGGCAGTTAAGATTGAGAAAGAAGATTTCTGGGTTACAGGAAAATAAAAATAGCATTTAACTTAGTGTGAGGTGATCTACTTTGTCTCGTTACTACTTCAGTGAATGGCAGAACATTTGGAAACTCCAAAAGGACAGATGTTGGGGTGCTTGCCCACAAGTCCTTGAAGGTGTCAGACCAACTTAGTGTTGGAGAAGTCTTATAGGACACTCGTCTTTATCAATTGCGGCACAGATTACAAGAGCAGGGAAGTTATCTTTGGAACTGTACAGGACTCTGATTAGATTGCAGCTCGAGAACTGTGCAGTCTTGGTCACTGCCCTAAAGGAAGAATGTGATTGCACTGGAGGGGGTGAAGTGGAGGTTTACCAGGATGTTGCCTGGCATGGAGCATTTCAACCATGAAGGGAGGCTGGAGAGGCTCAGGTAGTTTTCTTTAGAACAAGAGGGGGAACCTGGTTGAGGTATATAAGACTGAGGGACATGGACAGAGTGGATAGGAAGCAGCTGTTTGCCTTAGGTTATAGGTCAATAATGAAAGGCATAATTTTAAGGTCAAGGGAAGGAAGTTTGAGAGGACTTGAGGACTTTTTTTTTAAAAACCAGAGGGTGATGGAATATGGAATGAACTGCTTGGAAGGTCAGTTGAGGTGGGAAACTTTTTTAAAGTATGTGGATGAGCTCTTAAAATTTCAACATTCATGGCTATGGGCTAAGTGCAGGAAAGTGGGACTAGTGTAGATAGGTGAGCACAGACTTGAAAGTCTAAGAGATCTCTTCTGTGTTGCATGACTCTTACTCTGAAAGTACTATGATAAATGTAATTTGTTACAACATAGTGATTAAAATATAATCTCCTGTTTACCTAAGACCTTGGCTTTAAGAGCTGTTTGCTTGCACAATATCTCGATACTTTATCAGGCTGTCATGAAAGTATATGCTGTGCTGGAAATAAACAAATATTTTTTGGAAGAGGAAAGTAAGACAAAAAAGTTAAGACAATTAAAGTATGCTGAATTTGAAAATATCAGAATGATAAATAAATGAATTCAAAAGGTGTGTGCAACTCCCATTTAAATCTTTACCTCAAGTGTGTGTGTGTGTGTGTGTGTGTGTGTGTGTGTGTGTGTGTGTGTGTGTGCGCCAATCTCACTAGGTAGCTGTAGAATAATATATCACAGAAAAAGACCATAACTAATATCAAAAATAGCAATGGTCCTGTAAATAAAGTTTGGAAAATTTTCGCTTTGTTTCTCCCAGTCCAAAATAACAGCCATTCCCCAGAATTCCCAAAAATCAGCCGAGCGTCTGATTCAGGGAGGTTCATGGAGGGTTTCCCTCTGTGTAAGCTCCAGTGGGTTATCTCACTCAGTTCTTCGCTGTTCACTTCTTCTATGGTGTGCACCACCATAGCACTGCTCTTGTGATATCTTGCCATCACCAGCAGTGAATTGCCTACTGTTTCTGGGATCCTCTATGTTTCCGGTTGCCAACGACATATTTAAAGAATGGCTGGCTGTGCACCTGGCTGACACAAGGTTGTGGAAGGAAAAAGAGAAAGGAAAATCTTGTCATACGACATGGAAACAAACCCTTCCGTCCAACCAGTCCATGCTAATCATGTCCCCAACTTAACCAGTCCCACTTGCCTGCTCTTGGCCCATATTTCCCATAAACTATTTTCCTTTTCAGATACTTACCAAATTTCTTTTAAACCGTGTAATTGTACCAGCATCCACCACTTCCTCTGGCAGGCCCCAAACAGGCATACACACACACGCACCCCCCCCCCCGACACACACGCGCACGCACGCCACACACACACGCGCGTGCACCCCCTACACCCACACGCGCACATGCCCCCTACACCCACACGCGCACATGCCCCCCCACACACACACGTGCAGGCGCCCCACACACACGTGCGTGCACGCGCCCCGCACGCACTCGCACGCGCGCGCCCCGCACGCGCGCGCCCCGCACGCACGCCCGCGCCCCACACACACATGCACGCGCATGCGCCCCCCCACACACGCACGTGCATGCGCCCCACACATGCACGTGCCCCACACACACGCACGCGGCCCCCACACATGCACAGACACGCACGCGCCTCACACACACGCAAGCGCCCCTCGCACGCGACCCACACACATGCCCCGCACACGCATGCACGTGCCCACGCGCCCCCCCACACACACACACGCACGTGCCCCACACACACGCACGTGCCCCACACACACACACACACACGCACGTGCCCCACACACACACACGCACGTGCCCCACACACACACACACGCACGTGCCCCACACACACACACACACGCACGTGCCCCACACACACACACACGCACGTGCCCCACACACACACACACGCGCATGCACGCCCGTCGCAAGCGCCCCCCCACACACACGCACGCGCCCCCCCCACACACACACACGCACGCGCCTCGCACGCGCCCCCCCCCACACACACACACGCATGCGCCCCCCACACACACACACACGCGCGCACACGCACGCACCCCCCACACACACACACGCGCGCACACGCACGCACCCCCCACACACACAGCTGGACTGTTAATCCAGAGACCCAAATGACATTCTGGGGACCCAGGTTCAAATCCTGCCACAGCAGATGGTGGAATTTGAATTTAATAATATCTGGAATTAACAGTCTAATGATGACCATGAATCCATTGTCACTTGCTGGGGGAAAAAATTCCATTTGGTTCACTAATGCCCTTTAAGGAAGGTAACTGACCCACATGTGACTCCAGACCCACAACAATACGGTTGACTCTAATTTGCCTTTTGGGCAATAAGTGCTACCCAGCCAGCGATGCCCCCATCCCGTGAATGAATCAAGAGTAAAAATAAACTCCATCTGCAACTCATTGACTCACTATGTCACAAACTTCCTAACCATGCCTCCTAATTCTTACTCACTTAATTTTATATAAATGATGACAAAAGTGGACTTAGCACTGCCCTACCTTATTTCCCAAAAGAAAATCAGATTTTGCTCCTTCTCTAATAAGTACTTCTACGTATTGATCAAGAAAATTTTCTTGATCACATCTAACAAATGCCTCACCACCCATACCTTTAACACAATGGCAGTCCTTGTCAGTGTTTGGAAAATTAAAATCCCCTATGATTGCAAACCTATTGCTTTCACATATAACTGCAATGTCTCTACATATTTGCTCCTCAATTTCACTCTGACTACTAGGGGGCCTACAGCAGGATCCCATCAAGGTGATAGGATCTAAAACCCAGAACACTGAGCTACCAATCCTGTCCTTCCCTCAGCCAGGTTTCTGTATTAGCTATAATGTCCCAGTCCCATGTTACCATCCATGTCCTGACTTCATCAGCCTTACCTGTAAGACACCTTGCATTGGAATAAATGCAGTTTAATTCTTTCAAGTTACTTTGTTCTGACTTGTTCTTGCCTGCCTTTTTTAATTACCTTGCTCTTTTTTGATTCAGAACCATCCTTGCCTGCCTTTCTATTTTTACTGCTACTTAGGAAACTGCGCCGCCTCCCTACTACCGCTCCCAAAGTAGAACTAGTAAAAGTCTCTGCCAGGAAATTGGCCCCTTTCTAGTTCAGCTAAAACCCATCCCTTTTGGACAGATCTTTTCTGCCCCAGAAGAGATCAGCCTGATCTAAAACTGTAAATCCTTGCACATTGCATCATTTCTTCAGCCATCAATGTATCTATTTATTCTTACACTCATTAGACAGTGACACCAGGAATAAACCAGAGATTACTAACTTTTTGCAGTTATGCTTTTTAACCTTTTACCTAACCTCCTATATTCATTCAGAAAAGCCTAGCCCTTTCCCGAACTATGTTGGTTCTACTAATGTGCACCACAACTTCCAGCTTCTCACTCTTAACAATATGCTTCAACTGTTCTTTTTTTGAGACATCCTTAACCCCTGGCACCAGGATGGCAACATACCATCCTAGATTCATGCTTATGGCCACAGAATCTGCTGGCTGTGCCTGTGACAGGACAGTCCCCTATAACAATTATCCTTTTAAATGTTGAAAAGCTTCACTTTACGCAAGATTCATTCTTTAGCGCCCAAGATCTGACTGCCACTTCGACTTCTTTCTGAAAGACTATCCCCTTCAACCGTGCCCAAAATGGAATCTCTGTTTGAGAGAGGTACAAGCACAGGAGACTTCTGAACTACTTTCTTCCACTTCTGACAGTCAGCCATCTATCTGATGGATGCTGCTGTGTAACCATCTCTAAATCTACTACCAATCATACACTGTGTATTGAATGCCGTCATGAATTACCCTAAAAAGCTGTTAACATCTTTTACATATTAAAAACTACCTTTCCTTACCCACAGATGTTAATCTTAAGCATGCAAAAGATTTTAAAAAAAATTCTAAAACAAAATCAAGGACTTGGCTGTAACTCTCAATAACTGAAAAATAGCCTCCCCCTCAAGTCCTCAATCAGGCAGTTTTCAAATCTCCAGATAGCAGAGAAAACGTCTCTAGAGTCGTTGAACAAACAAACACTTGGACAGACCCTTCCCACAAGCTCTGTGTAGAAAGCAATCTATCCTTCTTCACAGTTGTTTAATTTTGTTTCCACTTGTTTTTAAAAAACAATAAATGTCTCAAACAGGAAATAAAATCCCTCTGCAGACTGACACTTGACAAACACACACAGAGGCCTCTCCCACAAACACCATGTGGGGGCGGGGGGGGGGGGGGGAGAGAACGCCCCTCCTTCGCGTTTCTTTTTTCATTTGTTTTTGGACAATGTTTTTTATTTTTGGAAATCAATCTGCTTTTGCTACATAATAATGATACAAAATGCACAAGAAAAGCCTGCGACTCAGGAACGACTGCAAGATCCACACTTTTCTTGTTCTACCTTTTTTTAACTGTACATCTTTGGAAATATAAGCTTGAATTGAAAGAATTAGACCATGTGATTCTCCCACATTCAGCAGGGACACAATGGATTTTAGGAAAAGAGTATGATGCCAAGGGTGACTAGCTTCTGTATCTTTTTTGTAATTGCAACTACAATTACAGTCAGTCAAGTGGAAGCGTGTCAGTTAAGTCCTGACTTGTTTGTGCCTGATGCTGCACAGCTCTATCATGAGGAAGGTGATGTTCCTTCTTGTCAATGTCCTAATCTTCCTCCTTGGAAGATTACTGCCAATCTCCCAGCTCTTCAGCATTTATCATATCCCCTCTTTGCCAGCTCTTTGCCAACTACAGCAGGCAGTGAAGAAAGCTAATAGCATGCTGGCCTTCATAACAAGAGGAATTGAGTATAGGAGCAAAGAGGTCCTTCTGCAGCTGCACAGGGCCCTGGTGAGACCGCACCTGGAGTATTGTGTGCAGTTTTGGTCTCCAAATTTGAGGAAGGACATTCTTGCTATTGAGGGAGTGCAGTGTAGGTTCACGAGGTCAATTCCCGGAATGGCGGGACTATCATACGTTGAAAGATTGGAGCGACTGGGCTTGTATACAGAGATAATGGGAACTGCAGATGCTGGAGAATTCCAAGATAATAAAATGCGAGGCTGGACGAACACAGCAGGCCAAGCAGCATCTCAGGAGCACAAAAGCTGACGCTTCGGGCCTAGACCCTTCATCAGAGAGCTCTCTGATGAAGGGTCTAGGCCTGAAGCGTCAGCTTTTGTGCTCCTGAGATGCTGCTTGGCCTGCTGTGTTCGTCCAGCCTCGCTTTTTATTATCTTGGGCTTGTATACACTTGAGTTTAGAAGGATAAAAGGGGATCTGATTTGAGGTATACAAGATTAT
The DNA here is from genome assembly GCF_030684315.1 of Stegostoma tigrinum. Taxonomy (NCBI): domain Eukaryota; kingdom Metazoa; phylum Chordata; class Chondrichthyes; order Orectolobiformes; family Stegostomatidae; genus Stegostoma; species Stegostoma tigrinum. Next base: position 42,957,379 of record NC_081365.1, read on the forward strand.
TAAGGGATTGGACACTCTGGAGGCAGGAAGCACGTTTCTGCTGATGGGTGAGTCCAGAACCAGAGGACACAGTTTAAGAGTAAGGGGTAGGCCATTTAGAACAGAGTTGAGGAAAAACTTCTTCACCCAGAGAGTGGTGGATATATGGAATGCTCTGCCCCAGAAGGCAGTGGAGGCCAACTCTCTGGATACTTTCAAGAAAGAGAGAGAGCTCTTAAAGATAGTGGAATCAAGGGTTATGGGGATAAGGCAGGAACAGGATACTGATTGTGGATGATCAGCCATGATCATAATGAACGGTGGTCCTGGCTCCAAGGGCCGAATGGCCTACTCCAGCACCTATTGTCTATTGTCTATTGTCCAGTTGTATACAATACGCAAGGCTAATGCTGCACAGACTGGACTATACTGCAAGGCCTCTCCCCAGATCTCTCCACACATCAGAACCTCCTTCAGGAGGCTTATTGTCTACTCCATGATAACCCTAGTGGATGAATGTAGACTGTGTCTACACTCAACCTCATAGGGGTTTTTGGAATGGAGTAGCTACAGAATAACTACAGAAGCTATTTTGGAATAGCTACAGAAAGTAGTTCTTGTCTCCCAGTAAACCTCCTCTATACAGATACATACGGCCCTTGAAATGAGGCAGAAACCAAAGAATTCTCAAGAATATAAGCATCATTGCATCTTCCAGGTTACCTGGTCCACATCTCGAACATGATGAAGTGATGTTTTCAATATGATGTGAGTAGTCTTATAGCCTCAGTGATCCCAAGAGAGGCCAGCTGTTTTGGAAATGTCTCCTGTGCCCTTATTGAAGCCAGGATGGTGCTAACAGTCAATGCCCCCTTCCCCCCAGCATAACCGTGACCTCCAGTGCTTTCTTTCTGATGCGTGAAATGCAACATGCTCCTCCGAGTGAAGAGGCCAGGCAGCAGTGTTGCAAAGTATCAGTGAGCTCCCCAGTGTAGTATGGAGTTGGTGAATTGTATTATAAATGAGTTGGCGATGTGCCATGATGATGTGGTGAGGCTGGTATGTGTCCACTGCCAACCTCTGTTGGAAAGTGGGAGGTGAAGTTGTGCCAGGTAGTCTCTGCCCCTGTGGAATATTGAGTAATTCTGGCAACGATGGAGGCCTGAAAAAACCGCTGATATCAGACCTCATGTCAAAATTGTTGTGGTCTATTTTCTCTCTATGGCCTGGGAAAATAGCATCTTGCTGCTCATGACTGAGATTCTTATCTTCCTATTAAAACCTTGGTGGATAATTTTCTCAACAGGGTGTCTCTTTTTTTTGAACTCGCCATATTTTCCTAACATTGCCAAATTGTTCAGGGATTGAGAAAATTCCACCTCTTATTTTCCATCCCTTGGCCAATTCTGTACTGGCACTTTAACTCCATGGACCCAGAATTGTACACAGTGCTCTAGTTGAGGTTAAATAAGTGTCTTATAAAAGTTCACTGCAAACCCCTTGCTTTTATACATTATTTCTTGTTTCAAAAGCCCTGGATCTCTATGCCTGATGGGGTACTAACCACTCTTATAACCTGACTTAGCTGCTTGAATGAAAAGTGGACATATACACTCAAATCCCTCTGCTTCTTCAGCCCATTATGAATTTTCTTATTTCTGGATGAAACTATATATTTGTTACATTTTTAAAAAATCTCACATCTGCCTTTCCTGTCCTCAGCCTTTGTCTTTCTTGTCATGTTGGCATTTTTCTTTTCTCTTATGCATTTCAGGTATCTATTATTAATAATGGGAACCGTGCGCATTTACATATTCTGATTATGTAACACTGTGTGACTATACAGCAAATTTGCATCTTTCTTGATGTTCTTTAGAGTGCTTTTTAAAACAGTTATTGAAGTAGAATTGTAAGAATGTCCAGATTCCAATCCACATGAAGAATACAGCAGGTGCCACAGCTGGACCCAGTAAAATTTATGACCTAATGATTTAACTGGTATTTATTTAAATTAAGTCCCATATCATGATCTGCTGCTGTTCTCTGTAGTGAACTTCAGCAAAACCTAGAGATTAAAGCAGCTGTATTATTTCCAACAGTGTAATATACAATGAAAAGGGCTTTGCCAAAAAATGATCGCTTTCTTGAATAAAAGACAATCTAACCACTTCCCCTTAACTTTCAATAGCATTACTATCACTGAAACCTCCCCATCAACATCCTGGAAGAGTTACAGTTGGATAGACACTGTGGATTAACCACAAACAGTCTGGCTGCAAGAGCAGGTTGGAGGCTAAGAATACTGCAGTAAATAACTCGCCTCTTGACTCTCCCAGAGCCTGTTCACCATCTGCAAGGCACAAGTCAGGAATGTGATGGAATGCTCCCCATTTACCAGGATGGGTGCAGCTCCAGCATCACTGAAGTTTGACAGCATTCAGGACAAAGCAATCTGCTAGATTGGCACCACATCCACAGGCATCCCTTTCCCTTCAGCACCCCTGCTCAGTATAAATATTGAGAAGTACTGGACCCAACAGTGATCCTCCTGCCATACCACTGGTCACAGCCTGCAGTCTGAAAATCAACCCTCTAACACCACTTTGTCTTCTACCTTCAAGCCAATTTTGTATCCAATTGGTCAGTTCCTTCTGAATCTCATGTGATCTAATGTTGCTAAACAGCCCATACGGAACCTTTTTTGACTGCCTTGCTAAAGTCCGTAGACAACATTTACTGCTCTGCCTTCTTCAATCTGCTTTGTCACCTCTTCTTAAAAACTCAATCACGCTAGTGAGAGAGAATTTCCCATGCACAAAGCCATATTGACTATTTCTAAATCCGTACTTGCCTTTGCAAATGCATGTAAATCCTGTCTCTCAGAATCTCTTCCAACAACTTACCCATCACTGACATAAAGCTCACTAGTCTACAGTTCCCTGGTTGTTCCTTATGGTCTTTCTTTTATAATGGCACCTGTGGCTGTTGCAGATACAAATGTCTCTGCTAAGGGCCCAGCAATCTCTTCCCCACAAAGTTCTGGGAAGCATGTAATCAGGTCTTGGGAATTCATCGACCTTGAAGCACTTAAGATCTCCACGACCTCCTCTTGTCGAGTGAACTATTTCCAAGACATCACTATTTATTTCTCCAAGTTCCCTTGCTTACATGCCCTTCTCCCCAGTAAATACTGATACTAATTTTTTTCAGTATCTTTCCCCCATCTCCTGTGGTTGCACACATAAGATGGCTCTGTTGACCTTTTTAAGGGACCCTATTCTCTCCCTGGTTACTCTTTTGCCTTTAATGTACTTACAGATTATCCTTCAAAACCTTGCTAGAGAGCAAATAACTACCTTATTTTGAGGTATTATATTGAATTAAACAAGATGAATGTTTTCAAGCAGGAGTTGGCTATGGTTATATTTGTTGGAGGTAAAGGGATTGAAGGGTAGTAAGAAATCGGGAACGGGATACTGAAATAGATTATCAGCCATGATCAAAACAAATGGTGGATCAGGCTCAAAGATCTGAATAGCCAATCACTTTGCCATATTTTCTATTTCACTAAAACCCTAACTTGCCTTATTTATGAACCACTTCCAATTTTGTCCTTCCCTGAGAAAGAAGATGGTGCAAATTCCCAACATCTGAGCTAAAGCAGGGTCCTGGGGGCTGCAGTTGGCCAAAAGCTTGTGTGGACCTTCATTCCACAGTGCTTTCATTGCTATCTCCTTGACAGCTCAATGTTGAGATAGACTTTGCCAGAACAGAAATAAGCTATTCAGCCCACCGAATCCACTGCACCATTCAGTGAGGTTGTGGCTGATGTGATAAACTTCAACTCCAACTCCATTTTCTTGCTTCTCTCCATAACCCCTTATTCCCTTAAAATCTGCTAATTACGGCCTTGATTACACTTAATGACCCACCCTCACCAGCCTTTTGTGTTAAGAATTCCAAAGATATGCTTCTCTCTGAAAGAAGAAATTCTTCCTCATCTCTTTCCAAATTGGGCAACCCCTTACAGTGAGATTATGTCCTCTGATCCTAGACACTCCCACAAGAAACAATCTCTCCGCATGTAACCTGTCAAGCCTCCTAAAAATCTTATGTTTCAACAAAGTCACTTCCTATTCTTCTAACACCAAGTACAGGTCCAACCGAGTCAACCTCCCATCATAAGCAGATCCCTTCATACCTGGGATCAACTTGGTGAACCTTCTCTGCACTACCTTCAATCCCATTAAATCTTCTGTTAGATAAGAGGACCAAAGCTGTTCTCTGTATTCTGGGAAGGGCCAGCAGACCTGAAATGTTAACTTTGATCTCTTTTCTTCACAGAAGATACCAAGCCTGCTGAACTTTTCCAGCAACTTCTGTTTTTGTCACTGTATCCTAGGTATGGTTTGACTAGTGTCTTGTTGATGTGGTAAAATCTCCTGCTTTTATACTCTATTCCATTTGAAATAAAGGCCAACATTCTATTTGCCCTCCAGATTATCTGCTGAACTTGTGTGTTTGTGTTTTGTGATTTTTGAGTACAAGAACTCCGAAATCCCCCTGTTCTGCAGCTTTTCATGTCTCTTTCCATTTAAATACTCAGCTTCTCTTTCCATCCTGTCAATGTGCGTCACCTTGTTATATTCCATTTGCCAAGTTTTGCTCACTTACTTGATCAGTCAATATTCCTCATTAGACCCATTGCGTCACCTTCCCCATTTGTCTGCTCACCTATCTTTGTGTAATCAGCAAACTTAACAATAGCACACTGACTTTTCTCATTAAAGTCATTCATATATATTGTAAATAATCTGAGCCCAGTACTGGTCCCTGTGGCACTCTGCTAGTTAAAGGTTGCCATCTTGAAACTACCCCGTTTGTCCCAATTCTCTGCCTCCTAACGGATAGCCACTCCTCTAACCATGCTGATAGATTACCCCCAACACCATGGGCTCTTTATCCTATTCAGGAGCCTTGTGTGGTAATTTAACAATCTTGACTCCTCAAGGCTGCAGAAATTGCACACTGCCTGAGAGGTTGCGAATTGAAACTGATGCCTGCATGGGACCACCATGTGCAACACCGTCCATGGCCAACCCCTGATGGTAAAAGGGACGACTCCTGTATTGACAGCCTGACACAAAGTTTCCACTGCCTGCAGATAGCAGGATGGAATGGTATGGCTAAACTGGAACTCTGCATGTCAGGGTAATAGAGATAGAAACCCTCATACCATTTAGGACATATTTAGATATACACTTGTGATGCCAAGGTATACAAGGTTAGGGCAGAGTCCTGGAAAATGGCAGTAGAATAGTCAGGTGGTCATTTTTGCAGGCAGACTTAATGGGCTTTTCTTTGTGCTGTAGTTATCTGTGAGTCTGACTTTGACTCGTGGAGTGTTCAGACAGCAGTGAGGAAAAGGAAGCAGAAGGTCTGCAGCAGCCTATATGTGCTAAACCTCTCTGCACAAAGGGTATATGTATAAATTATTTGGGGCTGAGGATCACGGACATTTTTGAAATGTGGGGCCACTGAGAAATTGTCTGAATGGGGTCAGTTTGGACAATAGTGTTCCACATGCAGGAGTCACTTTGACACAATGAGTCTATCAGGACTAAGCACCATGTTAGTCAGTGGTGAGGGGAGTTCCACAGGGCTCTGTCCTTGGGCCTCTACTGTTTGTAACTTTTATTAATGACTTGGACGAGGGAATTGAAGGATGGGTCAGCAAGTTTGCAGACGACACAAAGGTCGGAGGTGTCGTTGACAGTGTAGAGGGCTGTTGTAGGCTGCAGCGGGACATTGACAGGATGCAGAGATGGGCTGAGAGGTGGCAGATGGAGTTCAACCTGGATAAATGCGAGGTGATGCATTTTGGAAGGTCGAATTTGAAAGCTGAGTACAGGATTAAGGATAGGATTCTTGGCAGCGTGGAGGAACAGAGGGATCTTGGTGTGCAGATACATAGATCCCTTAAAATGGCCACCCAAGTGGACAGGGTTGTTAAGAAAGCATATGGTGTTTTGGCTTTCATTAACAGGGGGATTGAGTTTAAGAGTCGTGAGATCTTGTTGCAGCTCTATAAAACTTTGGTTAGACCGCACTTGGAATACTGCGTCCAGTTCTGGTCGCCCAATTATAGGAAAGATGTGGATGCTTTGGAGAGGGTTCAGAGGAGGTTTACCAGGATGCTGCCTGGACTGGAGGGCTTATCTTATGAAGAGAGGTTGACTGAGCTCGGTCTGTTTTCATTGGAGAAAATGAGGAGGAGAGGGGACCTAATTGAGGTATACAAGATAATGAGAGGCATAGATAGAGTTGATAGCCAGAGACTATTTCCCAGGGCAGAAATGGCTTGCACGAGGGGTCATAGTTTTAAGCTGGTTGGTGGAAAGTATAGAGGGGATGTCAGAGGCAGGTTCTTTACGCAGAGAGTTGAGAGCATGGAATGCGTTGCCAGCAGCAGTTGTGGAAGCAAGGTCATTGGGGTCATTAAAGAGACTGCTGGACATGTATATGGTCACAGAAATTTGAGGGTGCATACATGAGGATCAATGGTCGGCACAACATTGTGGGCTGAAGGGCCTGTTCTGTGCTGTACTGTTCTATGTTCTATCTATGTTCTATGTTATTAAAGCTGTGGCTCTTAAAATGAACAAATATTAATATCACAAAGCGGGCACTGATTGATTAGTAGAGGTGTTTCCATGGAGAATACAGAATGAAATATTAGCTGGCAAACCTTTATTCAGATTCAAACCAAGCAGCTCATCTTTGGTCAACACAGAAGCACAATGCATAGACCTTCTCTTTCTGTTCCAAAGGACATGGCTTATGTGTGAATAAAAATCACTTTTTCAGCATATGTAAACAAGCTGTACTACATATGATCTTAAATTCATTATTGGTGTAATTCTTAACGTTGTTCAACAAATTCTGTCCAATAATGAAATTGCATTTACTGTTGGACGTTGTTTTTTGCCAGCACGAACTGTTTACTCAACCAGTCACTAACAAAAATTGTTGGAAAAGCTCAGCAGGCCTGGCAGCATCTGTGACGAGAAATCGGAGTTAATGTTTTGGGTCTGGTGACCCTTCCGCCAAACTGATGGTAGCTAGGAAAATGTTGAATGTCAGAGTAGAGTGGGCACTCTGTCTGTTATGAACAGCTAAAGGAATGTTGTTTGAGAATCCATCAGCCACTGAGATGTACAGCCTACAAACCTAGCATTGCACCAGCATTGAAATTCATAAACTATATTGTTTGTTCATGTGAAAGGAAGAATGTCTTTCAATGTGATAGCAGTATCCTGTTAGTGGGGCATATCACTGTCTCATGAATTCTATGCAGTAGACAACAAGCTTAACCTGTTGTTCAGGTATTTGAGATGTCTTCCTGTTCTGAGATGACTTGAGGCAGTCTGAGACCTTTTCAGGACTGAATGAGGTGGCCTTTGGTCCATTCATGAATTTACATGATACACAGCAAACAATAATCTCATTGGGGTAGCTGGTATCACACAAGACAGCTTTGGCATCAAGTCTGATGCATCAGCAAATGGCTTGGATTCTATTTGTGATGTTGCCAAGAGGCCAGTTTTATGATTTGTTGAGTTCCCAGTGCTTATGTTGACCAGTGAAGGTGGGGCTGCAGGAGAAGAGAACACATTAGTTGACTTCTGAATTAGCATGTTGAGGTAAAGAAGCACAGTAGTCTGCCCCATTTTCAAAGGTATTTTGAATGCAGGATGGCACTCACTTGCGTAAGAAATTTCTTGCATGCAGTTCCAGAATCATTTTAAATGCATCCGTATCGGAACTGCACAGTCAATCTTTATCCTCCAAGATCTTTTTACCCCTTTGCAGGATGTTTGTGTGATTGGTATATTAACTGCAAAATCTCTTAGTTACTGATTAAAACCACAGTTATAGCGACTGGTGGGAGAAAATAAGCAGGTTTTCTTCAGGCTTTAGGTATTTAATTGGAAAGGAAGATAGACAGTCTGCCCCTGCAGCAGTCTGAAGCCTTTTGCCTTCTATTGTTTACATCCAAAAAAATTACTCAAGAGCCAGAGTTAATGTCAGGCTGATGGTCTTTGGCATCCACAACTGATCTCAACTCCATGAACCATCAGCGACATGTTGCCATCTGAATCTCGTCTGGGCAACATGGTGGCTAGCACTGCTGCCTCACTGTGCCAGGGACTGTAGTTGGATTCCAACCTTGGGCAACTGTGTTGGCATTCAGTTTGCCATCTACCTGTGCATCTTAAACCTTGAAAGTACAACTAATATACAATTAACATTTTGAGACAGCTGGAGTAGCATTTCAAAAGTGGTTGGGAGTATCCAGTTGTATTATCCACGCTGGAACAAATGATATAAGGAGGTCATGCTGAGGTGCTTTCAGAAGTTAGAAGTACATTTAAAAAGCAGAACCTTAAACCTAATACTCTCTGAGTTATAGATCAAGTGTCTTGCAAGTATGTATAGAGATGGACATGTCAAGGACTAGTATTGGAAAAGGGAGGTTTCTTATGAGACCAATGTTAGAACTGAAGGAGCTGTACTGATCAGCTGAACCACGTAGAATTAGTTGAAAAAGTGTCACTTCCCTGTTTTAAAATGTTGTTAAATTAAAGTGGGTGAAGGGATCAAAAGTACAACTAAACAAACCTAAATGTAATTGAAACAGGAAATGAGAGAATAGGACAGATTAAACTAAAGGAGGATACAATGGCTAAGAATAATAAAGGAATGTAACAACAGGATTAAAAGTGAAAGGACCTCTTATTTAAAATGAGTTAAATTATGAACAATGCACAGTGTCTGTATTAAACATGACACCCTGGTTCAAAACACTGTGAAGAATCAGATCCAGTTGGAATTACTGAGAGTTGGCTACAGGGAAATCAGGACTGGAAATTAAACAATGCAGATTTCACCTGTAGAGGAAAGATGGAGAGAAGAGGGTTTGTGAGAGAACAGGCGAGATGGAGTAGCTGCACTTCTTAGCAATGACATAATAGCAGAGGATGGAAATAATAGAACCATGAGTAAGATAATTAGAATTAAGCTGGAAAGAAATCTGCATTTGATGTATATACACACTAGGCAACCTTTCAGGCAAGACCAAAACTTTTTTTTGTGAGACCAGAAGCACATCACTGAAACAAATGTATAGCCCGGTTCAGGATTCTCTTCTTGTTCCTGAAGCTAGCTGACATGAAATATCTTCACCAGTGAGTGGTGAAGGATTTTGTTTTGACAATGGCAGTGTTGTAGTTCCTTCACACCTATTTTTGGATAATGAATGAAACAACTGTGGTTTTCTCCCTTTGGCTGGAATTTGTTTGATTTGAATGTTACTGGCAAGGCAAAATTTTGTCTCCCACCTCAAAATGCCTTTTGAGAAGATGTTGAATTGCATCCCCAAACCCCAGCAGACTAAGTGTAGGTATACACACAATATTGTGAATCCTGGTCTGAGTCAATATCCTCCTCATTGTATTAAATCAAAGATAAGCTGTCATTTCTTTGATTAAAGCCACATGTGAGCAGCAGACACCCGTTAATAATGGAGTTCTAATGTAAAGAAATCCTGTTCAAAATCAGATAAGAGTAATGCCTGTTGAATGTATTCAATTCACACAATTAATTTTCACATTGGAATTATACAGTGCATGCCCAAGCATCTGCATTAATTTCTCATTCAAAGCTAAAATCCAGGCCAGAGTTTGTGAAGTAATGATAAATAATGATAAGATGGTAACTACTGTCAGGATTAATTTTTCAATTCTGTGATAATGACATTTTCTTTTACTAGAACGATAAATGCAATGACAAATCTGTTTTTTGTAATGATTACCAGGCTCTTAATATAATTTGCCGTGACTGACGATTTTAGCGAAGGACAAGAGTTAAAAACAGGTTTTGAAATGCAAGGCACCAGTTCTTGCTTGAAAGATTCCCTCTGTCAATGTGCTGCTGACCCTGTTGAAAGTAATCTTTGTAAGAAATGTTGGTCACAGTTCAAAACATTAGTTGCATCCATTTTTAACATTCATTATTGCAATCAATAATGTATGAACGAAATTCATCTTCACCAGCTTTAAATCATGAAGCAAAGGGACTAAAGAACTGATAATAATAATAAGCATTTATTCCTAGTCCAGGTAGGATATATACATTGGTGGGAATGTTAAAATTAATTTTTAAAGAATGTCTAATTAACCAATAATCCTCCAACAACTGAAGAAACAAGAGTTTTAAAAATAAATGTCACATTGAAATTTAAATGTGCTAATTTGTAGGACTCACCCTGCAGCAGATAGGAGTAGTTGTTTCAGCTTCGGAGTTTCTGAACATCTGCCTGTTTCTTTGTCCCTGGTTCCCTTCATTGGATTCCCAGAACTAAACTGAGCCAGCAATTTAATGTGACTTCTTACATTCTATTGATATTTAATGCTAAAAAATGTTTCACACTGAAACCTTGTTTTGTTTTAAAGGTTTCCCTTTTGTTAATGGAAGTGCGATGGATATTGGGCAGTCGGATTTGAGATCAAGTCATTGTGCAGGCGATGACAGATTCACAGGGTGATGGATAGCACAAGAAGAGAGACAATAGTTATAGGGAGACGACAGGCTAGTAACTTTCACAATGGTAGGTCAGAGGCCACCAACTGTGAAAGTGTCCAGGTGCCTATGAGATTTCTTCCTTCCCCCAGGGCCAGCAATGGAGACTGTGACACCAGACCATTCTAGCCTGGTCTGAGGTTGTTACTCAGGTTAGTGTAGTCTCAGCCATCTGCAATAATGCACAGCATTGTATTAATAAGGTCAACATCTGTCTTCACACTGCTAGCCTAAGTGCCACCATCTTCACTCTGAAATGTCTCACCCAATATCTCTGCTACGATACCCTCCTCAAACCAAGGCTTGTATTCTACCACTATCATTATTACCTGCAGCAACTTACCCAGTTGTCTCACTCCCCAACCCCAAATCACTATCTCTCCATGCCCTCTCTTCTGCCTTCTGCACTGCCTACTCATTTAGTCAGGACACCTCCCCAAATGTTGTGCCGTCTGTTTTTACTTCCCTTTAATTCCTACATTCCTCATTCCTTAAGGAAAACAGTCCCTAGCAGGACAGATGGTCAGAATCATGATGAGTGGCAGGCTGCCTGACATGAGACTCCTTAGCCTTTTATATGGAGAAGACCCTCACTCCTGACTGCCCCGAATGCCTGACTTACTGTGACCAAGCCCCTGGACTGGTATCAGACGCTGTCTTTCATTTACTCTGACTGAAGGATATCCCCTTGACCTTTCTGAGGTCAGCTAACAACCATGACAAGCTTCTGGCTCAGTGTCTGTGCTAACCAGTAAGGTAATCCAACAGTAATTGTGAATCTGGTTTCTGGGGAAGGGTAGAATGCAAATGTGGCAAAGCAACACAAGGCAGGGATGATGAGAATACCCAGGTAGGTTGAGAGTGAGGGAGAGAAATGACGGTGTGAGGAGCCATGAGCTAGAAGTGTGTCCCTGAAAGTATACTGTCCCTACTGCAGAGTTAGTGATCATTGCCAATGCAGCACTGAGGTACGGAAATGTGCTGTTAGTGGGTCACATGTGCTTTGAGAGGCCTTAGAGGGATTGGCACACATCAGTTGATAATGTCTGTGGGTGTGGGGTGTGTGTGGGTTTGGTGCCTTTGGAGCATGCCTTGATGCCCAGGGACCAGTTGGAAGTCTATTGTAGCAAGCCACAAGCTGAATGTGTCAGGTACCCACTCTGTTTTCATGCTGCGAACTCTCAACATCAGCCTTGTTTGACAAGATGGCTTATCTTAATGGGTGAATTGCACCATTAAAAGTTACAATCCCTCTTCATTAGTTACTCATTGCTGTCTAGTGAGAAATGCCTCGCTACTCAGCAAATGCATAAAAGATACAGCGAGATGCTCCTGAGATCAGCCTCTCCAGCTTCCTGTCCATCTCCACAACAAATCTCAGCACAGCTCAAGTCGTTCAGACCACCAAATGTTATGCCTAAGGTTTCCTGTGCTTTCTCACAATCTCTCCCATACAGTCTCATCTCCAACCCTCATGCTTTCGCATTCTCACTATCGCACGTTAAATCTACTCTCTTGCTTTCTCATGCTCACTGTCTCTCTCTTTTTTTTTCTCTCATTCTCATGTTCTCATGTTCTCTCTAACTATTGCATTGTCTATTTTCTTGCTGTCTCTCTCACTTACACCCTTGCGCTCTCTCATGTGCTTTCTCTGGCGCATTCTCTTATTGCGCTCTCTTGCTTTCTCTCTTGTACTCGTGCTATCGGTCTGTTTTTCATTAATACCCATGCCATCTCTTTGGGCTATCTCTGGTGCATTCTCTCTGCACGTTGTCTCTTTCTCTCTCTCTCTCGCTCGCTCGCTTTCTCACTCTCTCTCTCTCTCTCTCTCTCTCTCCTCTCTTGTGCGCTCTCTCTCTCTAACACTATATCTCTCATGCATACTTTCCCGTGTATCTCTGTCAAGTGCTCTCTCATGCGCAAGCTGTCTTACCCCCCCGTGCCCCCATTCAGTACTGCCTCTCCACCCCCCTGTGCCCCCATTCTGTACCACCTCTCCACCCCCTGTGCCCCCATTCATTCAGTACCGTCCCCCTGCACTCCCTCTCACTACAGCCCACCCCCCCGGCATTCCCTCTCACTACAGCGCGCCCCCCCGCACTCCCTCTCACTACAGCCCACCCCCCCGGCATTCCCTCTCACTACAGCGCGCCCCCCCGCACTCCCTCTCACTACAGCCCACTGCACTCCCTTTCAGTACCGACTCGCCCCCGCACTCCTTTCATGTACGACTCACCCACCCCCGCTGCCACTTGGAAAGCCCTTTAGTGACTGCATCATAAGCATTAGAATTTGAATGCTTCATAAAAGCAGGTCAGCTTTGGTGGGCTTCCACCAAACAGACCTTTAGTGGTTTGAGGTAAGAAGATGCCCCTTTTCTTGATTAGTGTGCCCTGACAGGGGTAGGCTCAGTAATTTTAGGCCCTGATCCCACGATAACCCCACCCACCTGGAGGTCTGGCTCGCCATTAGTGATGTAAACCGCCCCGGGAGGGGGTGGCCTGTGTTCTGCAGGGGGAAGCTCTAAGGAAATGGCTCTGCACTGCTTTGTCACCATGTTTGCTCAAACTGAACAATCCCACAACTGAGAGAACTTGGCATTTTGATTCCAACTTTGTGAAAAGCATGCGAGAAACTGGGAGAGGTGCTGATTGCTCAATTGTGAGCGGGTCTGAGGACTTATATTCTGGAAAGGAAGCAATCTTGGTAGCTGTAAAATACAATTTAAAGGTTCAACTCCCTTCTTCCCTCAGGCATTAGCTTCTTGGGTTATTGAAAGTGCTCTTCGATCTTTGCACTGAAGGCAAAAGGTATCAGTGGTAAAGCAACATGATTACATTCAATTTGGAGACTGCATGGCTTTGATTTGTTTATAATTCCTAAAATAAAAATGACACGTTTGCAAAGTGTCAAGTTGTTGATTCAGAAAAGAATAGCTTATTCTTGGATGGCAAATAGCCAAAGCAAGCCTCCACTTTTACCAATCCTCAGCCTGTTGCACAGTAATTGGAAACAACTGTTGATGCCACGGTTTATTGTCTGCCTGGATCTAACATGATCAAATAAATGCCATGTAGTATCCAGCAAATACATAAAACCTTGTTATTCATTTAAGTTTGACATGTTATCATTTCTTCAGTCTGCACTCATGATGAATTGTTTGTGAAAACCACATTCAACTAAATGGTTCTTCATGTTTAAAGTGTTCTGTCAAGTATCCCTGATATTTTCCCATGCCGTATAATTCTATGAAGTACTTTTGAACAGTCTTGTGCCTGCCATTGCTGAAGAAAACCTCCCAAAGGGTCTAGGCCCGAAACGTCAGCTTTTGTGCTCCTGAGATGCTGCTTGGCCTGCTGTGTTCATCCAGCCCCACACTTTGTTATCTGCCACAACTGGTGTGGTTTCAGACTCAACAGAGGCACCACAGAAATGCTATTTGCACTCAAATACAAGAAAGGTGCTGCGAGAAAAGCAAGGGTTTGTGTGTCACTTTTGTGGACTTCATTAAAGTATTTGTTAGTGTGTGCACAGGCTATCCTGTGGATGGAAATCCCGCCAAAACAACGTCCTGGCAGCTGTGGCCATGACTCACTTTAATGAATCTTTTGAGATTGCTTTCAGCTTCCTGTGTGTTATCCTCCATACTGTGGTACCTGCCATTTTCCAAGCCTAATGCCTATTCTGTCCAGATTGGCTGCGCTCCTACAAGCGGTCTCTTAACTGGTCACCTTTGGTGGGATTGTACAGGCAGGTATTCAGGTGTCACCAATAGTTTAGGCACCTACTTTTTCAATTCTCCTCTCAGAAAATCTTCAAAGGTCATATAGTTTTGCCACATGGAATACCTTTCTTGCAGATTGCAAGCAGTACCACTGAGGAGATTAATCATCTATTTTGGAAAAATCTTGAGCAAAGCTGGATGCTTGGCAAGGAGCACTGCCACAGCAAGTGGGAGGAGTTAGATACCCTGATGCTGTACTGTTGCCTGTAAAAACACTATAAGGACCCACACTAACTACAGTCATGATGCTTCAACTTAGCTTTCAAGTTTTATTTTTTCCTCGGACCGCTCATTTACATCAATTTCCAGCTTATGGAACCTTGAATCATGTTGTTTGACTCCTCTTGCATGACTTTTACATCTGAATTATAAAATCTGTACTTAAATTTGTTTTTAAATCTTGTCTGAATAACCAAAAAGTGAAGACAGGAATCAAGAATGTCAGCTGTCACAATTTCAGTAACTTTTTTCAAGTGTTAAATCCTTTTAAATAAAGCACACTGATGCACATGATTTCTGAAGCAAAACCTATGTCAGAGTCCGAAGCCCGTTATCCAAGCTTATACTGCACTGCTGTAAAGAGTGAGTGCTGTGTGGTCAAAGATGTTGTCTTCATGTACAAATGTTAATCAGAGGCCCAATTAGTCTCTCCAGTGCACATAAAAGATTCAGTGGAACAGTAGAGGATCTTCCCCTGGCACACACTTATTTCTCAATCAACACTTTTTAAAAAAATCTGATTATATGGTCATTATTTCAATGCTGTTTGTGGAACTTGTTTTACACAAATTGGTTGCATCATTTCTGATATAATAGTGATCACATGTCAAAGTTTAAGTACTACTTTTGCTATTTTGTGAGAAAGCATTTTGGAAAGTTGGGAAGTGCAAATCTTCCTGCAATACCCACCCATCTCTAAGCAACTGTAATTCTGCCTAATGTACCAATATGTCCAAAACTAGAAGTCATGAATATAAGAAAGTCTAGTAGATCCAAAAGAAAAATCTGAAAAATGGACTTCATCCAGCGAGCATTTAGAGTGCGGTTCATGCAGTCATGAGGAGTAGTTGAAGTTCATAGTATTGAAGAATACAAGGAGTTGTTAGGTGAGCATTTGAAAGAGTGGCAACTATATGTAAAAGTTAGATGAAGAAGGGTAGGAAGATGCTGAAGTGGATCACAAATATTGTGCTGTAGATTAGATAACCAATTAAGAATGAATGGCTTATTCTAAGAATATTATAAAAAGAGAAAAAATGAAAATAAATTGTTTTGCTTGCTTAAATATGTATGTATCACTTCAGGGTTATGAAATTAATATATCATCTGTGGGGCTGAATATTTGTGGAAAGTGAGTCTTTGAAGGTGAAAATTGGCAGCCAGGATCCAATTCTCAGGTGAAAACAGGGTGCTGGAGAAACTCAGTAGGTCTAGCAGCAACAGTGGAGAGAAAAACAGTTACCATTTTGAGCCCAATAACTATTCTTCAAAACTGAAACAGTGATGCAATGACTGATCACATTTTAAAGGCTTAAAACATTCTTGAGTTATTTTCCATATGACCTTGTCCTCATGCTAGGCTCTTCTGTTAGATTTAAATACCAAAAGAACTGCGGATGCTGTAAATCAAACAAAAACAGACCTGATCTGGGGAAGGATCACCGGACCCAATATGTTAACTGATTTCTCTTCACAGATGCTGCCAGACCTGCTGAGCTTTTCCAGCAACTTCTGTTTTTGATTCCTCTGTCAGATTTCTTGAATCGCATACTTGGAACTGGACAGGATGTGAATGCTAAAAGATACAGTTCTAAAACGTTTAGGGATAGTAGGAACTGCCAAAACCCTTTTCTGAAGAAGGATCCAGACCCGAAACATCAGCTTACCTGCTCCTCTGATGCTTCCTGGCCTGCTGTGTTCATCCAGCTCTACACCTTGTTATCTAAAAAGTTTAAGATAATAAAATGTGAGGCTGGATGAACACAGCAGGCCAAGCAGCATCGCAGGAGCTTGGAGCTTGGCCTGCTGTGTTCATCCAGCCTCACATTTTATTATCTTGGAATTCTCCAGCATCTGCAGTTCCCATTATCTCTGATACTATCTAAAAAGTTTAATTGTTTTTAGAATACCTGTAGAAAGTGAAGTTGAGGATGGTAGGAAAGGGAATGTGTTTTTGCTTCTTCCTTCTGCACCTCTCCCTTGTTTGTTCCCCATTTATCTGTGGGCAAGGGACTATGATTATGACAAAGTTCAGCAGCATGTTGCAGTGCACAAAAACCCTTAAGATGCATTCCACTGATTATTGCACAGTTCCACCAGAGTGTTGCAGATAGTGAGGCATTGTTTATAAGCACCAACAGTGTGATCGATGACATTTCATACAGCAGCTTGACTCTCATTGTGTGCACACTGCCTGCCCACATATGCTTAGATTGTACAGTGAAACTAGAAACAACCCATGAAAATCAGAAAGAAGCTACAACTATACAAATTTACCAACATTAAATGGAAGCTGCCTCAAGAGGAAAGCTGAAATATCCCTGCAGTATGTAATGTTTGGGAAAAGCAGTTGTGATCAAAGAGAACTGTACATTCAGTCACTGTACATCACAGCAGGAGGCCATTTGACTTGCCAAGTCTCTTACTAGCTGTTTCCAACAAAGGTCATTTTTAATTGGCTTATCTGCCCTGTAGTCTCCATATATCCCTGCAGCTTTCCCCTTTGAGACAAATAAATAAAAAGCTTTAAATAATAAACAAAAGAGATTAAACAATTTGGGGAAAGGGTATCAATATTTATTATAGCAAAACTGCTTAGGGATAATTCAGCATTTCTAAACCTTGTTTTAGTCATTATCCTTTAATATGATTAATATGGTGAAAAGTAAAAGTTTATTACAGTTTGTTATTTGAAAATAACAAAACCTTTGCAGCAATTACAATTTACATGAAGGCTGTAAATGCATGAGGTACTGAGGGATGTCTCTTTTTTGGAAAGAGAATGACAAGACATTATTTTATCAATCTTGCTAATTAACAGTAATTATTTGAATTGTGACACTGATTGTGAAATTGGTGATTGTAAAGTTCGCTTGTTACTGCAGTAGTTTACACAGAATGGTAAACATTTGTTGGTTGGATGTTCCAAATCCAGTTTGTGATGGAAATAAATAACTTCCCAGTTTATTTATCATTAAACTATCTTGGAGAACATTAGAGAGGAGCACACAACTGTATTAAATATTGTTTGATTTCAAGTTGATATACAAAACTGGAGAAGACATGAATTGCTCATCAGAAGGTGTAAAATACTTAATTTCCGAAATTGTGTTTTATTGATGACATAACCTCTCCAGGGTCAAGAACACTACTCCAAATTGTTTGTACGACCTTCAATTATGCAGTTTTGGAATTTATAATCACCACTTAATTCCTGATTCATCAAAGCCTATCCACCATTTAGAATGCACATGTCACGAGTGTGACCAATACTCCACATTTGCCTGGTTGATTAGAACGTAGAACATAGAGAAGTACAGCACAGTACAGGCCCTTCGGCCCATGATGTTGTGTCGTGAAATAATCCTAATCCAAAACTAAAATAACCTAACCTACATTCCCCTCAATTCACTGCTGTCCATGTGCATGTCCAGCAGTCGCTTAAATGTCACTAATGACACCGCTTCCACGACTACCACTGGCAAACTATTCCATGCGCTCACAACTCTCTGGGTGAAGAACCTCCCTCTGACGTCTCCTCTATACCTTCCTCCTAACATCTTAAAACTGTGACCCCTCGTGGCAGTCAATCCTGCCCTGGGGAAAAGTCTCTGGCTGTCGACTCTATCCATGCCTCTCATTACCTTGTACACCTCGATCAGGTCACCTCTCTTCCTCCTTCTCTCCAGAGAGAAAAGTCCGAGCTCAGTCAACCTCTCCTCGTCCAGGCAGCATCCTGGTAAACCTCCTTTACACCCTCTCCAAAGCCTCCACATCTTTCCTATAATAGGGCGACCAGAACTGGACACAATATTCCAAGTGCGGTCTCACCAGGGTTTTGTAGAGCTGTAGCATAGCCTCGTGGCTCTTAAAATCGATCCCCCTGTTAATGAAAGCCAAAACATCATATGCTTTCTTAACAACCTTATCCACCTGGGTGGCTGAAGAATCTTGATACCGTCCAAAACAAAGCGGCCCACTTGATCTGCAACACATGCACAAACATTCACTCTCTCCACCACTATTGCACAGTCGCAGCAGTGTGTACGATCTGCAAGATACACTGTAGTAATTCACCAAGGCTCCTTAGACAGCAACTTCCAAACCCATGGTCAATTCCATCTAGAAGCACTAGAGCAGCTTACGAGGGAACAGCACCACCTGCAGGTTTCCATCCAAGCCCCCCACCTTCCTGGAGGCAAGAAAGATTATTTTAGAGAAACATGATAGATTGGCGGACAGAAGAACCCAAGGAGAGGCAACCATTTAGGAATAAATGGTCAGGAAGAAGCAAGTTGGTCCCATGATTATTATTATTATTATTATTATTATTATGATTAATACATTGATAATAAATTGAGAATTGAATTTATTATCAATGTATTAATCATAATAATAAAAATAATCATGGGACCAACTTGCTTCTTCCTGACCATTTATTCCTAAATGGTTGCCTCTCCTTGGGTTCTTCTGTCCGCCAATCTATCATGTTTCTCTAAAATAATCTTTCTTGCCTCCAGGTCATTTTAACCAATGCCCAACTCCCGTTTCATTTCAAGACCGTGAATGTGCTGTAGCCTCTCAAATTAATGCCTACCCTTCCCTCGACACATTTTAAATCTCTCCAGCTGCTTTCCATCCCTATTACAGCAGTAAAAGGCCCTGACTCAAAGTCACAAATAGTATACTCTGTCATTGTGACTGTGTTGCAATACCTTTTTTGTCTGCCTCCTCCTCTTTAGCCCTTTTTACAGACATTTGACCACAGCATTCACTTCCATTTTCCAATTCAGCTGCACCGTCCTTGCTTTGACTCGTTCTTAGTGCACTGTTTGCAACCTCAGCATCCTACTTGATCTTGAACTGAAAAAGGCCAGTCTCCATCTCCATTACGTGGCCTTCTTTCACGTCTAACTCCGATCTTGTGCTTCTGAAACCCTCACCCACCGTGCTGCGGCTGCCAGACTTGATTGTTCCATTTTTCACTTCAATCACTTCCCGTCCTCCATGCTGGATGAATTTGCTCCTATTGGAATCAGACAACAAGAACCAAATTCTGCTTGCGAACGTTTAAAAACAGTATATTGGAAATACTGAGCATGTTTAGAAGCTTCCGCTGAGACAGAAAGACAGTTAAACATTCAGGTCTATGTCCTTTCTTTAGATTTCCAGCATCCGTAATGTGTTGCTAATGCTCCATAACCTTTCTGAGCCAAATTATTTCCCAGCTGCTTAAAATAACAAATTTCAAATATCTCTCCTTTCCGCTTAAATCCTTTCCTGACCCGACCACTGTGTTCTTCTCCTACCACTCAATCGGTAATCATGCTGCTCCCTTCTTTGGGCCACCTTTTTATTGGCAATGACTTCAGCCAACTCAGTCTTCTGCTTTTGAATTCCCGTCTTAAGCACCCTCCTCTGTTCTGTCCTCATCTTTCCCATAAATTGCAAATCATTAAGCAGAGCCTTAGTCACTCTGAAAAATAGAATTATTTTTGGAGATCAGTAGTCATTTTTGTCTCATGGGCTACTGTCCTATTTTGAAGATGGATGCAGAAGGTCATAGAGATATACAACATGGAAACAGACCCTTCACTCCCCACCCTGGGGAAAAGACCTTGGCTATTCATCCTATCCATGTCCCTCCTGATTTAATAAACCTCTATAAGGTCACCCCTCAGCCTCCGATGTTCCAGAGAAAATAGCTTCAGCCTCTCCCTATAGCTCAAACCCTCCAACCCTGACAATATCCTTGTAAATCTTTTCTGAACCCTTTCGAGTTTCTCAACATCTTTCCTATAGCAGGGACACCAGAATTGCACACAGTATGCCCATTGTGGCCTAACCAATGTGCTGTAGAGCCACAACATGACCTCTCAACTCCTCTACTGCACACCCTTCACTACACTATTCACCCCGCCTTTTTGACTTGTCTGTCTCCTCTCCACCTATCTTCTCCTTTATCCATCTTTGATCCCCCTCACCCTCTCTCATATTTATTTTAGAACCCCCTTCCCCTTCCCCATTTCTGAGAAAGGGTCTAGGCCCAAAACATCAGCCTTCCTGCTCCTAAGATACTACTTGGCCTGCTGTGTTCATCCAGCTCTACACCTTGTTATCTCACATGCCATGTTTTATTAACTCTTGTTCCTCTTTACCATGTTCAAAATACTTTACAAAAAAATCACAAGTTACTTATAGGTTTCAACTTTATCTTCTTATTCTTTTTAGGTCTTTCAGCGGCCAAACTGCTAACAGATTCTGGACAGAAAGTTGTGGTCCTGGAGGCCCGTGACAGGGTTGGAGGCAGGACATTTACGATCAGAGTAAGTATGAATCATCACAAAATCAAACTGTGGGCCCTTAGATATCGTTGTCACCTTTTTAACCGATCAAAAGCAGGTATGTGAGCAGAAATGTGGCAGAAATCATTGCTTGGTTGTTAACATCTAATATTTTCTGAAGGGATACTGAGACCTAATGGAATGAGGGAATATGAGATGGATATATCAAGGGACGGATTGATAGGATACTAAGTAGTTTGTAGATATAGGAATCTTGTAATCAGTGTGGTTAACTGAAATAAACTGTCTCACTCCAAGTGTGGACATTAATTGTGTTGGTAAGCATTTATCTTCTAATGGGTAGCATGGAGTTCTGCATTTTAATTTTCTGCTGAAGAACCTAAGAGGTTAATGTGCAAAATTGTATCACATGGAATTAGGAGTAATATCCTTGCATGGATTGAGAATTGGTTAGCACGCAGAAAACAGTATAGGAACAAATGAGTCTTTTTCAGCATTGACGAGTGGGGTGTCACCGGGATCAGTGCTTGGAGCTCAGCTTTTCACTATATATATATCCATAATTTGGATGATGGGATCATATGTAATAGTTCCAAATTTGCTGAAGACAAAAGTATCTTGGTAGAATAGAGTGGTAAGGAGGATATACAAAGGCTTTTGGGTGATTTTAGACAAGTTAAGTGAGTGGACAAATGCACAGCAGATGCAGTATAACATGGAAAAGTGTGAAATTGCCCACTAGAGGAACAACAGGATGACAGGGTGTTATTTAAATGGTGATAGTTTGTGAAATGTTGATGTATAAAGCGAGCTGGGTGATCTTGTACAGCAGTCACAGAAAACAAGCATGCAGGTGCAGCAAGCAGCTAGGAAGGTAAATTGCCTTCATTGAAAGAGGATTTGAGTCCAGAAGGAAGCAAGGCTTAATGCAGTTCAATCAGGCCTTGGTGAGACCACACTTTGAGTATTGTGCATCATTTAGGCCTCCTTGCCTTGCACAGAGGCAGTGCAATGAAGGTTCACCATATTGATTGTTGGGACTGGTAAGTTTGGCGAATGAGGAGAGATTGAATACAGCTCCAGTTGACCCAATGAGTTTAGAAGAACGAGGGGGGATTGTATTGAAACATGTAGCAGTCTGACAGCTGAACAGATTGGCTGCAGGGATAATGTTTCCAGTGGCCGGGGTCAGGGTGCATGCCTAAAACAATGTGTCATAGTTTCAGGATACATGGTGGGCCATTTTGGATTGAGGAGAAGTTTTTTTCATTCAGAGGCTAGTGAACCTGTTGTATTCCCTACACAGAACGGTGTGCAGGTCAAATCGCTGAATATTGGAATCATTTCACTTTTTTTTCTTGGATGGGAGCTAGTGCTTTTGCAGTCAGTCAGCTGTGAAAGTTCACTGCTCGTTTTTCTTTTAATGAACTCTAGGACCGTTTTCTGACCATCCATATGATCTCTCCTGAAACTCTAGTCTATGTCTTTCCTCTGGTTTAAAGTACCTTTTATTTTAAGTTCTGAAAACAAAGCAAATATTTAATTACTGCCCAAGAAATCAAGGAAATCAGCTCCAGCATTGGGGGGAGAAAAACCCCTCAAAACTAGAACCAGCTCTTACAACCTTGATTCTCTCCCTTGTTGTGACATTTTTAATACATCACGCAAAACAGTCATACAGTGAGCAGCAATCAGTCAGTCTTATTTGGAGAATTTGTAATGGGAAGAGCCTCCATGCATTTAAAGTGATGCTGTTAGCCAGGACACCTACCAGCTCTGTGAGAGTTAGTGAGAAAAAGCAAAAGGAGGTAGCTGCTGAGAGATAGTAAGTAGTGGCAATGCTGGAATCAGATAAAACAGTGCAGAGCTGGAGGAGCACTGCAGGCCAGGTAGGTGGGATGGTAATAAAGTCCGAAGCTGGATGAACACAGCAGACCAAGCAGCATCTCAGGAGCACAAAAGCTGACGTTTTGGGCCTAGACCCCTCATCAGAGAGGTGGGATGGGGATAGGTGAGTGCAGGTAGGCAATGGTGGGGATTGTTCAGTGAGTTGGGAGGAGTGGCTGGGTCTGCTCCCAAGTTGGGATGTTCCATTCCTGAACATCCCAGATGCCCTCTTATTTCAAGGACCGCAACTCTCCTGTTAGAACATAGAACATAGAACATTACAGCACAGTACAGGCCCTTCGGCCCTCGATGTTGTGCCGACCTGTCATACCGATCTCAAGTCCATCTAACCTACACTATTCCATGTACGTCCATATGCTTGTCCAATGACTTAAATGTACCTAAAGTTGGCAAATCTACGACCGTTGCAGGCAAAGCGTTCCATTCCCTTACTACTCTCTGAGTAAAGAAACTACCTCTGACATCTGTCCTATATCTTTCACCCCTCAATTTAAAACTGTGCCCCCTTGTGCTCGCCGTCACCATCCGAGGAAAAAGGCTCTCCCTATCCACCCTATCCAACCCTCTGATTATTTTATATGTTTCAATTAAGTCACCTCTCAACCTTCTTCTCTCTAATGAAAACAGCCTCAAATCCCTCAGCCTTTCCTCGTAAGACCTTCCCTCCATACCAGGCAACATCCTCGTAAATCTCCTCTGCACCCTTTCCAAAGCTTCCACATCCTTCTTATAATGTGGTGACCAGAACTGTACACAATACTCCAAGTGCGGCCGCACCAGAGTTTTGTACAGCTTCACCATAATGTCTTGGTTCCGGAACTCGATCCCTCTATTAATAAAAGCTAAAACACTGTATACCTTCTTAACAGCCCTGTCAACCTGGGTGACAACTTTCAAGGATCTGTGTACATGGACACCGAGATCTCTCTGCTCATCTACACTGCTAAGAATCTTACCATTAGCCCTGTAAAATGGTCAAAAATGCTCTAAGCCGCATCTCTTGCGTTTCCTGCGCCTCTGCCCTCACACCCACTCCCTGCAATAAAAACAAAGACAGAATCCCCCTTGTCCTCACAAATCGCCCAACTAACCTCTGGATTTAATGTCTCACTCTCCGCCACCTGCAATCTCACCCCACAATCATGTATAAGACCTGTTCTTCGGTTCATTTTCCTGCATGTTAGTTACTTTAAATGTAGCAATCACCTCTGCACATTTACTTCAGTATTCCAGACCATGGCACACGTTCTTGAATTTCAGGTGATCTTTTTGAAAGTTCAAAAGTTGGTGATGGGTAACTGTGTCTTCCCCGCCTGGTCTCAATGTTCTAGGCGATGGCCAAGTCATCCAATTCAGTTTCCTTTCCAAAAAAAGTACATGGGCAAAGGCTCACCTATCTCCAAGAGAACACTGTTAAATATTAACTACACCCAAATGAGTCATTCCTATTTAATACTGTTACTTTTTCCTATCACTACTCTTTTATTCTAAACGTGATTCCCATTAATTACCATTATAACTGATTCAGGACCTCTGGAGAATCCTGTTGTTTAGGGGAGGGTGGTAGTGGTGGGGGAGAGCATGTATTCAAAATAGCTTTAAATGAGACAAACAAACATTATTGCTTCAGGCATTATCAATTTTGTTGGTTTGGCCTTTCTTACAAAACAGATACATAAATTTTCTCAAATGTAATTTGCCTCCTTATGCTCTATTTTCCTTCTTTCAAAATTATCCCAAAACTGACAGTAATAAACTAGTTTCAGAGACAGTAGGAACTGCAGATGCTGGAGAATCTGAGATAACAAGGTGCGGAGCTGGATGT
Organism: Stegostoma tigrinum; assembly: GCF_030684315.1. Taxonomy (NCBI): domain Eukaryota; kingdom Metazoa; phylum Chordata; class Chondrichthyes; order Orectolobiformes; family Stegostomatidae; genus Stegostoma; species Stegostoma tigrinum. The sequence goes on from NC_081365.1 coordinate 42,982,040, forward strand.
ACACAGCAGGCCAAGCAGCATCAGAGGAGCAGGAAGGCTGACGTTTTGGGCCTAGACCCTTCAGAAAATCTAGGTCAACCTTCCTGCTCCTCTGATGCTGCTTGGCCTGCTGTGTTCATCCAGCTCCACACCTTGTTATCTCTATCAATAACAGGCAAGTGTTTCTTTCATGTGCCGACCTTGTAGTGTTTTTGGGTCAGTAGGTTTCAATAGTGGTCACCTTATTTTTTCCCAATTGTTCATTGTATTTTCTCCTGATGCAAATTAAAGCCACTAAGATTGTTTCCATTGGCTATTGTTTTAAATTTTAAAACTTAAAGATTCAAATTTATTTGCCCTTTAAAATTCAATTGAATTTCCCATTGTGTGCTTGAACTAGCAATTTATATCACGCAATTTTATCAATTTCAATCTCAAAAACAGTTACGTTCAGTCTTGGTGATTTTAAATAGTGCTCTTATAGTGGAGATTCCAGTGATGTGGTTCGTTCAGGGTTTCTCTGTTATCAAAAACTTTACATCCATAAGACTTCCAGCTACGTCTCTATGTTGTTGAAGTCTGTTCATAACAAAAAAATACAAATGAAGTCCACTATGGGTCAGGAAGAAGCCTAGTGTGTTAATGTCCAAAATCACACACCTCACCACATAGAAGGTGTGTGAGAAGATTTAAAACTGTCAGCAGAAACAGCTAACTTTGCTGGTTTCTGAATGGGCAGGGCCTGAGTCACGAGGTGACATCATGTTACACTGGTGATCCTCCAGAAAGGTTTATTATAGAACATAGAACAATACAGCGCAGAACAGGCCCTTCGGCCCTCAATGTTGCACCGACATCATTCCTGTAGCAAGCAGACCAAAATTGATTGCAGTAATCCAAATTATCTATGCTTTGAGAACAAGCTAAATCATTTTTGTCACATCTTTCTACAGCAGTCAAAAAAAAACTTTGAAAAGTTTAAAAAGCATTTTAAATGAAACAAGGTTTGAAAGCCTTGAACTTAACGATACTTTTGGACCACTCCTCCTTGCTTTAGTTCTGATTTCAGCCAAATCTAAGGGATGCTCTCTGTAACTGTGACAGGAACCCCCTGTGAATGCTATTTTCACAGAGCGCTTTGTTAACTTCCCTGGGGGCAAGCACTTGTTGAACTCTTCTCTAACTGTGCCTGATGGTCCTATTCCTTTGTCCAGCCCCTTTTGCCTCCTGGATGACATTACATACTGGTCCATATGGAGTGTCCAGCCATGGACTCAAATCCTGTTCAACCAGCTGGCAGATTTATTCGCTGACATCTTTAACCTCTCCTTACTATGATCTGAAATCCCCATTTGCTTCAAGAAGAGCACCGCCATTCAAAGAAAAAATCGTGCATGGGCCTACATGATGCCAGGTGGTGGCTCTGACCTCCATAATTATGAAGTGTTTCGAGAGGTTATTCAAGGCTCACATCAACTCCGACCAGATTGCCCTGCTCCTTTGCAATTTGCCTACCGTTGCATTAAGTCTCAGCTCCCCCTCTGTAACTGGATCCTCGACTTTCTGACCCACAGACTGCAATCAGTAAGAATAGATGACAACACCCTCTCCACAATATTCCTTACCACAGGTGCCCTGCAAGGCTGTGTACATAGCCACTCAGAGATAGCAAGAACTGCAGATGCTGGAGTCCGAGTCAATCCAGTGCGGAGCTAGAGGAACGCAACAGGTCAGGCAGCATCAGAGGAGCGGAAGAGTTGATGTTTCAGGCCTAGACCTTTCTTCAAGATGCCATTTGGTCATGGACTGATGTGTTAACCTGCTGTGTTTCTCCAGCTCCACATTGTACCCTGGCTACATCAATGGTGCTGAGACAGAGATGATCGAGAATGTCAGGTTCCTGGGTTTGGTGATCCACCAACAATCTGTCTTGGATCACCTACATCGATGCGATGGTTACGTAGGCACAACACCACCTCTACTTTCTCAGGAGGCTGAGGAAATTTGTCATGTCCACAAAGACTGTTGCCAATTTTTACAGATGCACTACAGGATGCTTTCTATCTGGATACATCACAGCTTAGCATGACAACTGCTCTTCTCAAACAGCAAGAAACTGTGGAGAGTTGTGAACACAGATAGAACATAGAACATAGAACATATGGGCCCTTTGGCCTATGATGTTGCGCTGGACATGACACCAAATTAAACTAATCCCTTCTGCCTGCCCTGGATCCCTATCCCTCCATTCCTTACGTCTTAATATGCTTATCTAGAAGTACCTTTAAATGCCCCTATCATATGTGCCTCCCACAGTCCATCATGCAAACCAGCCTTCCATCCATTGACTCCATCTGTACCTCATTCCCTCAGGAAAAGCAACTGACATAATAAAAGAACCATCCTACTCCAGTTATACTCTTTTCCATTCTATTCTGTTGGGCAGAAGATCTAAAAGTTTGAATACACATGTATAGATTTAAGAACTGCTTTTTCCCTGAGGTTAACCAACTTTCGAACAAACCTCTCAATGTTAATATTGATATCCCTTACTATACCTTTTGTGCACTCTTTTCTGCTACTCTGATGCATTTTATTTCCTATGATCTGCATGCAAAACAACACTTTTCACTGTATCTCAGTACACGTGACAACAATAAATCAAACTCAAACTCAAATATACTTGATTTGTCTCACTGAACGGGAAAGGAACAGTTGGTGAAACATTGTTAGTTATATTCTCAAGGAAACCTGCCTTGTCTTGCAAGATAAGGGGCTCCACTGCCATCTGTTTACAGATTTCTGTCTGTGTTTGTTTTTGGTATATCAATGGAGAAGTCAATTTCATCCTCCGGTTTCAGTATCAATGTCCAGTTTATCCATCTGCAATGTTGGGTCTACCCACAGGTTTCACCTTGTAGTACGTAAAGTGCTTTTGTGTTGGTAATCATTTTTATCTTGCACCTCTTTTTTACCAGTTCCTGCAGCTTTCTATTTTCTTTATCCAACTGTAAAGCACACAAACGCACACCATCGACAAACTCATTACGGACAGTTTCTAACTCAGTCATTCCTTTCGTAACCTCTTTCGAAAGTCCGTCATGATTACCATTGCATATTTCTGCAATGTCCAGTACAGCTCCCGTTGCCAATGACCCTAACTTTCCCATTAAACTACCTACAAAATATGCCAGTGACACGACTTCAATTAAGTGCAGCTTCTCAAATGTAAAGCCATTAAACTGTTACTCCCATGATACATCAGTTAGTTAGAAAAATAAAGTGCACAACCTTGACAACTGGGGATGGTTCACTGATACTGGAGGACAAACAGGCTGTCGGCACAGATTGATTTGGTCGCAATCCTCAGGAATTCCTGCTCTGGGCACTGTCACTATAGCAACTGACACCCTGCTGCTGCTACCTAGAGTTCCCAACCTGGGCCTACCACACTCAGGACTCCGTGCTGTAGATGGATCTTGTAGGTCACCTACACTGAAACAAGGTTGGAACCTTGCTGTTTTGGATCAAAAATATAACAAATTTTTTTTTGTATACGAGAAATGCACAAAATAATACACAGTGCCTGATGCTGTACGCAAAGTGGCCAGAGTATGTTGCTAATCTATCTTCTGAGCCGGTGTAAAAGTTTTGGAGTTGGAAGGCCTGCTCGAGGAAATTGAAATAATCACGCCTCCACCGGTTTAGGAATGCCACTCAGCAGGATTCAATTTGCACCTCATCAACAGGTCATTCATTGTCCAAGAAAGCACATTTAAAAATTATGGTCTGCCACCAACATGACGTTGTATGCACCAGTTGCCCCCTTTGTCATGTCAGCTAAGCAAAGTAATCAGACAACAGCACTTATAACTTGGACCTGAGCTTTCCATTTCACAAACACATTCCAAACCTAGCACCAGGGGACAATGCATTGGCAATGCCGCATTTATAACTAAACTGTAAGTGTGCAAGGTCTGGATCTGCCATGTTAGAAGCGAGCTTTTTCTTTGTTCAGGGTGGCAATTGTTAGCTGTGCCAGATACTCTGAAAGGTGTCCTGATTCTTATATACTAAAGAACTCTCAGATTACTGCTGTCTTCAAAGTCCCTGGGCATTATAGGGATGGCTGCTGGGAGACAAGGCGTATTGCCACAAAGCAAGATTCATGACACCTCTTACGAAGCCCTCAAACTGACACAGAATGAAGATACAACACTGCTCACACTTCCAATAAGAACATAGTGGAGCAGAGTATAAGCATCCTTAAGGTGAGCCCTCGATGCCTCAACTGCTCCAAGTAGCCTTGCCATGTAGTCCAGAAAGGCAACATTGCATTGTAGTGGTATGCTGTGCCCTTCACAACTGGAGCTGACAAAGGAAGAATATTCTGATTGCAGAGGAATGGGGAAATTGACGGCAATTTTCTGTGGATGAGGATCAGAGCATTCACCAGGAGGGCCGTCCTAGAGACCATGGCACAGCAATGCACCATGAAACACGAAGAGACTGAGATAACCAGTTTTAAACCCACTCTCAGGATGAAATTGTTCCAAATTCTGTTGGTAATCTGGCAAGCAACCCCCACTTTCTGTAAAGGACGTGTGGACCTTATCATTTTTGCAGTCATTGAGTTTTTTTCTGCCACTGAATAAATGTCTCATTCTCCATTTTGTTTGCACACTGGATATCTTAGGGTGATCCCACTTTAAAGTACCTTTTACAATATCCACACAGACATAAGGTGAGGTAGTTGTAAAGACTTTAGTTAGCTTACTGTATCCAAGTAGAGTTTCTCATCATAATCAGAATTCCTATCCTTTAATAGGAATTTTGAGGAATCCTCTTCACCCTTCCGTTGTCAGTAAACCTTGACTGTTTCAGAGTGACTGCTAAGGTGCCTTGCAATGCTTGATTATTTTTGGGAGATTAAGACCATAGGAGATAGAAACAGGTATAGGCTGTTCAGCCCTCAGCCTGCTCTGTCAATCAAGTAGGATGGCTGATCTGACATTCCTCACATTCGAATTCCTGTATTTTCCCTAAAACCTTTGATTTCCTCTCCTGATCAGTAATCTAAGTGTCTCAAGCCTTAAATATACAGCTTTGTTCCAATACTGGACAAAACAGCTAAACCCCAGAGGTGAGGTTTGAGTGATGGCCTTTGACATCGAGGCAACACTTGACCAAGTATGGCATTAAGGAGCTCAATAATAAACTGGAGTCAATGGGGGTTAGGGAGAAAACGCTATTGCTTGTAGTCACACCTAGCACAAAGGGTGGATTTTGTTGACTGTCAGTCATCTCAGTCCAAGAACATCTCTGCAAGAACTCACCAGGGTAATGTTCTCAGTCCAAGTCTCTTCAGTTGTTTCATCAATGAACCTCCCCACTCCCCCTGGCCCACAAACCCGACCTCATTCCATCATAAGCTCAGGAACAGGATGTTTCACTGTGTTTTCACAATGTTCAGCACTATTCATCAATCCTTAGATACTGAAGTAGTCCACATCAATATGCAGCAAGACTTGAGCAATATCCAGGCTTGAGCAGATAAATGACAATGAGATTCATACTACACACTGACCACCTCCAACAAGAGAGTATCTAACCCTCCCCCTTTGATATTCAATTACATTATCACTTCTGGGGCTAACTGTTGACCAGAAAAACTGAAATGGAAAAGCTATGTGAATACTGTCCCTACAAGAACAGGTCAGAGACTAGGAATTCTAAAGCGAGTATCTTGCATCCTGAATCCCCAGTACCTGTTCACCATCTACAGTACACAAGGCAGAAATGTGCTGGAATACTGTCCACCTGTCTTAATGTGCAGCTTCAACAACACTTGGATTTAACTTTATCCAAGGCAGCTTGAATGATTGAAACCCAGACCCCGACCTTCAACAGTCTCTGCACAGACTTGGAACGATGTTGCAATTCCTTCCCTGTTGTTTAGTCAAAATTCTGGAACTCCCTGCCTAACAGCATTGTGAATGTACTCACACCAAATGGACTGCAGAAGTTCAACAAGGTAGCTCAGTGCCACCTTCTGAAGGATGATTAGGAATGGCCAATATATGCTGTCAGAGCCAGGAAAGCCCTTACCTTACAAATGAATTAAACAAAAAAAATCAATCAGCAGAATGCGCTGGTGTCTTGGGGTATTGTAATCTAGTACTGCAGTCATTCTGATCACAATCAATATTACAGAGTACATCAATATCAGATTTTAGTATGTATCTCAGATGCAGAAAATCGATCATCTGAGTTGGCTGACTGGATATCCTTGGAAATCACTTTGTATCTCCCAGTTATCGTCTTGAAATGACTTGACAGATGTACTGTGTATAACTAGATTTTGCTCTATTGTGATTGGAGATATTTACTGATTAAAGTTGTGAATCTTTCAAACCTCTGGTGCCAGATTCATACTTTCTTTGGCACTGTCATGGGTACCCAGATACTGGGATGCCAAATTGACGATTATTGATGATTCCGAAATAAAAGCTGTGGTTAAGTTAATAATTTGGGTGTGTATCCTTTCAGAAGTGAAATTCAGTTATAACCGTGTTTGGTGCTTCTGAACGTGTTGCTTCATACACTGACAGATTGTTTCATGGGAATTGCAATTCTTGCTCACAATGGCCTTCAGTGCTTAACAGTAACTTAGTCATACGCACCAATGTGGTGCCCATGAACATGTTCACTGCATCTTCAGCAGAACATTTATTGTATTTTTTATTTTTTTTCCAGAATAACCATGTAAAATATGTGGATCTGGGTGGAGCTTATGTGGGTCCAACTCAAAACCGAATCTTACGCCTGTCAAAGGAATTGGGCCTGGAGACTTACAAAGTGAACGAAGTGGAGCATCTTCTATATTACAGAAAGGTAAAGTAATGCTAGGATCTGCGTTAATTTGTATTCCTAATAATCTGAAGGCAGGCTGATAGAAAAGGTGAAGTCACATGGGATGTGCTGTGAGTTGGTAAGCTGGACATAGACTTGGCTTGGTCATAGAAGACAGAGAATAGCAATTGAAGGATGTTTTTCTGACTGGAGTTCTGTGACCAGTTGTATTCCACAGGGATCAGTGCTCAGACCCCTGTTGTTTGTAATAATTATAAAATGATTTGGAGGATAATGTATGTGGCCTGACTAGTAAGTTTGTAAACAACTCAAAGAAATGGGGGTACTGCAGATTAATGAGAAAAATTGCCAGAGGATACAGCAGGATATAGATGGGCTGGACACTTGGGCGGAGAAATGGCAAATGGAATTTATTCCAGACAAATGTGAAGTGATGCATTTTAGAAGATTTAATGCAGGATGGAAATACACCATAAATGGCAGAAACCTTAGAAGCATTAACATAGAGGGATCTGGGTGTGCAGGTGAACAGTTCTGAGTCGGCAACACATGTAGATAGGTGGTCAAGAAAATATATGGCATGCTTGCCTTCATCAGTCAGTGTATGGAGTTTAAAAATTGGCAAATCATGTTGCTGATATGTAGAACTCTAGTTTGACCACATTTGGAATATTGTGTACAGTTCTGGTTGCCACATTACCAGATGGATGTGGAGGCTTTGGAGAGGTTACAGAAGTGGTTTATCAGGATGTTGCCCAGTTTAGAGGGTATTAGCTATGAGGAGAGATTGGACGATCTTGGTTTGTTTTCACTTGAACATCAAAGGATGAGGGGTGACTAGATAGAAGTTTACAAAATTATGAGAGGCATGAATTGAATGGATAGTCATAGTCTTTTTCCAAGGCTGGAGACGTCAATGATGAGGGGATATAGGTTTAAGGTAAAAAGGGGTAAGTTTAAGGAAGTTGTGAGAGGCAGGTTTTTTTTACACAGAGGGTGGTAAGTGCCTGGAATGAGCTGCCAGAGGAGGTGGTAGAAGCAGATACAATAGCAATGTTTGAGAGGCTTCCCGACAGATGTATGAATAGACAGAGCACGGAAGGATCAGACTGTGTAGAAGCGAAAAGTTTTTAATTTAGAAAGGCATTATGTGTCTGTGCACACTCGGTGGGCTGAAGGACATGTTCCTGTACTTTACTATTCTTTGTATAACACGTCTGTCCATGTAAAGCAGTGTGTTTGGAGATCTTCCCGTCGTACCAGAAAACTGATCCTAAGTGTGTAATATGTAAAATATTTTATTTTATTATAGATGAAATTTTATTACAGATGAAAAATGAGCCGAAAATCTTAGCTACTTTGGAACTGCAATGTTTTATGAATATAACAGCGGTTGATTGCTTATTTACACAAATTGGTTTCTTGTGTGCATAAATGGTGCAGTTCTATCATTACAAGAAGGTCAATTATCCAATTTATCATGGGCCAGACAGTAGGGACATCATTGGTAGATTAATAGCTAAATTAGAATGTGTGCTGTATGGAACAACAAAGCTAAAGCTTTGGGGGTGTTGGTGATGGGGAGGGGGAGTGCAGCAGGGGTTGTGGGGGAGTTGGAACAGTCTCATGTCATGTTTTGTTTTAATAAACCAGTGTTCATTGTTGTCTATTTTGAGACTGAACATTTATCGTGAGATGCTGCTTGGCCTGCTGTGTTCATCCAGCCTCACATTTTATTATCTTGGAATCTCCAGCATCTGCAGTTCCCATTATCTCTGATACTAATTTATCGTGAGAGTATGTTTTTAAAAATTTCTTTCTAGATTTACTGAAAATTGTAGGTATCAGTTTATAATTGCATTTAAAGTGCTTATGGATTGAGCTAGCCAAGTGTAAAGTCTAAAAATGACCAATTGTTAATTTACTAAAGCTTTTTCAGTTCTAATAAATATTATCGGGCAAGATCCATTCTAACCTATGCAAATACAACATCGTATTTTGGAAAGCAGATGGAAGCATATACTTGTAATTAATTATAATCTAATTAGGCATAGTGACTGCCTTGTATTGTGGATGACACTTCTTGTCACATAAACATGCAAGGATAGTTTGACCCATTTTGAACATGTTGGGAAAATAATCTCAATCATGGACCAAGCTGGATCAGAATCAGAGTAAACACCCTGAGCTTAGTACAGCATTTCTTTTTATTCATTTGCGAGATGAGGGCTTTGCTGTTTAGGGAGCATTTATTGCCCATCCCTCATTGCCAGCAGTCCTGCACCAGAGTTCGACAGGAGGCTCCTCCACCAACATGACCAATGGAATTTAAATGGGAACTCCATATGAAGTGAGTGGTTTAATTTTAATTTGAGCATGCAATCCTTTCCTGCTGATCACAGAGTTCAAATTTGTTAAAGGCAGGCAATTTCTCAAAGTACTTCTGCAAATTCAAGTGGTTTCGTGGCAACACAGGAATGAACAACTCTGATGATTGTAAGCAGAATTCACTATATTGTATTTATATCCATAATTTGTTTCAAGTTTCTTGGTGACCACATGTGGAATGAATCTTTATAAAATGACTGATGTTATTAGCCTTAATTTCATTTTAAGATGTACAATCCTAAGAATCAGCAAATTTATCTGAAATGAGGGGTTGATCACAGATGGATTCTAAAAAGAATGTTGAATGATTCACTTGTGCAGTTTATTAGCCACTTGGTGAAGACCAAAATCTATCCAGTGATTTTTCTTTTGTACACAGAAATCAAAAGTGTATTCGAACTCCATGTAATCAATTCCATAGTATGTAGCTTCTTCATACTAACATGCTGAAAATTCTTTTGAACATAGAACATAGAACATAGAACAGTACAGCACAGAACAGGCCCTTCAGCCCACGATGTTGGGCCGACCATTGATCCTCATGTGTGCACCCTCAAATTTCTGTGACCATATGCATGTCCAGCAGTCTCTTAAATGACCCCAATGACCTTGCTTCCACAACTGCTGCTGGCAACGCATTCCATGCTCTCACAACTCTCTGTGTAAAGAACCCGCCTCTGACATCCCCTCTATACTTTCCACCAACCAGCTTAAAACTATGACCCCTCGTGTTAGCCATTTCTGCCCTGGGAAATAGTCTCTGGCTATCAACTCTATCTATGCCTCTCATTATCTTGTATACCTCAGTTAGGTCTCCTCTCCTCCTCCTTTTCTCCAATGAAAAAAGTCCGAGCTCAGTCAACCTCTCTTCATAAGATAAGCCCTCCAGTCCAGGCAGCATCCTGTAAACCTCCTCTGAACCCTCTCCAAAGCATCCACATCTTTCCTATAATAAGGCGACCAGAACTGGATGCAGTATTCCAAGTGCGGTCTAACCAAAGTTTTATAGAGCTGCAACAAGATCTCACGACTCTTAAACTCAATCCCCCTGTTAATGAAAGCCAAAACACCATATGCTTTCTTAACAACCCTGTCCACTTGGGTGGCCATTTTAAGGGATCTATGTATCTGCACATCAAGATCCCTCTGTTCCTCCACGCTGCTAAGAATCCTATCCTTAATCCTGTACTCAGCTTTCAAATTCGACCTTCCAAAATGCATCACCTCGCATTTATCCAGGTTGAACTCCATCTGCCACCTCTCAGCCCATCTCTGCATCCTGTCAATGTCCCGCTGCAGCCTACAACAGCCCTCTATACTGTCAACGACACCTCGACCTTTGTGTCGTCTGCAAACTTGCTGACCCATCCTTCAATCCCCTCATCCAAGTCATTAATAAAAATTACAAACAGTAGAGGCCCAAGGACAGAGCCCTGTGGAACCCCACTCACCACTGACTTCCAGGCAGAATATTTTCCTTCTACTACCACTCGCTGTCTTCTGTTGGCCAGCCAATTCTGTATCCAGACAGCTAAGTTCCCCTGTATCCCATTCCTCCTGACCTTCTGATTGAGCCTACCATGGGGAACCTTATCAAATGCCTTGCTGAAGTCCATATACACCACATCCACAGCTCGACCCTCAACAACTTTTCTAGTCACATCCTCAAAGAACTCGATAAGGTTTGTGAGGCATGACCTGCCCCTCACAAAGCCGTGTTGACTGCATTTGATCAAGCCATGCTCTTCCAGATGGTCATAAATCCTATCCCTCAGAATCCTTTCTAACACCTTGCAGACGACAGATGTGAGACTTACTGGTCTGTAATTGCCGGGGATTTCCCTATTTCCTTTCTTGAAGAGAGGAATTACATTTGCCTCTCTCCAGTCCTCAGGTACAACTCCAGTGGAGAGCGAGGATGCAAAGATCCTCGCAAGTGGCGAAGCAATTGCATTTCTCGCTTCCCAAAGCAGCTGAGGACAAATCTGGTCCGGGCCTGGCGACTTGTCAATCTTAATGTTCGACAAAATTTTCAGCACATCAGCTTCCTCTATCTCTATCCATTCCAGCATGCACACCTGCTCTTCAAAGGTTTCATTCACTACAAAGTTCGTTTCTTTCGTAAAGACAGAAGCAAAAAACTCATTTAGGGCTTCCTCTACCTCCTCAGACTCCACACACAAGTTCCCTATGCTATCCCTGATCGGCCCTACTCTTTCTTTGACCATTCTCTTATTCCTCACATAAGTGTAAAATGCCTTTGTGTTCTCCCTAATTCGTTCTGCCAAGCCTTTCTCGTGCCCCCTCCTGGCTCTCCTCAGACCATTTTTGAGCTCCTTCCTTGCCTGCGTGTAATCCTCTCTAGCTGAACTTGATCCTAGCTTCCTCCACCTTATGTAAGCTACCTTCTTCCTTTTCACAAGAAGCTCCACTGCTCTCGTCATCCAAGGTTCCTTTATCTTACCCCTTCTTGCCTGTCTCAGAGGGACATATTTACTCATCACTCGCAACAACTGTTCCTTAAACAGTCTGCACATGTCTATAGTGCCTTTACCATGGAACATGCTTCCTAACTCCTGTCTAATCGCGTCATAGTTTCCTCTTCCCCAATTAAATATCCTCCCATTTTGCCTAATCCTCTCCTTCTCCCTAGCTATGTAGAATGTGAGGCAGTTATGGTCACTATCACCAAAATGCTCTCTCACCACAAGATCTGATACCTCCCCCGGCTCGTTTCCGAGCACCAAGTCTAGAATGGCCTTTCCCCTCTTCAGCCTGTCAACGTACTGAGTTAGGAAACCCTCCTGAACACACCTTACAAAAACAGCTCCATTCAAATCTGCTCGAAGGAGGTTCCAATCAATATTAGGAAAGTTAAAGTCACCCATTACAACAACCCTACTACGTCCACACTTTTCCAAAATCTGCCGACCTATGCTTTCTTCAATCTCCCTGCTGCTATTGGGGGGCCTGTAGTAAACCCCTAACGAGGTGACTACTCCCTTGCTGTTCCTAATTTCCACCCATACTGACTCAGTAGGCAGATCTTCCTCGACAATGGAAGCTTCTGTAGCTGTGATACCCTCTCTGATTAGTAGTGCTACACCCCCTCCTCTTTTTCCCCCCTCCCTATTCTTTTTAAATGCTATAAACCCTGGAACATCCAGCAACCATTCCTGCCCATGAGAAACCCATGTCTCTGTTATGGCCACAACATCATAGCACGAGGTACTGATCCATGCTGTAAGTTCATCACTTTTATTCCTGATACTCCTTGCGTTAAAGCAAACATACTTTAACTGATCCCTTGGTTCCTTCCCAGGAAAATCCTTCCCACTAGCTGGTCTACCTCTTGCTACTGCCTCATCTGCATCAACTCTCACCTCCGGTATACAGCTCAGGTTCCCACCCCCCTGCCATACTAGTTTAAATCCTCTCAAACTACTCGAGCAAACCTTCCACCCAGGACATTGGTCCCCTTCCAGTTCAGATGCAATCCGTCCTTCTTGTACAGGTCCCACCTTCCCCAGAAGGCATCCCAATTGTCCACATATCTGAAGTCCTCCCTCCTACACCAGCTGCATAGCCACGTGTTAAGCTGCGCCCGCTCCCTGTTCCTCGCCTCGCTATCTCGTGGCACCGGTAGTAAACTAGAGAACACTAATCTGTTCGTCCTGCTTCGCAGCTTCCATCCTAACTCCCTGAAATCACTTTTTATATTCTCAATCCTTTTTCTGGCTATATCATTAGTGCCAATATGTAACACGATTTCTGGCTGTTCGCCCTCCCCTTTTAGAACCTTATACACCCGATCGGAGACGTCCCGGACCCTGGCACCAGGGAGGCAACATTCCTTCCGGGAATCCCGATCCTGACCACAAAATCTCCTGTCGATTCCCCTAACTATCGAGTCCCCTACCACGAGTACTTTTCTATTCTGCTGCCTTCCCTTCTTTGCCACAGTGTCAGGCTCAGTGCCAGAGAACTGACTACTATGGCTTTCCTCTGGTAGGCCATCCCCCCCAGCAATATCCAAAATGGTATACTTACTGAGGGGAATGCCCACAGGGGATCTCTGCACTGTCTGTCTGTCCCCTTTCCTCCCCCTAACTGTAACCCATCTCTCCTTGTCCTGAGCCTTAGGAGTGACCAACTCCCGGTAACTCCTCTCAATTACCCCCTCTGCCTCCCGAATGATCCGTAGTTCATCCAGCTCCAGCTCCATTTCCCTAACACAGTTTTCAAGGAGCTGGAGTTGGGTGCACTTCCCGCAGATGTAGCCAGCAGAGACGTGTGCCATGTCTCCCACCTGCCACATTCTGCAGGAGGAGCAAGCAACTGCCCTAGCATCCATACCCCACTTATCTGAACACCCACTCAGCACTAAAGTAGAAAGCTTACTTCAAGTAATAATAACAAATTAATAACAAACTTATATGCTGGACCAAAGGGTCTGTTCCTGTGCTGTATGTCTTTATGACTCTGTGAGTCTACATTGCTGGCTTCTGGGGGCTAAGCTTTCCACCACTAAATTAAACAGTTAACTACATTCTTAGTTTGCCACCCACCAACTGAAATACAATGGAGCTGACCAGCAGCAGGAATAGATACAGCCAGAGTTTGTGACAGTAATGGATTACACAAAGTAAAGGATATCATTAATCATCATTGTCTGGAAAACTGTGAGTCTACCTATAATCTTGCCTGTTGTTTTACGAACTTGCAATTGGTAAGTAGCCCACACAAAATCCTACTGCAGAAGTTTGAGCACATAACCCAGGATAAGATAGAATATAGAACAATACAGCGCAGAACGGGCCCTTCGGCCCTCGACATTGCACCGACCTGTGAACTAATCTAAGCCCCTCCCCCTGCACTATCCCATCATCATCCATATGCTTATCCAAGGACTGTTCAAATGCCCCTAATGTGGCTGAGTTAGCTAAATTGGCAGGCAGGGCGTTCCACGCCCCTACCACTCTCTGAGTAAAGAACCTGCCTCTGACATCTGTCTAAAATCTATCACCCCTCAATTTGTAGCTATGCTCCCTTGTACAAGCTGAAGTCATCATCCTCGGAAAATAACGCTGCAGCAAAGTACAGACTTTGAGGGACCAGAAGTAAACTTTTGGATAAGTTCATGGAATGAGGGTGCCACAGACTAGGCCAACATTTTAATGCCCATCCCAGAGGGCAGTTAAGAATCCAACACATTGCTGTGGGTCTGGAGTCACTTGTAGGACAGACCAGGTAAGGATGGCCGTTTCCTTCCCGACAGGACATGAGAGAACCAGATGGGTTTTTCCTGACAATTGACAATGGATTTGTGGTCATCATCAGACTCTTAATTCCAGATTTTTATTGAATTCAAATTCTACCATCTGCTGTGGTGGGATTTGAACCCCTGCCCCCAGAACATTACCTGAGTCTCTGGATTAACAGCCCAGCAATAAAATTGCTAGGTCATCGACTACCCTTAAACCAAGATCTTAAACCAAGGCCCTTTGCAGAGCTTGGGAGCATGTTGCACTACTTCAGGTGAGTTTTAAAACCAAGGTTCAATCTGTTAGTTTAGGTTCAGTATTCCATGGTACTGTCTTGACATACAATAGAGGGAAGTCCTCTCACTGCTTTACCGATACTTCTATGCTTTGCTGTTTGCACATTTCTGGGTATGGGTTGCTATTGTTCATACATAATAACGATTGTAATTTCCAGTGGTTGCTATAGTCTCAGAAATCATACTTGTTGAGTTGAGGAGTAATTCTTACAAATCTTACAGCCGCTGGCAATACCGAAGGAGAATGTGTCACTTACTTGACTAAAGAACTTGCTTTTGAAAACCTATTGCTAGAGGCAGAGTTCATGTCACAATTGATTGTGCATTTTCAACACAGCGTGGAGCTGGAGGAACACAGCTGGTCACGCAGCATCAGAGGAGCAGGAAAGTTGACATTTCGGGTTTACACCCTTCAACAGGATTGGGGAGGGGGGAGGGAGCTTGGTTAAAAAATAGAGGGAGGGAGTTGGAGCTGAGGGAAGGTAGGTGGATGGTGAAAGGTGGAGCTTCAGGGTGGAAGAGTTCAGTGGGTTGCAGTGGGAAGGAAATCCACTGAGATCTTTTCAGAGGGAGAAGGACAACTTCTTCAAAGTAGGCGTCCTTTGAAGAAGCTTCGCAGTGGGATTTTCAGTCACTCAGAGATAGCCCTCACCCTCCCCAGCCCCGATGAAGCGTGTAAACTGAAATTTCAATTTTCCTCTTCCTCTGATGCTGCCTGCCCTGCTGTGTTCCTCCTGCTCCACGCTGTGTTGACTCTGACTTCAGCATCAGCAGTTCTTGCTATTTCTGTACATTTTGCCTATTGGTCAGATCAATCAATCCTTATTCAATCAGAAAAGATATTTAGCAGTTTTGATCAGTTCTTTGATTTTCTATTGATGCAGAACAAAATCTTTTCAACAACCTGATCTCATACACAGGTTTGTTTTACAGACTCTGATCCAAATTCAGTGTTGTTGTGTGTATTATTGAAAATTTATCAGAGAGCTTTTAACTGCAGGTGCCCAGAGAAATCTCCATGGACAGCTTTGAATCATTTTGAGAGTTGGATCTGAATTGCATAGCCCCAGTGAGGTGTGACTGCTCAGAGGCACTTTGTTGTTCGGGGAATGAGTGTGAGCTTCAGTGGTTGATCTGGACTGTACCAAAAAAAGACAGAAAGAGCCACCCTTGACCCTCTCTAGGTGGCCTTGCGCTTTCCCAGTTAAGCACCAACAGTTAGGCTATTATGCACCTGCTTTCAGTGATTGAACCATGATTTAGTTGTTAAGAGAGTCTTCCTGTGTAAGGCACCATCCTTACACAGTTTTAACCTCTGCCAGTTTACTTGTGACATTAAGTCTGGATTATGCCACCCTCTGATGTATTCTTTCCTTCTGGCTGTGTACTTGCCACATTTCCTAATGATAATTCAGCTGAAGTCAAGATGTCAGCATCAATTTATTGCTTTAACTTGCTGACAACCACAATGATGGCAGGAGAGAGTTTTAGTGAAGTCTGGCCTCTTTTACAAAGCACATAAGTTGAAACCAAACATTTGCATCACTTGTACAAATAATTAAATCACCTCCATCACACTAAACTAATCTAATCCATGGGAACATCTGAATGGCAAACAAATGTGATGCGGGATTGTGGTTGTGTGTGTGAGAAATCAAACATTCAACTGTCAAACCAAATTCCAGAGTCTCACTAAACTGACATTAAAACAAGTGGTTCCATTCAGAAACTGCTATGCACACAAAGCACAAAATAATAACACTGACTGACTCATTATTTTAACAATATGACTTTGTAAATAACATTTTCACATCTGTTTTAAAATGAAACTGGAGGGAAATGGAATAAAAACAGTCTCAAACACGGCAAACAGTCTGTATTAAATAAAGGTAAAACTATTACACTTATGGAAATGGAAAGTTACATAAATAAAGAGTAGAACTAAAAGAAGTAATACAAATAGTGAACATTCCTGTCACTGTAGATGGGAGAGGATTTGATGGGACATTTGCATTGATAATGTGAAACCTGATATTTGCTCGCCAAGGATTGGTGGGCTGAGCAGGACCCCAGAAAGGAAGGTTTATAATTAGGAGCTTCTGTTGTTTAGACTATGACAGTCATTTAAACTCTGAGTTTTGAGAAGATTTGTAGCTCGGGTTGAGGTTCTGGATGTGAGTTTGCTCGCTGAGCTGGAAGGTTAGTTTTGAGACGTTTCGTCACCATTCGCGGTAACATCATCAGTGAGCCTCTGATGAAGTGCTGGTCCGCTTTCTATTTATCTGGTTAGGTTTCCTTGGGTTGGTGATGTCATTTCTTGCGTTGGTGATGTCATTTCCTGTTCTTTTTCTCAGGGGATGGTAGATTGATTTGGAGCCAATGCGTTTGTTGATGGAGTTCCGGTTGGAATGCCGTGCTTCTAGGAATTCTCGTGCATGTCTCTGTTTGGCTTGTCCTAGGATGGATGTGTTGTCCCAATCAAAGTGGTGTCCTTCCTCATCTGTGTGTAAGGATATGAGTGATAGTGGGTCATGTTGTTTTGTGGCTAGTTGATGTTCATCATGAACATCAACTAGCCACAAAATGACATGACCCACTATCACTCGTATCCTTACACACAATGAACATCAACTAGCCACAAAATGACATGACCCACTATCACTCGTATCCTTACACACAGATGAGGAAGGACACCACTTTGATTGGGTCAACACATCCATCCTAGGACAAGCCAAACAGAGACACGCACGAGAATTCCTAGAAGCACGGCATTCCAACCGGAACTCCATCAACAAACACATTGATTTGGAACCAATCTACCACCCCCTGAGAAAAAGAACAGGAAATGACATCACCAATGCAGGAAATGACATCACCAACCCAAGGAAACCTAACCAGATAAATAGAAAGTGGGACATAACACCAGCGCTTCGTCGGAGGCTCACTGATGATGTTACCTAGAATGGTGACGAGTCGTCTGAAAACTAACCTTCCAGCTCAGCGAGCAAACTCACATCCAGATTTAAGCTCTGAGCCTATGGCTGCATTCCCCAGAGATGGGCAAATCTGGCAGCTGGAGGGAATGAGCAAATGCCAGTTCAGTACTATTTCAGCTCTGTTTGTTGGGCAGGAGTAGCAAAGTGTTGTCCCCAGGTCTTCAGGCAATTCTGCTGCAATTTATTGTTCCTTGCAATTGACATACTCCCGTTCACACGATCCTTCCATTGGGCTCCAAGCACCTGCAATATTTACCCACCATTCAATATCTCCCCTACTTCACCCACTTTCCACTGTAGGTTTTCCAGCCCGATAACCAATCAGCCTTTCAATCTGGATACATATTAAAAAACATAATCAACTAGGATCCAATTGTTAATCTTTACAGGGCACTTGCACACGTTGAATTTCTGGCTTTCCTGGCTCAGACGTGTCTCTGCTTTCCATACCTCTTCATAAATATTGGGTCTGTATTTTCCAGCCTCTATATGAAAACCATACAACCAATAATGAGATAATAAAATGTGAGGCTGGATGAACACAGCAGGCCCAGCAGCATCTCAGGAGCACAAAAGCTGACGTTTCGGGCCTAGTCCCTTCATCTGATGAAGGGTCTAGGCCCGAAACTTCAGCTTTTGTGCTCCTGAGATGCTGCTTGGCCTGCTGTGTTCATCCAGCCTCACGTTTTATTATCTTGGATTCTCCAGCATCTGCAGTTCCCATTATCACTATCACAACCAATAATGAGAATGCTTAAACATAACAATTCACAGGTAACCTTGATTAGACCCTATTTTTAGTTTTGCTCATTGCTTGGGTAGGTGGAGGTTGTGGGAAACTGGCTCCTCAACCTCTGGATTTTTTTGTGTTAGGCTTTGCAGCAAATTGAGGTGACTTATCTCCAGTGCTTTCATCCCATCTTTCTTATCTCTTTCACATTGCTTGGCCAAAAATCACACGTTCTGGTTCTTTTTAGTTCCTATTCTGTTTTGGTTGCTGGTAACCGTTAGAATGTGAGCCACCAACCTGTAACACAGCAGGCTACACGCCATTTGCACAAAAAATACTTGAATATGATGTGCTGTCATAGTGCAGCAGAGAAGGAATCGGCTACGCTGCTGATTCTACTGCAGTCTCTGTCAAAGCAAGCTCTCCTTTTATTTCATACATACACACTACTGGCGATGAATGGAGGGATGAAGTTGAGGTGTGAGAAGTTCAGTGCAAATTTTAATGTGTTTCCTTATGGTGCACCACACAAAAATCTTGGTGCCAATTCTTGCCATTAGATTCAGTTGATCTCTGCTCTTGTTTATTCTTCATTCATGCATCACTCCACTTTACATCATCTAGCTCCTCCTTTAAATGTATCTGTGTGACTGACCTCAGCTAATTGATGCAGCAGTTAGACATTCTAACCATTCCCTGGATAAAACAGTTACTCCAGAACTGCCATTTGGAATCTTACTCTCTTATATTTATGACCTCAACATGTCCTATAATGACTTCAAGCAGAAACGTTTTCTTGAGGTCTATGTTATAAAACTCATTACTTTGTTAAACCTTTACTAGGTAACCCCCGGATCTTCCCTTTCTAATATGCAGTTTTCCTGTTGATATCACCTCTCTCTTCTGGTGCCATCATTCATAAACTTCTGTACTTTCTCCAATTCTTTACTATCCTTTCATGAAAATAAAGACCAGAATCATATATATAAAATGGCATCCTGTCCTGTTTTGAATATTTCTAAGATGTTACTGCTAACTTTGAGCAAGAATGCTGCATATCTATTTTGAGAGTGGTTCAAAAAATGCGGAGGGTGGAATTAAGTTGGAACTCAATAGAAATTCATTCACAGATCTGGGCCCCATGCTTTGGTATTTGAAAGCGACTACTTATATTCTCAATTATCTCTTAGTATGCTTCTTATATTTTGACTTGTTCAGTTTTTCCTGTGTTTTCATTTGACTGCAAGGAATCATCCCAACATCATTCTTGTTACACTAACTTGCACATCTCACGCATCTGATCGCCTGACTTTCTGTGTTCTAAGTGCGCGACTGGTCAGAAGCACCAAGTCGCAATGACAGACAGAATTGGGTTGAGAAGCAAGGCAGCTGCACAGACCAGAGTCAAACTGGCAGAAATACTAGTGTTTTCTTAATAAAAGGCAGTTCTTCTGCCAAGACTAGTTGAAATTTATAATTCTTTCCACTAAACTTTGCGAATAATAATAAGATTTTTGAGGTACATTTTACTAGCTATGGGTGTCAAAGGATATGCAGCAAGCGAAACCTGTGATATGTATCTGGACATTGTTATGCCCAAACTGAAATGTTTAGGGCAGCAGAAATGGAGTGAAACCCAAAATGTCAACTTTCCTGCTCTGCTGACGCTGCCCGACCTGTTGTGTTCCTTCAGTTCCATGCTGTGTTGTCTGTGACTCCAAAATCTGTAGTTTTTGCTTTCTCTGAAAGACTTGGATTGTGTAGGTCCTGATGTGAGTTCTAGAAAATAGTGGGAGGCTGCACAAATTGAACTGCATCATTATGAGGCCCCATAATAGTAGAGCGGGTAGTTAGAATGTTTAAAATTTGCTTGAAGAACTCATATATCTGTGAATGCTACTTGTCTTTTTATTCTTCAAAGGAATGTGAGCATTTTTGGTCAGGCCTGTATTTGTTGTCCATTTCTAATTGTCCGTAAGCTACTGATGAGCCACTATAGCCCATGTAGTGTAGGTACACTCACAGTGCTGTTGACTTTGACCCTGTGACGATTAAGGAACAACAATGTAGTTTCAAGTCAGGACTGTGTGCAGCTTGGAAAGGAACTTGTAGGGGTTGTAGCTTTTATTTTATTCTTCCAGGAGGTAGAGCCCAAGCCTCAATGTTGTTCAAGTGGCTGCGTATTGATGCGGACAGCTTGAGTACCTGAGGAGGTGTGAATGATGCTGAATGTTATGCAATTATTGGCAAACATTCCTACTTCTGACGTCATGACAGAGGAAAGGTCATTGATGAAGCAGCTGTAATTGGTTGAGCCTAGGACACTACCTTGAGGAAATCATACAGTGATATCCTTAAGATGAGATAGTTAACCTCCCACAGCCACATCCCTGTTTCTTTATGGGGGGTAGATACATCTCCAACCAGTGGGTAGCCCTAGCCCTGGATCCTTGAATAACAATGACCTAAAGTTTATTCTGCCTCTTTGTGGGTGCGCATTCAAAACAGTTTTGTTCAGAGAGCCTGTGATTTGTTTCTCAGTCAGCACTAGTTGTGCGGGTCAGAAATGCTCAGCATAAAAACAACTTTCCATTTAGCTCCTGGCCAAACAGACGACACAAGAACAAAACAAGAACATAAATCCTCCAGCCTCTTTAAAAAAAATTAAAGATCTGTCTCTCTCCTTGCAGAGAAGTAACACAGAATCAGAAGAAAGCTATCTATTCTCACTCATTATTTGCATATAAGGCATTGTCTCTACCCAGTGACTGAGACAATGTGCAAGTACTTTCAAAAACTTTGCCGAACTGCTGTGTGTATGTAATAAAAAACTGAAAGAACTTAGAAAGAAGATGGTTGGAGATCAGAATGACTTGAAAAAGCAGAAGGAGTCCTTGTTGAATCCTGTTGACTGAAGCTATTGGAGATAATGGGAACTGCAGATGCTGGAGATTCCAAGATAATAAAATGTGAGGCTGGATGAACACAGCAGGCCAAGCAGCATCTCAGGAGCACAAAAGCTGACGTTTCGGGCCTAGACCCTTCATCAGAGAGGGCGATGGGGGGAGGGAACTATTGACCTGTTTCCCTCATTTGTTTTTTTCACTCACAATGTCTTTGTTTTTGTTTGTATGTCTACATCTGTCTGTATGTGTTTGGAGGGTTTTAGGAAGGAGTTGAGTTATAAATTGGTAATTCATACCTTGCTAGTGGTCAGAAATGATTTATTCGGTACAAGTAGTAGTTTCTTGTTAAGTGTGGATTCCTAGTCAGTGTTTTCTGTTAACCTGGGTAGACCTGGGAGGAAAATTTGGGGCTTTGAGTATTTGGATTAAATCTTTAACTTTCATGATGACCCCGTTAGTAGTGGAGCTTGAGAATCAATGTGCTTTCCCAAATGGGTTGTGACACTGTGGCAAGTTATCAAACCAGAGTAAGATTACAGATGCTAAATGATATCAATTGATGAATTATGGATGCTTGATTGTGAATAAAATTTGCTTAGTGAAGTAAGAACTAGGAGAATTTCGGTGCAAGGCAGAGCAAAGTGAGTTCAGTGCTGAGGAGATTAGCTAACATTTATTTAAAATTTTTCACATTATCTGGATGTTGGAAAAATGCATTACAGTTACAATCTCCTGAACATAGTCGAGGACGAACTTCATAAGCTGTGGCTACATGAGCAGGTCAGAGACTGGGAAGCCTGTGATTGATATCCTACCTCCTGACTCCTTGAAGCCTGCCCCCTATCTACAAGGCACAAATCAAGAATGTGATGGAATAATTTTCTCTTGCCTGGATTAACACATTTCTATGTATATCACCAAGTTTGATTTGTATGTCTGTACTGCCCGTGTTTTGTAAGCAGTGGTAGAAGTGAGGGAATTAAGGTATCCTATGACACACAGAGAAAACGACAGAAACAAGTTTCCTTTTTGAATCAGAGACCCACCCCGAGGGTTTGGAATTTGCACGTTTCCATCAGGGAGAATATATCAGCCAATGTGTTGCTCACTTAGCAATCTCTAAAACCGTTTGGGGCTGAATAGAAGTCATAGGTGGTTTAAAAGTCACTAAGACAGAAGCCCCAGAAACAGAAGGTTGTGGAAGAGAAGTGTCAGGAATCTGTGTTAGTGGCTATGTTAGCAGTTTGTTCAAGGACTTTAGGTAAGGACATTAACTAAAGTAGATAACAATGAGAAAATGCAGACATTTGCCAGAAAGAAACTAAGTACAGCCATGCCAACAGAGCTTTAAAGTGGAAATGAAGTAACCCTCCTCTATGGTTTGAGTTTCTGTAATGTTGTTGCTTACGGTAACAGTCTTAAATCATTATTTTCTAATATTGTAATGAGAATTTATCAAATCATTAATAAGTAGACTAAATTAGTTTTTTTTCCTTTTGTATGTAATAAACGTTGTTCTTTCCTTCAAAGTGCAATGGCTGCCCCTTATGAATATGTTCAGAGACTTCCAACATGGTAAACAAATTATAAGAATAAAAACGTAAGATCTATCAAGCTGGATTTCTCTCTGGAATCTGTCTTGCCCAGTATTGTTGTCGTATGGGATAACGCGACTTTTTGATGACCTTGCTTGTATTGTGATAACTGTTGGAATCATATTGGGATGCTTGTTTTCATATCGGAACTCCTCACTCATTAGTTGATGAAATTAAAATCAAAGCCACAATTTCAGTTGCATCCTAGTCAATGCAAATTCAACATTTCTTTGCCTGTACAGTCAAATGCTTCTTTGATACCAAGTCACAACTAAATTGACCATTTTTATAGATTTTTTATATGCACAGTCAGCTTGCAAAAACATTTTAGCCTAGTCACTAAGAACTGCATTTTACCTCTTTAAAATGTTGACAGAGCACCATTGATTTTTTTGCTGTTAAAGATTGACTTGGATAAACTCCTTTTATGTGGGTGCTGATAATTGGTAATTTTACTCTCTATATAGTCTAGATCACTTGTAAACTTTTATTGCACATCTAAGGCACCTGCGCTATAAGACTAAAATCAAGATTTCATATTGGCTGATATAAATCATAAATTCCATTTTGTTTTTAGTAGACTTTATACTGTTAGAATCAATAGCTCACTGAAACTTGCATGTAAAGCAAAAGGTGTTAGGAAAAATTTGAGCAGAAAATTATGCTGTATTTCTGTCTGATTGAAAGAGACACCATCCTATAATTTAATTTAAATTCAGTTTAAAACAGCAGAGGTGAAACATTGTTCTGTTCCTTTTTTAGGCATGGCCTGTCCATGCAGGGTAGTTGTTGGTGTTCTGACCTGATCTGCTTGATTGAAGAGCCTGTCTAAGTGAGGGTTCGCTACTTCCCCTTCTGCTGCTGTTGTTTTCCTCTGTACCCACCAGGAAAGCCAAGTAGCATTGTCCATAAGCCTCAGGTATAGCCAGTCTGCTGCTCCTAAAGGCAGTCTGTCTTTCCTCAGGCAAAGTTTCTCTGTAGAAAATTGCTACAATGTGAAATGTATAAAATTGAATGCCAGCCTTACTTAGATTTCACAAGGTCAAAAATTACACAACACTAGGTTATAGTTCCACAGGTTTATCTGAAGACACAAGCTTTTAGAGTTCCACTCCTCCCTCAGGTGTCAGTGAGAGAGGTGGCATCAGACACAGAATTTATAAGCAACGGGTCAAAGGTTCATAGAAGTGACACAAATGTGTTGAACAAACCTAAGATGGCCGTTCAACCTTTGATCAGTTAGAAAGATTAATATGCACATTCCAGAATTTCTTTCAAATCACAGCCCTAAGATAACTAAAGGTTTTATCCGTTCCCTCAGTATACCACAGGTGACACCCCAGGTCAGTCAGTGCCTTTTAGGTGTGAGGCCCTGTTTAGAATCTGGCTGTGTATCAGCTTGGAGTCAGACTGGTTTTATTTCCAAAGTTAGGAATTTATAAAATGCCACATTGACTATCTACAAATTGTGTGCTTTTTGAACAAAATAGAATGTATCTGTAATTACAAATCTACAAATGCAAATTCACCCCATAGAGTTGTGTCTGTGTACTTGTGTGTGTGTGTTTGTGCGTGTGAGGGAGAAAGAGAAAGGAACTCAAGATCGTGGTTGAGGCCATCCTCATGAGTCCTGAACTTGGATATCAGCCTCTGCTCGGCACCTCTGCAGGTACAGTTCAGATTCCCCCATGATCAGTAACCTGGCAGTGAAAGAAAGGTGAGAGCTTGTTACTTCCATGAAGTAACTGCTATTTAAATCCCTATTTTTCAACAGAAGGAAGTGTAGAATGTCTAGTCTGTATAGTCCCTCATATCTTACCAGCATGCAGTAAGGTAATTACTGACCTTTAATTTCAAATTACTTTTCTACCCAATTCCTTTTGAGTCCAAAAAAGACTGTTGGTCCCACTATGCTCAATGACTGAGCATGCACGACCATCTGGGCTGGAGAATTCTCAATGCATTGATTGTAGAAATTTCTCCTCATTTCAGTCCTAAGTGATTGACCCCTTCTCTTGAGACCATTCTCCTAACATGCTTTATTGGGAAAGTCTCTAATATCCTGGCAAGGCCAATGACCACTCTTTGTGTTTTTTGTGGTGAAGACAAAAAAGCATGTTCTTCAGTCTGTGTGACTTCCCTGATATCCTGATGGATAGCAATGTCACTGGATCCAATCTCAATGCGTCATGACAACTTTGTCCTAACTTTACCCCATTCCGAGATTGCAGATCCAGCTTGAGGAGGTGACACTTACCTGTGTTTATCCCCTTGGTGAAGGGCACTTACTCACCAGATAGCTCATGGCTAAGTGTATGCAGGAGAAATACTGTCTGAAGACCCTGAAGTTGGTATGGCCTCCTGCTGGAAGTGCTGCTTCTCTTCACACTGTGTACAACATCTATTTTCTTCTCCATCTCTCTCTCCCTGAACCTGCAGTGGGGTTATCAACCATCCACATGGATCTTCTGGCATGGTCCCAAATTTGGCTTTCCAGCCTATGATCCAAGTCTGGCCTTCCTGTGGTGCCATTTGTCCCAGGTAAGAGTGAATGGTGAGGATTTGTGTTGACAAGGCCGAAGTGGAGTGAATCCTTGAGGCCTTTCACACCAAAGAAAATCCTTCCAAAGATCCAGCAGAACTCTTGCTCAATTGAAAGAACTTTGATGAGCTCCTAAAACAACGTATTTGTTTCACTAATCCGAAGGCAACAATATGTAGTCACAGTGTTTGGGGTGTCCTGAAAGTTGAAGGCCGATCTACTTGGATAGTGCTGGTCAGGTAGTGTACCTCATGAAGCTGAATGCATGTTCAGCTGTACCTATTTAAGAGAAGGCATCAACAAATAGGGCTAGGTCCAATATTAATTGATTTTGTTGCCACTTGTACTGAAATACATTGAAAAACTTTGTTTGTGAGCAGTGCAGGCAGATCTCTGCAAGCAAAGGATGTACAGTTCAAAAAGACCAGAAAGAAGCTGCTCCTGAATCTTCTGATGTGTGTGTTCAGGCTTCTGTATCTTCTGCCCGATGGAAGAGGTTTTCGGAGATCATTACCAGGGTCTTTGATGTTGTTGGAAGCCTTTTCATGGCAGCGAGCCGTGTAAATAGAGTCCATGGATGGAAGGTTGGCTTCCATGATGATCTGGGCTGTGCACGCCACCTGGGCAGAGCAGTTGCCGTACCAGGCTGTTATGCACCCAGACGCTCTGCTTTCAATGGTGCATCTGTAGAAGTTGGTGAGCGACCTTATGGACATGCCAAATTTCCTGATCTGCCTGAGGAAGAAGTGGCGTTGTTGTGCCTTTTTGACTGTTGCATTTAAATGGGAAGTTCAGGACAGGCTGTTGGTTAATGTTACTCCAAGCAACTTGATTATTTTCACCCTCTCAACCTTGGCTCCACTGATGTAGGTGGGGATGTATTCTCCTCCTTTCTTTCTGAAGTCGATAATCAGTTCTTTAGTTTTGCTGACTTTGAGAGAGAGGTTGTTTACATTGCACCACGTCACCAAGGCCTCTATCTCTCTTCTGTAGTTTGACTCATTGTTGTTCAATGGTCATCCCACTATGGTGGTGTTGTCAGTGAACTTACCGATAGCATTCATTTATCCTTCAAACCAATCTGCGATATCTAATTTTACCCTGTTGACAGTCATTACAATCTGCACATTCAGCCATTCATTGAACTCCTTGATCTATTTGAGTGTATACCTGTTGGTGAGTGGCTCAGATAATAATAATCAACAGCTTTTCAATTATGGTGTCAGCAATTTCTGTGATCTCCAGTGAGAGACGAGGAGTGGTGGATGGTAAGACAGGGTGGCATTTGCCACGAGGATTGAAATGCCATAACTGGCAGGAAATATACAGTGAAAGTGCTCATTTGGCCTTGTGTTGAGAATCACTCCATCAAAACTGACACGACTCACACTTTGCCAAAAAAAACTGTGCAATTCACAGTCAGGTGAACGTTGAGATGCAGGAAACCACAGCAAATACCCACAAACTGTAAACTGTTACGGCCAGATCGTGTTCTGATATTGATTACTTCATAATGGTTTTGGAAAAAGGCCATTCATAGGATTTGGGTGTCACTAGCTGAGCCAGCATTTATTTCTCGTCCCTAGTTGCCCTTGAGAAGGTGGTGGTGAGATGCTGCCTTGTACTCCTGCTGACCCCCTGCTGTAAGCAGACCCACAGTGCTGTTGGGAAGGAATTCCAGAATTTTGCCCCAGTGATAGCGAGGGAACCGTGGTATATTTCCAATCTGGATGGTGAGAGGTTTGAAAGTGAACTTGCGACACCACTAATGTTTATCTTGCACTCAGTTTATTACCAGGCTGGAAAGAGTAGATACTTTAAACAGCTGAATTACATCCAAAGTACAAGTAATAACCTAAACCTTTGAAGTATCTTTAACCTCCTCCCCCTGCAGAAAGCAATGTATCCCACCCATGAATACCACCCCTCTGCCCACACTGCGACTGGTGACCTAGTCCCCAACCCCACAAACCCCCCTCCTCTCCTCTCCTATCCCAACGCTGAGCTTCTTACCAGCCCTAATGGCAGAGCATGACCTCAAGAGTCCCTTGCTGTGTCCTCAAGAAAACTGGTTTCTGCCCCCCACCCCCCTAGGCCCTCTGTTCATCTGACCAGCGGTCAAGCAGGAAATGAGGAGAAAATAGTGCAATGAGGTCTTGCTGGTAAGTTTAGAAACTCTGCATATTTCTGGCTTTACAATCCCCTCCTATCCACCCTACTTCCCTGGAAAGATGGTGCCCAAATTGATTATTTTATGACAAAACTTTCAATCTGCTATCAATTGTTGTTTTCACTGCTAACTTATGTCAAAATTTTATTTTGAAAATCCTGTCTCACAGTGCCACCAATAGATTTATCTGGTATTGCAGATGGTGGTTGATATAGAAATTCCATAGAATCCTGCAGGCCATTCGGTCCATTGAGTCTACACCACATCCCTGAAAAGTATCCCACCCAGACCCACTCCATCCTATCCCTGCATTTCCCCACCATGGTCACAGCCAGTTTACCCAGCCTGCACATCTTTGGACTGTGAGAGGAAACCCAAGCAGGCATGGGGAGAATGTGCAACTCTTTAAGGTAAGAATCTGGCACAACCTCATGGGCCAAAGGGCCTGTACTGTACCGTTCAGTTCTCTGTTCGACACAGACAGTCACCCAAGGCTGGAATTGAACCTGGGTCCCAGGCACTGTGTGAGGCTAGTAGTGCTAACCACTGAGCCACCATGCCACCCCAGTACAGAGGTATTCATAATCTGGGATTTGAGATGATGTGTTGTTAAATAGATTGTTGAAAAACACTTGTTAATTGTAAAATGACAGCTAGCAATGATGTGATGGATGTCTGCAGTAGTGAGAGTTGGATGAGGCTAATTGTGGCATAGGAAGCAGGTGGGACTTGAACCTGGACCTGCTGGTTCAGTGGTAGGTGCTTTACCACTGTGCCACAGTGTCACAGTTTTAAGTCTTTAGGAATTTGTGATTTTGAACACACAGCCTTCTACCCTGCAGTCAAACAGGCTATCACTGTATCTTTAGTTCGTTCTTTTAGCCTGAGCCCCTGGATTACTTGTCTGGTGAGGTTACAGCGGCATTGCTTCATATGGGCTCGTTACATGATTTTGACAAGCAACGTGGCAAGTTTCTCATTAGACAGTGACAGATTGTCAATTCAGGGACATCATTGCCTTGTTAATTGTTCATCTTGCCTTATTAATATTCAGCTTCCTATCTTACCAAATAAGTCAAAAAAGCTCAATGTTAAGAAAGTTTGCTGTGAAAAATGGAATGGGTGCCTGGTGAACTCAGCTGGCTGCTTATTCTGAAGGTCCTCCATGTTGGACACTAGGTACCAATATCTCCAGGGCATGCTCCCTAGGCACTGGCCACAAGCACCCATGTATGTGGATCTTGGTATCCAACATGCGCTAGCCTCTAAGACCTCTCTGACCCACTTACAGGATGCTTCTGCATTTCAGTGTTGCACCTCTTACTGCACTGACCGCAATCATTGCAATGCTGCAGTAAGGACTGTGTGTTCTCAGGGGCTCACTCCCAGCTTACAGGCTGGACCAGACCACAGCTCTGGGCTTTTCACTCACTGCCATAACGATCACTCACTCCAACCTCACTGGGTTTCCGCCTCTTCTGCTTTGCCCAGTCAGCCAGGTTCATGTTGTTTCTGCCTTGCCTTGCCATGGGAAGGCAGGAGGCTTGTCATGGCCATCAGCAGGTCTTGTTAATGTGGATACTCTTTAGTCAGGGGGTCCCAAAACTGGGGCTTGGAAATAGGGCAGCATTCCTTCCTGGAATGAGAGAGTGCTGGGCTCTAAGGGAGATGAGTGGCATAGCTGTTACTGTTGGTATTAGCTGGTGAGGTGCTCCGAGCGAGTGAGTAGGCAGCAACAGAGGGCATCAGGGTTTGTGCTGTTGGGATTGGGCTGGGATGCAGTGAGTGAGGGAAGATGCTGCAGGTATTGAGAGTGGTGGAGCATGAGCCTTGGTGGGAGGTGAGTAACATAGCAGGGAGAGTGAAGTCTCACCCCTGCTCACCTACCTCAGTTCACAGGAGTTCCAGGTCTCTGCCTGGAAAGTAGCTCAATGAATCCCCCCTCTCTGCCATGTCTGGGTCAAACATTGGGAATCTGTGGGGCAACTGTTATGTTATTTTACAAACTGGAACATATCTTCCTCATAAAGTGAACATTTGCATTCACTCTCAGGGCTGTAACAGTTTCCTGGGTGGAATTCTCCTTAAAATGGAAAACAGCTGTACATGTCTGAAAATCCCCCTGGCCGGCATCAGTAAACAAGCTTCTTCTAATCTTGCCCGCCTACTCCCCTCCCTAAGAGCTACCCTGTGGAAAATTACAAGTCTTTCAGCATAAATTTTCAGATTCTCATTAAATCTCTGCCCCTACTTTGTAACAAATTTCACTTACATGACAGGATTGATTATTGGTACCATACCATTAATATTTCTCCAGCAATTAAAACCTTCCAACCATCCATTTAAGTGAGACCATTTTACAGAGTACCTGCTCTTTCCACTAGAACATCAGATGGGAATCTATCGATGTTGGGACCTTGATTTTTTTCCCTTGCATAACAGACCGACTTTTAACCAGCATTTAATGCCAATCTGTAGGCCCAGATTGAATGAGCAGTGAGTGGAAATGACCAGAAGAACAGGGCAGACAGTTGTTCTCTGATTTTGAGCCGTCTCCGCACCCCTGCCCCAAACCAAAAGTCAGAATCAAAATGGTTGCCAATGTTTACAGTTTTCAGTTTATGTTTCCAGAAGACTTTTATTTCCTCTGTATTTTATAAGCCTGCATAATGCTGAAAAATATTTTAGAATATTATAGGCTATAAATAGAGCGTGGTAATAATAGGGTTCCCCTGTGTATCTCAAGTAACTTCCTGCCATTTTGCGGCTCCTTCTGAATAAAGCTGCTGATTACATCCTGATCACAGTTTCAAGGCAGGCATAGTGCTCTCTGTGAAAAATATGTGTACAGATTTGAATACTGAGGCCACTTGTAAAGAGCAAATTTAATTAATTTTGGCTTCATTCTATGCTAGATTCCCCAAATCAAAAATATAAGCTGTAGCTTTGCGCTCAATTTAAAAATATAAATATTAATTTGCTGCAATGTACTATTTTTCATCCTTCTGCAGTGCTAATTCTCTGCTGCCCCCTTGTGTTCCTTTTGACTTTAGTTAATTGCAGCATTTTGTGGTGCAGTGCTAGTGTCCCTCGCTCAGGACCAAAATGCCCACGTGCATGTCGCACCACACTGCAGGTTCATAACATGTCTAAATGTGTTGATTAAAACATAATAAGTTAATGAAGAAAGCCCTAATGATCAGTCCAGCCTATCCAATGTGGTTCTCCTTTCTTTATGCAGAGCCGTGTAATCTCCTTAGAGAGATGAGAAAACAGGCAATTACCAAACAATTTCGAAAATTAAATCTGAATAATATCCCCCTAACCCTTTCAAGCAATCCACATGAGCCAAGGAGACAATCTTATGGTCATAATTAATTTTACCTGTATTTGATGTAAGGAATGTGCTCTGCCCAGGGTTGCAAACAGGTGCAGCGGCTGCTCGAAGGAATTCTGTAAATGGGAACGCATTGCTCCAGCAGACAACCTCTACCACTGTTGTTGATCTGATGGTGTCAAAATCAAACCCACAGCCCAGGAGTGACGGTCTGTTTATTCATACTTTTGGTATCCCAATTCGGGCCTGCTTCAGTAAAGATCTTGGTTTTCACAGGAAATAACTGAAATCTGCAATAGGATGAGAAACCTGAATACAGCATCCAAAAGAAAGTTAGCTTGCAGATTGTTATTCATACGTTATCTTCCACTGTTGTTAGATCTAGGAATTTGCAACCAGGTATTACATTTCTTGAGGCAGGGTCCCCAGCACGAAGCCTTTATTTGAAAAGAGTATAACTGACCAAAGTAGGCCATTCAGCCCTTAGATTCTGCCCTGCCCTTCTGGATCACACTGACCATTAACCTCAATGCTGTATGCTATCTCTATGCCCCTTGATGTCATCAGTATCTAGAAGTTTTTCAATCTTTGCTCTTGGATTTAAAAACTGAGCTTTCACAGCCCACCGGGGTAGAGAATTCTAAAGATTTACTTCTAATACAAATGGTTTTCTTTTCAGTTTACCTATTCAACTCTTGCCTGTCTAAATCTTCTAGAAGCCTCAGTAGACCCTCCTTAACCCATTCCTACCAAGTTTTGTATCATGCACAAACTTGCAAAAATTACAATTGGTACCCACATCCCAATATTTTTTAATCAATCCATTTGAGATTAACAGAGTAACAATTAACAGATTTTGAAAGATGATTCTGAATGCATCTGCTAACTCTGTAGCCATTTCTTTCAACACTCTAGCATGAAAAATGTCAGGTTGTGGGCATTGTCAACTTGTCACATCTCTGGTACTACTTTTTTTTCACCAATACTCATTTCCCTCAGATCCACACTCTCCCTAGATTCTTGATTCTTAATTATTTTGGGAGATTTCTGTGTCTTTTTCTGTGAAAACTGTCACAAAGTATTTATTTATCTTCTCTGCCATTCTCTATTTCCTATCATGAATTCTCCTGCCTCTTCCACCATATTTCTCTTTGCTCATACTTTTCATTTTACTTACCTATAGAAGCATTTTCAATCCGTTTTTACGTTTCTTGCTACTTTATACTGTATTCAGATTCTATTCACTTATATTTTATCTCCAGCACTGCCTTCCTGGTCTTTCTACACTGCTATGAAGACACCCATTCAATCTCTGCCTGAATGCTCTTAATCTGCAGTGTGACCACTTTGTTGAATGCTGTAAACACATGTCCCTGTTTTGTGCATGAGTTGCAGTGACTCTGACCTCCATGCAAGTTTCAAAATCCAGATCTCAATGATTGGAAGCTTGAGATTGACTGGGCCATGTGAAATGTACATGGCTCCTCACATGGGACAGCATGGGCATTCCATGCAGCTGAACAATCCTGCCATGCCTTAAGAAATTCACTAATTCTTCATATACAGCAATTAGTAAACCCATGACAGTTTCCATTTGGGAGAACAAGGGCAGCAGATACAAGGGAACACCACTAACTGCCAAGTTCTCCTTTGAGACACTCACCATCCTCACGTGGAAATATGTTGCAACCCCTTCAGTGTCACTGAGTCAAATTCCTAGAACTCCGTTCATAACAGCATTGTGGGTGCTCCTCCTCAAAATTGAACCTGGGTCACCAGAACATTACGTGGGTGTCTGGATTTCTAGTCCAGTGGCAATCCCACTGGGTCATCATGGACGTAAGTGGTTTGCAGAGGTTCACAAAGGCAGTTCACCACAACCTTTCCAACAGCAATTAAGATGGGCAATGAATGCTGCACCAACCAGCAAAGCTCATATATTATAAGAATGAATAAATGAAAGCTCATTTCAGGCTAATTACTGTAGCCTGGAGGTTACTAAGTAGAAAGTATTAATTGTATAATCAGGTGCTGGTATTTGTGCATTTAATTCTTTGTGCTATTCATCTTAAATCATAAATTTTACTTTGCGGAAGTGAGGAAGTGACACTAGCTGGAAGCCTTGGCCTTCATATTCAACTCACATTCATGTAGATTTGATACAGTTAACTTTAAATTAACTTACTACAATTGATAGTAGAATTTTCAAATATTTAATTGAGAGGGTTTGATTTTGCTATGTACATTTCAGATGCTTTCTATGAAATCCTCTTGCAACATTAGGATCTTTGTTTGGCCCTTGTACATAAGCTTCTTATAATGTTTGATATGGTAATTAATTTCACCAATCAGTAATACATTAAGTGGTCAACTTATGTAGACAGCCCTTCAAAAATATTTTTGAGCTAAACCAATTCACTTTTAATTTTATTTCTATTTTCAGGGAAAATCTTATCCTTTCAAGGGTCCTCTTCCACCGATGTGGAATCCATTTGTGTACCTGGATTACAACAACTTGTGGAGAACGCTGGATGACATGGGCAAGGAGGTAGAGTAACTTTAAAGATCTTTATTAAATATTTAGCAGACAAAGTCTTGTTATTTTGAGAATTATCCTGGTGATAAAGCTTACATATAATAATGTACAGGTTTCTGTTCCTTTCTGAACACAAAGAACAATGAGGACTGTTTCCTACAGTCCCAGCATTGAAGGTAATTGAATATTGAATTAGAATGAATTGGATTGGAAAAGTGAATGTATGGCTCAAAGACTGCTATTGGAGGAGTGAGTTTTGGTTCATGGGGGATTGACATCATTGGAGGAAGGTTGGATCTGTACCTTTGGGATCATCTACACTCAAATATTGGAAGCTGCGTAACTAGAGAAGTAGAGAAGACTTTACTTCAGCTCTGATGAAAAGTCATCAAGACTCGAAACATCAGCTTGCTGACTCTCCATGGATGCTGTCTGACCTTTTATGATCTCCAGCATTTGTTGTTTTCAGTACAGATTCTAATATCTGCAATAATTTGTTCCTAGACTTTAAACTAAACAAGGAGTTGAGAGATCAAGCTTGAATATACGTCAGAAAACAAGGGATACAGTCAAAGCAAATGAGCAAGAGTGTGTAAGTTCAGGGTGGTGTGTAAGGTAGGTGGACTAGAATGGAAAGTGAAGGTCAGAGAATGGCAATAAGGGACAGAAGAAAAACCTTAAAAATTAGACCTGACTGCTGGTATGTCTGCTGAAAAGATACCAAAATAAAACAACCAAAGGCTCAATATCTAAATGTGCATAACATTCACAACAAAGTAAATGAACTAATCATACACATTAGTGACTAAATATGATCTGCTGGTTACATGGAGCTATGGCTGTAGAACCACAAAAATAGAGCCCTATATGTTGAGCATTATATGATATTCTAGAGCAATAGGAAGTGAGCACATGGTAGAGGGGTGGCACTCATAATCAAAAATAGTATTGGTGCAATAATTAAATGCGACTTGGTTCTGGAAATCAGGATTTGGTTGGAGTCAGGAATAGTTGAGAAAAGAAATCACTAGTGGGAGTGGTCCACAGGCTCCCGAACAGTAACTACAATATAGCGAAAAATGTACATAAAGAAATTTTGTGCACTGTGATAACCTGCATCAGTAATCATGTGTGATTTTAATCTACACATACGTGGAAAAATCAAATCAATAGTAGTAGCAGTACTCTCAATGAGGAGTTCATTGATTAATTTGAGGATGGTTTCTTAGAGCAGCGCATCTGGAACCAACCAGAGAGCAGGCTATCCTCTAAGTAATACAACCATAACATGATTTGAACTGTGCATTCTGTATCAAAAGAATAGTGAGTCCAAGACTAGTATTTTAAACTTAAATAGGGTAACTTGGGGAATATGAGTGTGGACTGGGATCTTAGGGTGGAGATGAATCAGTAGTGATGCAGTGCCAGGCATTTAGGGGATATTTCAGAATATTATGAATAAGTACGTTCCTACTATAAGTAAAAATATAAGGGGTGAGCCCACCATCTGTTCTTAACTAAAGAAGAGAAGGAAAGTATTAAACTTTAGCAAGATCCTTTTCCTTAAGGTGGGGGAGTTCAAAGCTAGGGGGCATCTTTTTAAAGTGAGAGCAGAAAGATTCAAAATGGACATGAGGGGCAACTTTTTTATCACACAGTAGTTTGTACATGGAATGGACTGCCAGAGGAAGTGATGCTGCAGGTCCAATTACAGCATTTTAAAGACGTTTGAATATGTTCATGAATAGCAAATATTTGAAGGAACATGGGCCAAACACAGGCAAGTAGGACTAGCTTGGTTGGGGATTATTGTCGGCATGGACTAGTTGGAATGAAGAGTCTGTTTCTATGCTGTGTGACTCTATGATTTAGGAAATACATAACTGTGCAAAGCTAAATGACAGGTCAGATGCCTCATCAGAATACAAAGAATGACAAAGAATCATGAGAAGATTAATAAGGAGAAATAAATTAGAGCATGAAATGTATAAACACATCGAGTTATCTAAAAGCGTTTCTGAAAAGGTAAAGAATAAATAAATGCGTTTGTTGTCTAGAGGGTGAGAATGGGGAAGTATAAGTCGATAATAAGAACTGATGAATGGAAAGAAATATTTCAGTCTGTCTTTACTATTGGTGACATAAATCACCCCAGTCATCCCTGAAAATCAGGGGGGTTGAAAGATGAAATAAACTTGATGAGGTTATAATCGCTATGAAGTGATATTGAATAAAGTGATGGCTTAGCTAACAGTGATCACTGAGTCATTGAATGTTTCTACAATAATAGTGTACATGTATAAGAGATAGATAACACTTTGCTAACAAAAATCTGTCAAAGGTTAGCAGGACTTTGTGAAAATGTGAAATTCGGAATACAACCAGACCAACTACAATCTTATTGAATAGTAAACTGGGTTTGAAGGACTTAATAGACTAATTTTGTTCCCAATTGATATGCTTAGGATAATGTAGTTCAGAGAGTGTATTGTGTATGAGAGAATGAAACTATACAGATTACAGAGTAACAGGGAGGATATGAAATTATGGACGAAAATTAGGGCATGGATGACAAAATGGGAAGGAGCAGGTGTGGAGCTGTGGAATGAATTAAAAAACAGTGAAAATGATGAGTGGAACAATCAGCATGAAGCGTGTGGACAAAACCTACAGAAAACATAATTATTTCTCGGATCCCAAAACTTCAAATTTTTCTCTTATAAATTACAATTTTACAGTATTATTGGCAGATAAAGCACTTGCATGCAAGCTTCACAACTGCGCTGCAATTAACGAGCATTCGCAGAAAGTATTATGAACCTTTTTTTTCCAGATTCCTGTTGATGCACCGTGGACTGCGCCCCATGCTGAAGAATGGGATAAAATAACAATGAAAGAACTGATTGACAGACTTTGCTGGACTACGTACGTTTTCTTTAAAATTATCCTGTTTAGATAGTTTACTATTTTTCAAGTTCATTATACACATTCTTCAGTCCAGCTGGGTCCTTGACCTTTTTCAGACAGAATGGTTGGATGGCCAGATTTTACACTTGTGCCAACACTGCCTTTGCCAACAATCAAGAGATATGAGTTACTGTTCTATATGGAGTATCCAATCTTGACTTTACCCGTCTTTACATTGAGATACAGAATCTCCCTGCTTGGCACACCTCAGACTGAGAACTGAGCACAATGTTACATTGTGTCATTCCAGTCCAAGCAACTCTGATGTGCTCCTAAGAAGCTGCTTGGCCTGTTGTGTTCATCCAGCCCCACACTTTGTTATCTCTGATGCTGAATCCCATCACAGTACTAGATAAGGTAAAACTACATTCTGTATTCGCACAGCCTTGGCTGTCATAGAATTATTGACATTTACAGTATTGTTACAAGCAGTTCCTATTACTTATGGACTTTGTGTACATTTACCTGAAAGGGACCAAATTAATTTAATGAATTTTTACAATTTATTTTGCATTTTACCATTGTTTCCTGTAGATAATTGAATGTTATATATAAAATGTTAGTGAATGTTGCCTTTTTAAAGGCTTACTGTTATTGAGGGCATTTAATAAGCACAGAGTAAGATGGCTGGTAGATTTAGAAATGTGATTACACAGCATGGTCAGACAGATGATGGGTGACAGCCAGGAAAGCCAGGAAAGTAGTTCAAAAATATGTGGTGGCTATTCCTCTATCAAATAAGTATATTTAGTTTTGTGTACTGTTGCAAGGGATAGTTTCTGTGAGGAAAATGAAAGAGGCAATCAGTTATTGGACACTAGGAATGATTTTTATGTTAGGCAGCATTTGACAAAGTTTAAAAGAATAGCTGTTATAGGGGACCCTCCTGTCAGGGACAGAAACAGGAGATTCTGGGCAGTAACATAAATTTAGGAAGTTCTGTTGCTTTCCTCGTGCTAGGATCCAAATGTTTCAAGCATATTGTTAGAGATTGAGAAGCCGTAAGTTATTGTACATGAGTCTTTGACTATGAATTAGTTTTTTAAAAATGCTGTGGCTTTAACTTTAGTTTTTTTTCAGGTATACTGCATTCTAAACAATTGATTCATGCAACGTGCTGTAAGCAGTGAGTTGCTATTTTATAGATGTTCTTGTTCTTTGCTGAAAGTGAGAAAGGTCACCAGCCTGTATGCATGTTAAAAAGCATGCCTTCGAGGGCCCAGAGAATTGGGTGTAGATGCAGAGAAGGTCATTTAAAGGAATGTGCCATACTTTACTTGCAGGATATTATAGTGACAAGATGGGTCCAGGCTCTGTGGACTGATTGAAAAATGTGAATAAGGATCTATAAGTGCTGCATGGACTTGGTGTAGATGTATTGTACATGAATTTCCAGAAGGCATTTGTGAAAATACCACATCAAAGGTTAAAAATTGTAGAAAATAAAAGTTCATTTGATCTATGTAGAATTTTAGTTAGGCCACATTTAGAGAGCATTTGCTGTAAGAAGATAAGACAATTGGCACAGATAGACAATTAGCTGATTAACAGGAAACAGCCATTAGGCATAAACTCGAGTAGTGTGCCATAGGAATGAGTGTTGGGACTTCAACGTTTACAATTCATAGAAGTTACTTGGGTGAAGGGATAGAAGGTATTGTTGCTAAATTTATTGATGACACTAAAATAGGTTAGAAAGCAAATTGAAAAGAGGACATAGGAGACTACAAAAAAGATACTGAAAGGTTATGTGACGAAGATGTGTTAAATAGAGCACAGGTAAGGAATAGGGAAACTGAAATTTTCCACTTTGGTGGGAAGAATAAAAATAAAGAAACATAAAGTCTAAATAGGGAGAGGTTGCAGATATCTGAGATGCAAATAGATCTGATTGTCTCAACGTATGAATTTTAAAAAGTTAGTGCTCACATGCAGCAAGTGATAAGGAAAGCTAATAGAATGTTATCATTTATTGAGAAGAAAATTGAATACCAAAGTAGGAAGCTTGTGCTTGAGTTGTACAGGACATTGGTAGGTGTACCATGCACATTATTGGTCTCCTTAGGAAAGACATAAATGTATTAGAAATTGTTCATTAGAAGATCTATCAGTCATATACCTGGAAGAACAATGTTGTCTTATGAGGAAAGATTGGACACGCCTAGGTTTGTATCCACTGGAGTTTAGGAGAGTAAGAGGTGATTTGATTGTAACACACAAGATCCTGAGGGTGGTGGGGAGAGGGGGCTGGGGATCTTGACAGGGTAGATGTGGAGATACGTTTTTTGTTTATTGTGTAAAAAGCTAGCATAAGGGGTCACTGTTAAAATAAAGAGTTGCCCATTTTAAACAGCGATGAGATGAAATTTTTTCTCACTCCCACTGGCTCATGAGTTTTTGGAGGCTTTTTCCTGAAAAGCTGGTGATAACAGAGGGTTGGGCCGTCACAGAACTTGGTCAAGTGTCATTTCAGGGAGAGTTAAGAGAGTTTATCTCTGAGCTGTACTACATTTTCTTGTTTACATATTTATCTCATTAAGCCTGCATCATACTTCGACAGTGCTGCACTCACACTGTCCTGCACTCATCAGCAGCAGAAGTGCTCAGCATTGTTGGAACCTTCTGGAGTTCCAGCCACTGTTTAAAGCTCAGCTGTGTGACAGATCAAATGCTGCAAGTCATGAATAGCCTTTTACATTTGCTGTGTATGAAGAATCACTCTGTAGATAGCCAAGAGGTGAACTGGCACCCTGCTTTGCTGATAGGAAGCTGGAGGTACTGGTGGATGGGGTAATGGACAGGACAGCTGTCGTCTTTTCTTAGAACCTCAGATTGGCATAACATGGTGACAAACAGCAACATTTCCACCTAGTAGGCTAATTACTACTGGCAAACATGACAAACTATCTGGCTTTGTGTATGTGGTAAAAGTCAAGGCAAGATAAAAATATCATGATCGTGTAAGCTCGAGCTTTGGGGTTGAAGGCTAGGCAGGCATTGTGTGAGCATCTGAGTAGGTAAAAATTGAGTGAGCATAATGAGACCAGGTGAGAATCCCTGAGATGCAGCCTGATTGCATCAATGAGATCAGGCGTTCCTGTGTGAAAAGTGTCCTGCCGACTGCATTACAAGGAAAGCAACCTGTACGTGCAAAGTGCAGCACAGAGGTGTAGAACAGTCTTGAAAGTAGATCTGAGATGTGCTGTGATGGTGCAGAGATGTTGGTGCCCATTGTATCCCAATGTTCATAGAAATGAGGTGTGTGCAGTCAATGCCTGTAAAGCATGCCCTATGATGTTGGTACCTGGTATCCAAAGGGAGGACTGGAGGAGCAGGTCATAAAGTCATATAGCACGGAAGCACACCCTTCCAGTCCATGCCGACCCTAGTCCAAAATAAACTAATCCCACCTACCTGTGCTAGGCCCATATCCTTTCAAATATTTCTTATTCTTATACTTACCTAAATGCCTTTCAAACATTGTAACTGTGCCCACATCCACCACTTCTTCTGGAAGTTCATTCCACACATGAATCCAACCACTGTGACTTTCGTGTCAGGGATTGTCACTGTCTACTTTCTGTCTGTAGGTCGAAGAATGTGAAACTGCAGATCAATGAAGTGAGATCAGAAAATAATGAAATAGGTCGCTCAGTGTTCATTAGCAAGAATCTCTTCTTGCAGATCAACACTTGGTTAAAAGATGTGACTTTTTCCTTTTGCTGTCGAGAAGCTTCTCACTGACCACTGCTTACAATGTCTGCTACTTTCTCACCAATATCAACAGTGTTTAGTGACTAGGCGGATTTCACTCTTGGTGCTGGCTAGGGTTTGAGCTCATTGTAAGTTTGAGCATGTCATTGAGATTACAGTTGGTCTTGTTCACCTGATAAATTGGGGTGTTAGGGAATTTTGCTGTTAAAGTAATCTGTGAATTTCCAAAATGTGAGGCTGGATGAACACAGCAGGCCAAGCAGCATCTCAGGAGCACAAAAGCTGACGTTTCGGGCCTAGACCCTTCATCAGAGAGGGGGATGGGGGGAGGGATCTGGAATAAATAGGGAGAGAGGGGGAGGCGGACCGAAGATGGAGAGTAAAGAAGATAGGTGGAGAGGGTGTAGGTGGGGAGGTAGGGAGGGGATAGGTCAGTCCAGGGAAGACGGACAGGTCAAGGAGGTGGGATGAGGTTAGTAGGTAGCTGGGGGTGCGGCTTGGGGTGGGAGGAAGGGATGGGTGAGAGGAAGAACCGGTTAGGGAGGCAGAGACAGGTTGGACTGGTTTTGGGATGCAGTGGGTGGGGGGGAAGAGCTGGGCTGGTTGTGTGGTGCAGTGGGGGGAGGGGATGAACTGGGCTGGTTTAGGGATGCAGTGGGGGAAGGGGAGATTTTGAAACTGGTGAAGTCCACATTGATACCATATGGCTGCAGGGTTCCCAGGCGGAATATGAGTTGCTCTTCCCCCCCACCCACTGCATCCCAAAACCAGTCCAACCTGTCTCTGCCTCCCTAACCGGTTCTTCCTCTCACCCATCCCTTCCTCCCACCCCAAGCCGCACCCCCAGCTACCTACTAACCTCATCCCACCTCCTTGACCTGTCCGTCTTCCCTGGACTGACCTATCCCCTCCCTACCTCCCCACCTACACCCTCTCCACCTATCTTCTTTACTCTCCATCTTCGGTCCGCCTCCCCCTCTCTCCCTATTTATTCCAGTTCCCTCCCCCCATCCCCCTCTCTGA
Source organism: Stegostoma tigrinum (assembly GCF_030684315.1). Lineage (NCBI taxonomy): Eukaryota > Metazoa > Chordata > Chondrichthyes > Orectolobiformes > Stegostomatidae > Stegostoma > Stegostoma tigrinum. The sequence goes on from NC_081365.1 coordinate 43,023,356, forward strand.
TGAAGGGCCTAGGCCCGAAACGTCAGCTTTTGTGCTCCTGAGATGCTGCTTGGCCTGCTGTGTTCATCCAGCCTCACATTTTATTATCTTGGAATCTCCAGCATCTGCAGTTCCCATTATATCTGTGAATTTCCAATATTGTTCTTAATAAAGCAAAGGGACAAGATACGTAGCTATCTTTGCAATGTGTATAGCCCTTTTTATTAATAACAGGACATATGTTTGTTCTACTTCCATGACCCACTGCGCTGTAGAAGACCTGAAACAAAAGTTCATACAGATACACTTAAAGCATTTTTATATCACTACTTTCCCTGTTTTTCCACTGTTATTAAATACTTCGACATCGTCTAGAAAATGATACATAATGTTGTCTGTAAGAGCATGAACTTAACCAATCAGAATTCCAATTTCATGTTGGATTTTATTAGCAGATTTGTTGTTGGTTAATTTCAATTTTTTTTGGTCTAACTCTGACTATTAATAGCTGAGTTGCTTAATCTACATAATTCTACGATTGTCCCACACATCAGCTATTCCATTTACTGTGAATGTATGAAGAGTTTTTCCTAGAGACAATGTTGTCGAGGAGAATACTGAGATACAGGCTATTAGACAAGGTGGGATTGAGGTCATAAGGAGGAGGTGTTAGCAATTCTAGAAAGTGTGAAAATGGATAAGTCTTCTGGACCGGATGGGATTTATCCTAGGATTCTCTGGGAAGCTAGGGAAGAGATTGCAGAGCCTTTGGCTTTGATCATTATGTCATCATTGTCTACAGGAATAGTGCCAGAAGACTGGAGGATAGCAAATGTTGTCCCCTTGTTCAAGAAGGGGAGTAGAGACAACCCTGGCAATCATAGACCAGTGAGCCTGACTTTGGTTGTGGATAAAGTGTTGGAGAGGATTATAAAAGATAGGATTTATAATCATCTTGAAAGCAATAATTTGATTAGGGATAGTCAACACAGTTTTGTGAAGGGCAAATCGTGCCTCACAAACATTATTGAGTTCTTTGAGAAGGTGACCAAACAGGTGGATGAGGGTAAAGCGGTTGATGTGGAGTATGTGGATTTCAGTAAATCGTTTGATAGGCTATTGCAGAAAATACAGTGGCGTGGGATTGAGGGTGATTTAGTGGTTTGGATCAGAAATTGGCTAGCTGTAAGACTGCAGAGGGTGGTGATTGATGGGAAATGTTCATCCTGGAGTTCAGTTACTAGTGGCGTATCGCAAGGATCTGTTTTGGGGCCACTGCTGTTTGTCATTTATATAAATGACCTGGATGAGGGTGTAAAAAGATGGGTTAGTAAATTTGTGGATGGCACTAAAGTCGGTGGAGATGTGGATAGAGCAGAAGGATGTAGCAGGTTATCGAGGGACATAGATAAGCTGCAGAGCTGAGCTGAGAGGTGGAACATGGAGTTTAATGTGGAAAAGTGTGAGGTGATTCACTTTGGAAGGAGTAACAGGAATATAGAGTACAGGGCTAATGTTAAGATTCTTGGTAATGTGGATGAGCAGAGAGATCTCGGTGTCCCGTGCATAGATGCCTGAATTTGACACCCAGGTTGATAGGGTTAAGAAGGCATACGGTGTGTTAGGTTTTATTGGTAGAGGGATTGAGCTTCGGAGCCATGAGGTCATGTTGCAGCTGTACAAAACTCTGGTGCAGGTGCACTTGGAGTACTGCGTGCAGTTCTGGCTGCCGCATTATAGGAAGGATGTGGAAGCATTGGAAAGGGTGCAGAGGAGATTTAATAGGATGTTGCCTGGTATGGAGGGAAGGTCTTATGAGGAAAGGCTGAGGGACTTGAGGCTGTTTTCGTTAGAGAGAAGAATGTTAAGAGGCGACTCAATGGAGACATACTAAATGATCAGAGCATTAGATGGGGTGGACAGTGACAGCCTTTTTCCTCAGATGGTCACGTGGGGACATAGCTTTAAATTGAGCGGTGATAGATATAGGACAGATGTCAGAGGTAGGTTCTTTACTCAGAGAGTAGTAAGGGTGTGGAATGCCCTGCCTGCAACAGTAGTAGACTCGCCAAGTTTAAGGGCATTTAAATGGTCATTGGATAAATATATGGATGATAAGGGAATAGTGTAGGTTTGATGGGCTTCAGATTGGTTTCACAGGTCGGCGCAACATTGAGGGCTGAAGAGCTTGTACTGCGCCGTAACGTTCTATGTTCTCGAGAATATCCTTTTAATTTTCAACCTGCAGGGTTGCCAAGCATTTTGCCACTCTCTTTGTGAATATAAATGTCACCTCTGAACCACATGAAGCCTCTGCTCTCTGGTTCCTGTGGTACATCAAGCAGTGTGGTGGAACAACACGGATTTTTTCAACAACCAATGGTGGACAGGTGAGCAAACATTTTAAATGTTACTTTCCTGATTTGCTTGTTTCAGTACATGTTTGAAAAGATTGATGAGTAAGAATGGAGAAATTTTTCAGCTATTTTTGGGTGTGCGTTGCTGATGTAGAGTGCGGAAAGAGTGCCTTGTTTCAATCAGATGACTTTTCTTCTATCAACTGAAGGATTAACTGTGAATAATTTATCTAAGAATGTCCAGTTGAATATTTTCCCACATGTTCATTAGGGGTGCTTTACTGAAGCAGACTGAAAAAATAAACAAGTCAGCTTTCTATGGACATGTTCCTTTCAGAAAATGGTGCTATTCTATGTGAGTGTTTGAGTATGTTTTAACCAAGAAGGAAATTGACTCTATACCAAAGGTTTTGCAAGTTGCTTCTGTCTGTCGTTATAAGTAAATGAAGAAAAACATTATTTGTATGTGATTTTTGCCTTTGTAATTTTGAAATTATCTAATGGTTACCAATCTTACTCAATAGTTCTGTGGCCATTCTATTTTGTCTTCCTGATCTGGTATGTTTCAGGTTGTAACAATTCATTTCCCCATTCATTTAACTGTAGGCCCCCATTGCATTTGATATTCTTGGTAGTTTGACATTCCTGGAAATTTCTGTAATTGGATAAGTGTCTGCAAGATCTTTGTAAACTGAAACTTTGCTTGCCCCATAACTCACAACTGCCACCCGACAATGGTGTATTACATCAGAAAACTTGTAGGCTCCCCATATCCGACCCACTCTAAAAACTGATAAAATAATGTGCTGTCAAAGTGTCACATTCAGAGTAAATCATTATCATACTTATTTATAAATGACATAACATCATAAAGATTGAAAGACAAAAATAGCCAGCATCTGCGGTGCTTACTGTCTTCCAAAAAGTAAATACAGGTTTTAATTGAATTGTACATTTGCACAGCCCAAACTCTGAAAAAACTTTGTGCAAAGTTAACTTATATGCTGACAAGGAAATATTTCTGACTACTACAGGAATCCTGCTGTCAAATACCATCAGAAGGCTTTGATTTATTAGGTGTTAATGTATAGATTCACTTTTAAAACCAAAGCTTTGCATTTTATTGTGCCTTTCACAAACACTGACAAGCTCAAGGTACTTTATAGCCAATGATGTACCGTTGAACTGTAGTCACTCTTGGAATGAGGAAATACAGAAGTAAATTCATACACAGTAAGCTCCCATAAAAATCACTGTAATAAAGGGCAGATCATCTGTATTATGATGCTGATTGAGAGATGAGTATCAACCAGGCCACTGGCCTCTCTCTACTTCAGGATACAATAATGGGATCCTTTTTACCCATCTGAGAGCATTGAATGGCCTCAGTTAAATATTTCATCAGAAAAACAGAACTTCCAGCTTCAAGGAAACCACCCAAAGTACAGGTCTATTAGCCTTGATTTTGATGCTCAAGTCCTGGCATGGGACTTACAATCAGAATCTGTGACTCAGACACATGTGAGCTACCAGCTGAGCCACAGCTGACACTTGCTTCCAGCTTGCTGATCCTATATGCTAGGACAGTAAATGTCCAGTGGGATAAAACATTTCTGGACCTGTTCATGGGTTCAGACTCAGTGGTGCATAAGAAAGTAGCATATTTGTTTATAATATTTATATAGGAGGAACGTAACGTGCTGGAAAAGAGAACTGGGTAATTTTAATTGAGGAGAGTAAACATTTTTCAGGAAGACTAGCTTTATGCAAAAAAGAGATTCAGACAACATTCATGGATTGGTGTTTTAACTTCTTGTCAGCCAGAATAGCAGCTTGTCTAAGTCTCTGTCTCTCTACAAGCATCCAGATTGGAAAGGCTGCTGAATTTTTGAGAACTTAGAAATACATTCCCAGGTTTTCATAGATGGCCTCAATTTTAAGTGTCCGCACCCACGGACCAAAAAGCTGCACCAGTTCCAGATTTGTCTGCTAAGGCTGCTTTCTGAGAAAATGGAACTTCTCTGATATGCCTCTGATATAAAATGGTATGTGCTTAAAATCACCCTAACTGCTGCCTCATAATCAGTGACATTGTCAACAGGTAAGAGGGAATTAGAATTAGAATTAGATTTTATTGTCATGTGTACTCAAGTACAGGGATACAAGAGTGCAGTGAAAAGTGTACAATGTCACCATTCCCAGTATCATTTTAGGTACAAAAGTATCTAGGTACAAAACCTTGAGTACAGAGTAGAAAAATAAGGAAGTATAATTAAAAGTTCAACATTAAAGTCCTTCTTAGTATAAAGTAGAAAAGTAAAGAAATGATGTAAACTTGGTGAGCTTTCCCTGTCAAAGCATTTTAATACTACGCACTCCAGGTAACTTGTTTGCAAATTTTTAAATAGCTTCTGAATGAACAATTTAATTTCTTCACTCCAAATCTCATGGGAATTGGCTCTCTGCTTTTCAATCCTCTTGGTTGGCTACAACAAAGAATTTCAATTATTTCTTGCATGCTGCTATTTCAACCTTCTATTGAAATATAGTACTGGTCAAAATTAAAGAGTTACGAGGCTTTCTTGTGATATCGAACACACACAAACACAGATATAAAGTATGACAATAGAACGGTATCTATAGCAAAAAGGAAAGTCACAAACATCCAGTTTAAAAAAAGCCTGCCGAGTCCTAGAGGGTTTGGGTTTAACCTGAGAGCACAGTGTTTAATTGATGATTGTATCCTGCACAGGATGTAAAATTTGTAGATATCTGAATTCTCAGTGGTTGGATAATTTTCTGATTTACTTTTATCACTGTGTGCAGTTTTCAAGAGTTAGAGTGAATCAATGAGGCAGAGATCACTAGACTTGCAACTCTGTTGTTACAAATCCATTTTTTTTCTCTCTCAAAAAGCTGTTGCCTAAAATTTTTTGTTCCATTATGTGAATCTTCCAGAAAGACATTCATTAACAGGAGACACAGATCTTTTTACAATGATGTTAATTTCAGTCCAGAATTATTCTTCATATTGACTATTTCATGAACTTGGCTCTGTCTATTCAGGTGATCTCTGAAGCTATCTTAAATACTGTGAGTGGTTTTCTTTTATAAAAAATTGGTTAGCTCATCTCAGGTCCCAGGTATTAAAATCAAAATCAAAATTTCATTTTTTGCCACAATCGTATCAAATAGAAAAAAAGAGAAAATAGGGGTTATGTTAAGAGGTGAAGGACAAGTCCAAAGAGGGAGTATGGTTTATCTATCTCAAACATGTTAATGAGTATAGCAAATCATTCTGCAATATATCAGTAAAATGCATTGTTAATTGTGAAGTGACATGCCTGACAGAGAAAACTTGTGAGTTAATAGAGACAAAATTAATCTTATTTGTCCGATTTGATTCGATTAGAATAGATTAGATTCCCTACAGTGTGGAAACAGGCCCAACAAGCCCACACCGCCCCTTGAAGCATCCCACCCAGACCCATCCCCCATAACCCACACACCCCTGAACACTACAGGCAATTTAGCATGACCGATCCACCTAGCCTGCACATCTTTGGACTGTGGGAGGAAACTGGAGCACACAGAGGAAACTCATACAGACACGGGGAGAATGTGCAAACTCCACACAGACAGTCGCCTGAGGCTGGAATCGAACCCAGGTCCCTGGTGCTGTGAGGCTGCAGTGCTAACCACTGAGCCGGAACACTTTGGGTGCACACAAAATATGCAGTTTAGGCTGACTCCCAAGATTTTCTCCTTCAAAACACTTTATAGTAGCTTCCACTTGGCTGATGAACTAAAATAGCCATGATGATTATCTGTGGCTCCATGGTAACTGTCTTGCCTCCTTAGTTTAAAGTTGTGGGTTCAAGTCCCATTTTAGAACTTTGAAAAATAGGTCCAGCTAACTTGCCAATTCAGTACTGAGGGAGCACTGCACTGACAGAAGTATTGTATTGGAAAGAGCCCATTAAAATGAGTCATAGTGTGCTTTCTCTGATATAACTTATTGCATGGCACCACTTCAAAGAGCAGGAAAATTTTCCAATGTATATCCCTTAACCATTATCCCAAATACTGATCTTTACTTTGATGTTTGTGGGATGTTGTTTTGTGCAAATTGACTACTATAATTTCTACATTACATCATTCACAACATTACAGTCAAAGAAGTGTGGTTTCAAAAAGTGCTTTGGGACAATGTAGGATCGTGAAATCCAAGTCCTTTTTTTTGATGTCTGATTCATAGAGATTATAGATGACTTGATGAACAGTTTTATATGATCTACAGTTTTCAAGTAGTCCATTGATTACATATTCTATGTTTACAGGAACGAAAGTTTGTTGGTGGTTCTGGTCAGATCTGTGAACGATTAATGAGCCATCTTGGAGATTGTGTAAAACTGAAAAGCCCTGTAATCCGAATTGATCAGACACAAGATATAGTCATTGTGGAGACTTTGGATCATGAGACATTTAAGGTGAGGAAAATGGACAGTAATAACTGGTGATGCACTTTAATCCAAAGCATTGCACAAAAGCAGGGAATAAAAACCGAAAGAACTGCGGATGCTATAAATCAGGAACAGAAACCAAAATTGCTGGAAAGGCTCAGCAGGCCTGGCAGCATCTGTGAAGAAAAGATCAAAGTTAATGTTTCGGGTCCAGTCGACATTAATTCTGATCTTTTGTTTCTTCACCAATGCTAACAGCTGAGCTGAGCAACTTCTGTTTTAGTTCACAAAAGTTGAACAGAGGCCTAGAAACTCTTGGGGCTAGTCTGGCAGCATAAATGCAAGAGAGTGACAGTCCCATTCACCTTTCAATGAGGCAGAAAAATCTCTGCCCCAGATTTTGAGAACAGGGTCATTAACAGCATGATGGTCATCTGAATAACTACTGTAGTGTAGGCATGTGCCTCGTGACTGTTCATTTGCTGCTGTTTGTACAATTCTTATTGCATTAATTACCCATGACAGCAGAGAGTATGTCTTGTGACCCACTAGTTATTTGCTGACATGGTTTTCTTTCCTCAAATACTGAGAAAATGCTAAATTCTAAAGGATGAAAACACTTTGACAACTTCCAGATAATCTTCCATTGACATTTAGAATTCTTGTATGTTTTCTCGTATAATCTTTACATTCACACAGTGAAATCTGTCTAAACAGTGCTGAGAAGCCTGAGATGGTACATATACCGGCTCAAAAATCAGCACGAGTATTGAATGTTGGACCCTGAACTCCAGAGGTAGTGGTCAAGTGGAAATATTACTGAACTAGGAACACAGTGTGCCAGCCTAATGTTCTGGGGGATTTCAGGTTTGTATTATGCCAATAGCAAATAGTGAAATTTGAATTCAATGCAAATCTGGAATAAGGAGCTAACCTAATGGTAACCATTACCATAGTGCTATGGTTAGCTCAGTTGGCTGGATTCATGATGCAGAGTGACACTGACAGTGCGGGTTCAATTCTTGCATCAAATGAGGTTATCATAAAGGCCCCATCTTCTCAATCTCACCTGAAATGTGGTGATTGTCAGATTAAACCATCACCAGTTGTCTCTCTCTCTTTCCTGATGATTCTTTTTCTATGTAGTTATTCAAATTTTGTCGTGGTGTGGACCATGAGTGGCTCAGAACTACATTAACACTTTAGCTTTGAGGCATTGTATTTGGTTGGATACCTGAGAATGTCTCCACACACGTCTCGTGTGAAATTAAAGTGTCAGTGAGGAAATGCAGAAGAATCATAAATGAGCCAATATCACATCACATCACCACACTGCGCCCCCTCCCCCAACTCAGACCTCTTACCTCCAGACAGCCTCACAATTTGTCATCTCTTGATTGTTAAAATTGATGGATTTCCAGCTCATTTTTTTGTTGTTACCCTGAAATTTAGACAATGAAGGAGAGAAATGTCTGATCTTGAATCTCTCCAGAGTTGTCTATTAATGGAGAAACCTATTTATTCAACCTTTATGACTGGGAAGAGGTGAGTGGAGGTAATAAAAGCGGAAAGGTGGAAAGGAAGTTATACTTTTTTTGTTGTCATTTAGGCTAAATATATTATCAGTGCAATTCCACCATCTCTCACTGCGAAGATTCACTATCAACCACCCCTACCAAATCTACGTAACCAGTTCATCCAACGTGTTCCCATGGGCTGTGTGATCAAGTGTATGGTGTACTACAGAGAAAACTTCTGGAGGAAGAAAGGTAGGTTCTTTTCCAGAAAACAAAGTAATGGATGGAATTCAAAGTGGACTGTTACTTGCTGATTCACCATGAAATATTTCAGTAGTTTTGTCAGAAGTTATCCTATCATTAATATTATCTCTAAATTTCTCACTTTATAAAATCAAATTCTCATTCAACAAGTATCACAGTAAAAGATGATGATGCTGATGTGTTCTGTGCCATCAAATCAGAGCTCGAGGGATGAGACCAAGTCAGGTTATGAAGTAGAGAAAGAATTCCTAGGATGGTCCTGAACAATTTCACTTTGAAACCATTGGAATTGATGGGTGAGAAAAAAACTCAACAGCACAAACGTTGAGCACTATAAGTGGCCTTAGAGGTTGGTGTGTGTGCACACTTCACATGCGAGCCATGCTGATCACTGCATTGAGAAGGGCATTATGTGTCTGTAATGACTGTCTAGCAGAGGTAAACTGAGTAGGCAGATCAGATGCTAGTCAGCCTGTAATGTGGATTTTATGCCAATTGGTGCTAGATGTTCCTTATTCTTTGTTGTTGCACACAGGCTTTCTTCCTGCTGATGCATCATCCATCAGTGTCAGTTTCTGAGCTGATGAAATTGATTGGTGTTTCTTCAAAATCGCAATTAAGAGTAGACCAGCTTGCAATTCTTGAATATCTGAAAGAAGGGCATAGCGGAGGGTTATGATAGTAGGTTGGGAAAAGCAGAAGTGTATGCTTATATCATCTGCAATCTGTAAATCACAAAATAACATAGGATGAGGAGGAAATGGTGTTTGAAAAGGTGGTTTAGCTAAGAGGAAACTATCATCTTGGATGGTTTCAAATCACATAGATACTGATAACATCAGTTATGACTGTGTCTTTTGGGGCAATTTACCCCCAGTTTGACCAGTACTCAATCTCTCATGTCCTCGTGGTTGCATGTGACAAGAGTAATAATTCATCGTGCAAATCAATCTCTATCAATTGGTAAAATAACTGAACTACATAATAGAACATAGAACAGTACAGCACAGTATAGGCCCTTTGGCCTACAATGTTGTGCCAAACTTTTTCCCTGAACCTAAGGTCTATCTAACCTCCACCCCTACCTTATACTATCATCCATATGCCTATCTAATAGCCACTTAAATGCCCCAATGAGGCCGACTCCACTACCCTCTCCAGTAATACATTCCACGCCCCGACCACTCTCTGAGGAAAGAACCTACCTCTGATGTCCCCCCTATATCTACCTCCACTCACTTTAAAACTATGGCCCCTCTTAATAGCTACCTCCACCCGAAGAAAAAGTCTCTGGCTGTCCACTCTATCTATACATCTGATCATTTTGTATACCTCTATCAAGTCACCTCTCATCCTTTGTCGTTCTGAAGAGAAAAGCCCTTGCCTTTTCAACCTGTCCTCGTAAGACCTTCCCTCCATTCCAGGCAATGATGAAATGAGGAATGAGGTATTCTCGTTATACCTGTCGTATGTCCTTTTTCAAATTATACACACTTTATTCAAAAATATGATTTTCTGAATGAATATTTTGAATTTATATTCCACTGAATCAATACTACCTACTATTATCTCCCTATGAAACCTATTCAGTAGATACTCACTGAAGGAATGGTTTTCATTCAATGTTTCAATCTGGCTGCCTTCAGGCAAAATACTGTGGATGCTGAAAATCCTAAATATAAACAAAAAATGTTGGAAATACTCACCAGGCCAGATAGTAAATGGAGAGATGAGTGAATTATTAACTTGAACTTGCTTGATAGTAACCTTGAATTAATTTGATATGAACTTGAGTTAGGTGGAGCTGGTTTGAGATCACAAAATGTGGATAAGCAGGTTTCATGCAGATTTTGGTTGACAGAAATGGATTGTCATCTTGTCTCTGCATTTTCCTAGTTGCAGCCAGCTAAAGTAAAAGGCTGAGATAGTAGGATAGTAGTAGCCTTCTTCAGAAAAAAAAAAGTGGATCTCCCAGTCTCTTTTTCCTTTAGCTTCTCTGGATGGTTCTCTGGTGTGTTTTCAGGCTGGCAATCTGTAACTAATGGAGTATCACTGGGGTCATTTAATCTGTGCACCCCTTTACTGCAAAGGGCTGTTAAGGTCAAATCATTAAGTATATTCAAGGCTGACATGCACAGATTTTTAATCAGGAAGGGAATCAAGGGTTGTGGGGAAAAGGTCGCAAAGTGGAGTTGAGGATTATCAGATCAGCCCATTCATTTTATGGCCCTATGTTGTCTGTCTCTCTTTCTAACCAGATTATTGTGGTAGCATGATCATTCAAGATGAAGAGTCTCCGATTGAACTGACTTTGGATGATTGCAAACCAGATGGATCTTACCCTGCTATCATGGGGTAAGTGCTGTATTGATTTAGCCTTCTGTCACATTCACAAATATCCTCGGGAAGACCAATACTCAGAATGAAATTGCTGGGATTCAGATGAAGAGTATGCAACTAAATCTTCATCTTGTTGTTTCTCTTTTTGGATTCTGGCTGACCTTCTGTAACTCCTCCCACAGTTTTCAGTCTTTATTGTGACAATGATGTGAATGGGCAGTGATTTATTCTGCATGATGAAAGTTTATTCTTGGATTTCATGACATTTTTACATGTTTTTGTTGCGATCCTACTATGTGATTTACCAACAGAACTGCGTCATAAGATTTCACGTTTTTAACCATCTATTGAATTTGTGAATTAGGAGCGGGTGGAGGCCACTCAGCCCTTCATAACAGCTGCACCATGCAATAAAATCAAAGTTGATTTGATTATTCCACATTCCAACCTACCCTGATAATCTTTCACCCCCTTGCTTATCAAAAACGTATCTACCTTTGCCTTAAAGCATTCAAAGACTCTATTTCCACCCACTTTTGAGGAAGTCTGTTCCAAAAACTCATGAGCATCCATGAGAAAAATAATCTTGTTTTCTCTGTCTTAAATGGGTGACCCCTTAGTTTGAAACAGTGGCAAGAGAAAATATCTCTTCCACATCCATTCTGTCAAATGCCCAATGGATATCTATTGCACATAAAATAATAGAAACAAGCATTAATAAATTAACAAAGTGTGGAGCTGGATGAACACAGCAGGCCCAGCAGCATCTTAGGAGCACATCCAGCTCCACACTTTGTTATCTCGGATTCTCCAGCATCTGCAGTTACCATTATCTGTGATACATCATTAATAAATTAATGCTCATTTACAACTATCTATACGTTGAACCCTGTTTTTACGACACATAAAAAAAAGCATTCCTTTAAACATTAGAAGGATTTTAAAGATTCATTCACTTCACTGGGGACCAATGCAATGGTATGCCATAGTCCTCCTGAATTGACTTTAATTTTCCTGAATATTCCAGCTATTTCTCGAAGTACGATGTTTACTTTTCTTTAATGCCTGCATATGCCTCAGCCCCTTATTTTGGCAGCCAGTGAACATCTAACTGTCCTTCCATAGCATTGTGGTCTAAGTGAACTGATAGTTCGCAGCAACAAGGGATTGTGAGGACTATTGTAGATTTCTTACAGTAATGGCAAGGGAAGCAAATCTTCCAAGGACTTTTCCCTCCAGTAAAATTTTAACTGAACTTGAACCACACCCATATACCATACATGAACAATAAAGTTAGTAGTTTTTTTCTACTTTAAGCACAGATCTGACTATGAATCATCCCCTTTTGGCTCTCTCAATCAAGTGAGCTGCAGTCTATCCCAAACTAAAGCTTCTACTATGTCCTTTCTGGTCAAACACCCAGATAATGTAAACAGAGGATCCTATCTTCCACAGCCCATCTTAATGACAATGTGACATGCTTTGGAATGTTCTCAAACAGAAATGTAAACTAACTACTTCATCTTCAACACAATTTTTTAAATTCTGCAACTGATGTAATTTATAATATCATTTATTAATAATTTATATTTCTGAGATGGATGCAAATGCCACTTAATTCTCTGAATCCATTAAAATGTATCCAATTTCTTCACTTGGAAACCAAATGCAAAATATATTTTTCTTAACGAAATAAGAGTAGACTTCTGGGCCCTATTAGAAGCTTAAAGATGACTAACAGTTGGCTATTGTTTTCATCTCTAACTTTGTAAGATAAAGCAAGGTAGTTTGACAAAGTCCTAGCTTGCTTGGCTTGCACCCACTTGAGATGCATACCAGATCCTGATCAAAGTGTTTCCATTTGTTTCACATTTAACACTTCACTTTGATGGGTGGTGTAGTATTAAAGAACTGACTACTGTTTCAGAACTAGCCGAATCCTTAACCAGAGATAATGGGAACTGCAGATGCTGGAGAATCCAAGATAACAAAGTGTGGAGCTGGATGAACACAGCAGGCCAAGCAGCATCTAAGGAGCACAAAAGCTGATGTTTTGGGCCTAGATGCTGCTTGGCCTGCTGTGTTCATCCAGCTCCAAACTTTGTTATCTTGGATCCTTAACCAAATCTTCCAGTCCAGCTGCAATACTAACATCTCTCCAAAATTGTTGAATGCTGCATAGATATTCCCTGTCGACAAAAGGCAGGATAAATCTAATCACTGCCCCATCAGTTTGCACTCACCCAATACACTGTCATCAATAGTGCTGTGAAGTGACACTCAGCAAAAACTTGCATAATAATGCCCAGTTTGGATTCTGGCAGGCCCTTTTAGATTCAGCCCTCATTACAATGATTGTCCAAGTGTGGATAAAAGCTGAGTTCCAAAAGTGAGGTTAGAGCAACGGTCCTTAATATCAAGGCAGCATTTCATCAAATGATGGCTATTGAAGAATCCTAACAGCATTGAATTCATTTGGAATCAAGGAGTCATATCTAGCACAATGAAAAACAATTTAGTTGCAAATCATCTCAACCCCAAGATGCTGGCAGGTTGGAGATTTAGTTCAGTTGTTTAATCAATGACCTTTCCACCGTTATAAGGTCAGAAGTGGGATTTTCACTGATGATTGCACAATGTTCAGTATTATTTACATTCCTCAGGTACTGAAACAGTTTGTGCCAACATGCAGCAAGTACTGAATAACATTCAAGTTTAGGCTGAGAGGTAGCAGATAACATTCATACTACACAATTGCCAGGCAATGGCAATCACCATCAAAGGAGCAAGTAAACACATTCTGATCATCTTTAACATCATTATAATCCCTTAATACTCTGCTGTCAAAATTCTGACAGTCACCGTTGTACAGAATCATAATTAAAACAGTGCTATAAATACTGTGACTACAAGAGCAGGTCAAGGGCTGACAATTCAGTGGCAAGTTGTTCACCTCTTGACTCTCTACATGCATCTACAAGTCATAAGTTAGAAGTGTGCTGGAATACTTTACATTTGATGAATGCAACTGCATTGACACTCTAGTAGCTCAACATCACCCAAGATAGATCATTATTCCCTTGGTTATTGCTCAATGCAATACCATCTTCAAGATTCACTTCTCTATTCACTGATGCATGGTGACAGCAGTGTGTATCATCCACAAGATACACTGTAGCAATTCACAGACGTTCCTTACACACCACCTTCCAAACCTGCAACCTCTACTGCCCACAACGAGAAGAACAACAGAAGCATAGCATCATAATCACCTGCAAGTTGTCCAAGTCCCACTCTGTGCTGATTTGGAACCATATTGCAATTTCTTCATTGTCACAGAATCTAAGTACTGCTGTGGTTCAAAAGGGTGGCTCACCATGTCCTTGAGATACAAACATGGAACAACAGTAGACCACTCAGCCCTTTCAGTCTGTTCTGCCATCCAATTTAATCATGGCTGATCTGATTTTAATCTCAACTTTGCATTCCTACATATCCCCAACAAACTTTCATTCCCTTGGTTAGCAAGAATCGATCTACCCCGCCTTAGAGATCGTTTAAGAGTAATTAGTCAGAGGCAGTAAATCCTGGCTTTGCCAGTGATGTTCATGTCCTATGAACAAATGACAAGAAGATCTCAGTAAGTTTGCAATGGAAATAACAAGTCAAACAGACAGCGGACCCACTTTAATCTGTCTTACACCAGCACAGTCATTATCTAATCTATTGGACAAAATATTCTCATTTTCATAGAAGCGTTTTGCTGAGTGAAATTCATTGCTCCTGGTCTGCCATGGCATGGAGTGACTTTTCTCACATGTTCAGCTAATTTCTTATGCACTAAGCTTTTGGCCACCATTCCTGTAGAAATGTGTGGTCCAAGAGGCAGAAGAATCCAGTACAGCTGGGATCTTCTGGCATTCACTCCATTGGTGCTGTATTTAAAGGTCATTTGTACACCAGACACTGCAAGCCTGAAGCGATTCACCTCTCTCTCGGATGCTTGGCAGTTTTTGGTGAGGACAAGGCCCAGAGGAAAGCTCAGTCTCTACTTTTCAGACAGGAAGCTGGAGGTCTTGGCAGACATAGTGGTGGTGAGGAGAGTTGGTGAGTCAGGCTCATGTGGCAACCAGACTCCTGCCATCCTTAAGTTCAAGTCATTGGAGCTCTTGTAAAATCAACCAAGGAAATTGATTCTCACCTAGAAAGTCCGACATCTATAATGAATACTGGCTGTAATTGGATGAAATAAGAAATCATTCTTTGTTCAGGATTTCTACACTGCGGCTATTAGTTTTAAATTTAGAAATCTGTAGCAGCAAAATAAAACAGAGGAAGCAATTCTTATAAAACCAGGAGCATGGATGGTCATTGTTATTGTTAGAGGTCAGTTGTCTTAGTGTTAGAATATTGCAGCAGAAATACTCAGAAGGGATCCAGACCCGGTATCTTCATCCATGGCCTTCCCAGCATGAAAAGGTCTGATTTGTTGATAGAACCTTATAAAGCATATACAATTCTTCATATAGGATAGCGCTTGGAGTCACATGCAGTAAAACCTGGGCAACACCCAAGTTTGAGTGATCGCGAGCATGCTGAGCAGAAGCCTACAATGATCTTTGGCAGCTAGATCCACATAAGTTGTTTTTTTAAAAGAAATATATTTCTTATCATTGTATCTGTTAGACACAATGGACCAAATTCTCTCTGACAGCAGAAATCTTGGAAGTCATCTAAAATCCTAAGTCACATCTCCAAATCTGCTATTTTCCTGTTTCCACAGACGTGGGTTGGGAAAGCTATAGTTCAAACAGGCAGCTGGGCAGTTTAAATGATGAGCTGCTTCTAATCACCTAGGATCTTGCAGTCCCTGAGGTCCAGAACCCAGAAAGTACAGATTAGATTAGCTTTAAGCAGGTCTCTTCCCAGTTTGAGATAACAAAGTGTGGGGCTGGATGAGCACAGCAGGCTGAGCATCATCTTAGGAGCACAAAAGCTGATGTTTTGGGCCTAGACCCTTCATCATAAAAGGGGTGGTGGGAAGAGGGTTCTGAAATAAATAGGGAGAGAGGGGGAGGCGGATCAAAGACGGATAGAGGAGATGATAGGTGGGGAGGAGAGCATGGGCGGAGTATGGCAACAAACAACTGCACCTCCCAGTCGCGAACCATTTCCACTCCCCCTCCCATTCCTTAGATGACGTGTCCATCATGGGCCTCCTGCAGTGCCACAATGATGCCACCCGAAGGTTGCAGGAACGGAGGCTCATGTTCTGCTTGGAAACCCTGCAGCCCAATGCTATCAATGTGGATTGCACAAGCTTCAAAATCTCCCCTCCCCCTACCGCATCCCAAAACCAGCCCAGCTCGTCCCTGCCTCCCTAACCTGTGCTTCCTCTCGCCTATCCCCTCCTCCCACCTCATGCCCCACGCCCATTTCCTACCTACTAACCTCATCCCGCCCCCTTGACCGGTCCGTCCGCCCCGGTCTGCCCTATCCCCTCCCTACCTTCCCACCTACACTCACCTCTACAGGCTCCATCCCCGCCCCTTTAACTTGTCTGTCTCCTCTCCACCTATCTTCTCCTCTATCCATCTCGATCCGCTTCCCCCGCTCTCCCTATTTATTTCAGAACCCTCTCCCCATCCCCTTTTCTGATGAAGGGTTTAGGCCCGAATCATCAGCTTTTGTCCTCCTTAGATGCTGCTTGGCCTGCTGTGTTCATCCAGCTCCACACTTTGTTATCTCGGATTCTCCAGCATCTGCAGTTCCCATTATCTCTTCCCAGTTCGCTTTGTTTTTGAAGAGTGAGAGTCCCCCTTTGGAGCACTGAGGAACTTATGTGTATATAGTCCCAGAACACCTTGAAGGTGGGATCAGGGATCCTTTGTGAGGAGTATCAGTTATTCTTTAGGAGTGGAGGGGGTCAAGGATCTTAGGAAAGTGCCCTCTGAGACTGTTAACACTGTAAAAGATTGCACATGAAAGGTGCATAAACCCTTTTGAAATATAATTTAGCAAGAAATGTCAATCTGTCAAGAAATGTCAAGCGCTGTCAAGAGCTGTATGACATGTTAACAGTATTTTTATGAATGAGAGTGCTCTTCTCAATAAGACTGTATTTGTCAATAGAGCTTTTAAGCCTGGGTGCTTGTGGATACCTGATGAGTTGGCTTGGGATGTGAGTGGGGGAAAGATGTTGAATAGAAGTAAGTTTGCATTAGGGATATAAGGGTGGTGGGTTGATGGATATATGCAGGCATGACAGAATATGGAGTATGTAGGGATCGTATTCCTTTATTCTTTTGTTGTAACTTTTGACCAAAGTGCTGGAGCCCCAACTCAAACTTTCCATCCAGCCTTCTTAGCATCCCCCAAGTTGTTCAGCCTGCCTCCTAATCCAGAATTCTCCAACCTCTGCTCACCTGACATAGGAACAAAAAACTGCGGCCGCTGTGCTCTGGCCAGCAAGTAGCCCTGAGACCATATTAAACAACCAATTTATATAAGCAAAGAATCTCACATTTGTTTCAGGCATGGCTCCTGTACATTTATGTTTGTCAACATAATAGAGACGTCTTTGCTGATGGAGTGTCCATCTGCATTTGCCACTTGCTGTGCTGGTTTCTTAGACACAGCAACAATTAATTTCTGAGTGGGAGTTTTTAATTTCTCTGTATACAGATTCTGCATGAAAAAATCATTTGAAATTATTTTGAAATGTGATTTTATAAATACATTTGGAGTTCAGAGCGTTTTAACTGTCAACATTTCTCCAACTCCTGTCCTTCCAGATTTATCCTTGCTCGAAAAGCACGGCGCCTGGCAAATCTCACAAAGGAAGCTAGGTGTGTGAACCTTATTAGAAGTTATACATGTTTAATGTCATGTTTTATACAAGACTTTATGGAAAATCTGGAAATTCCATCTGATATTTACCTCTTTCTCTCTTAAAGACCCACCTTAAAACTAACCTTTAACCAAGCATATCCTAATCTTTTTTCCTTTGGCTCAATGTCAGTTCTTGTAGACTGTGTAGACTCCTATAAAGAACCTTGGGGATGTCCCTACAATACAGGTCATATTTATATGCATGTCTTTGTATTTGCTAGCAATCATAAACAATGCGTTGTTTCAGTTAAAAAGCACTTAGAGTTAAAACAAATCCCATTAGTTGATGCTAAATGACTTATCCTGAGACTCATAGAAATATACTCCTGCTGTGCTGCTCCATTGGTATTCAAATACGTCACTGTTTCACTTTTCATTAATCAGTGCATTAACCTCTGATTCTTTGATTTGCTTGGTGATGACATTTTAGTCTACTGATTCAACGGTGTTCATTGTGAAAGCCTTACATATAAATCAACAATTTGTGACTTGGTAATTTAACAAGGACATTTCTTACAAACCTGTGAAAGATTAGCAGCTGAACCACAACGTCTGTATGTGGATATTACATCATGGAGCAGTCTAAACCTCACAACTTTCATTTTATTTTCTGGATCTTATATATGCCATGTGATCTGATTTTTTTTAATGCAGGAAGCAAAAGATCTGTGAAATTTATGCCAAGGTGCTTGACTCTGAGGAGGCATTGCATGTAAGCTATTTCATCTGTTGTGTTGTTATGAATTTAGCCTATTTGTTTTGATTGTATTGAATCACGTCTGGCATAATATATTATCCAAAAAGAGGTCATAAATATGCTCCATCTTTCTACACCACTATTCTGAGCAATGCTCTGCTATCCATACCTTCTTGTTCAAATTAGCTACTGTTGAAGGTGCAGCTTCTTGCTCCCTAAAGGCCTGCCCTGAGAAACTCATGCGGAACTGCAAAAAAAAATTGAATATATCAGGTGCCAATCAACTGCTAATAGCGATAACAGTGATCTGGCACTCAGTATGGATGTAATGCCTTAGTGCTAAAGGCCAGAAAAGTGCAGCTGAGTGGCAAACACTAGGATATGGATGCTTGAGGTTAAGTTGTCTCCATAATGTCGTCATTATGCGAGCTGACCACAAACTGCATTGCAGCATAACGATCAAATTACTAGGGTCTATTTAGAAGAGTTATCTGACAGACGCGGCACATGTGGAATGTTGGTGATAATGGGAACTGCAGATGCTGGAGAATGTTGTCTGAGTGTAGTCAATGTACAGTTCTTCCCCACAGTAGACTTCAAGGCTGGGTCTTTAAGTATATTCAAGACAGAGATAGACAGATTTTACTCAAGGGCAATGGAGAAAAAGCAGGAACATGGAGTTGAGGATTAATCGATCTCATCTGCTCAATGATTTCATTGAGTAAAAGAGAAAATTTGATGGGACAAATGGCCAACTTCTGTTCTAATGTGTTGTGATCATACTGACTAATTAAGGTTAATTGTATTATGTTTCAATAAAATAAAACTCAGAAAGAAGACTTTTCTACCATCACTGGAGCCCAGCATTGGTACTGAACTGGCATAGAATGGCAAGCATGTGTGCAGTCTTGCAAATAAAAGTGGACAGTACTGAGCTGCAAGTGGCAAGGGAGGGTGGCTCACTAGACCTAGCAGGACCTAGCATCCTACTGATTGATGGAGTAATCCACCAGCAGTAGCAGAGTATGGCTGATAATGCTCATGTGCTCTTTGATGGGCCATGGAGATAAAGCAGACCCCCTTCCCCCTACCGCCAATTCCTTTCAATGCCGTGTTACCATTTGTCCCATTCCCTAGTCTGTCTTCTTGAGACCAGTAAAATCCCAGCCTCTTTCTCGCCAAGCAATCACTCACAGTTAGTATAGCGGTGTTCTCCAGTCACTGCAATTACTTTTCAAGTTTCAAAGATTCATAAGTTCATACAGTGCAGAGAAGGCGCCTCAGCCCATTGAGCCTACACTGACATAACTACCACTAAGAGTGCGCTGATCCCAATTTCCTGCACTTGTCCCATAACCTTGAATGTTACGACATTTGAAGTATCCATCCAAATATTTCTTAAAAGTTATTAAGGTTTTCAGCCTCCACTACCTTCCCAGGTAGTGCAGTCCAGATTTCCACCAGCCAGTGAGGGAAAACATTTTTTCCCAATCCCCTCTGAATGTCCTTCCCCTTGCCGTAAAACTATGCCTTCTCATGATTGACTCTTCAACCAAGGAGAACAACTGCTCTCTAATCACCATGTCCATATCTCTCATAATCTTACATGTCTCAGTTATGTCCCCTGCTCCCTCTGTTTTCTTTAGAGCAGAGAAGACTACCTAAGCCTCTCTAGTCTGCCCATCTCAGCTCAGTTTCTCCATCCCAGACAACATCCTGGTGAACCTCCTCTGTAGCCCCACTAGTGCTATCACATCCTTCCTGCATGAGTTGACCAGAACTGCACATAGTGCTGCAATTGTGGCTTGAATAACACTCTGTACAACTCCAATATTACATCCTTCTCTATACAACTCTGACATTACATCCTTCTCTGTACAACTCCGACATTACGTCCTTCTCTGTACGACTCCGACATTACGTCCTTCTCTGTACGACTCCGACATTACATCCCTAAGTTGTCCCACTAAAATTTAGAGAAGCTGGCTCCTTTGGTGCATTTCCCTCTAATTCTGAAGAGCACCAGAATGATTGGAGGTTAGAACAGAGGTCTAATTGCTGAGCCCTAGACTAACATTGTGATTTCTGAGGGGATTTGAAGGGATGGAGCCTCTATTGTTCCTTTACAAGTACATTGATATAGAAAGATGCAGGACCAGGAAGTACTGGGACTCCTAAACCAGAAGTTCCCACATCATCAGAAAGACCCAGGAATTTTCTGGTAGTGGTTAGTTTCTTAAGTACAGACAAAGCAAGGCATCAGTGATACATTAGTTCAACTTGCTCTGCTTTCCCAAAGATAAATATGTGAGTTTTTTTTTATTTCTATATGTGGCCTTTTTAAAAGCTCCCACTTGGGGGAGCTGAGAGAAAATGGTAATCAGTCCATGACGGCCCAAGGAGCATGTTTCTCCTTTGAGACAGAGTCAATTGGATATAAATCTTGAGGGGCATCACCCTGCATCAAACATAAGAAATAGGTATCCATGAACTCCCACTCCCAGTAGTGACATGGGCCTACGCTGTTGACATTGTTCTGCATTGCACATAACCAATTGAGCTAAATGAAGCGGGGGGAGGTCTACATTTCAAACACCCTTACCCTTGGCGTAGTTGCTGTGGTTCCACTGAGATAGTGTCCTTCTAGGCAGGTGGGTGACTGAGTTTTGCTCTCAGAGCTGCTAGCATCTGTTGGCATACACCTGCATTTAAGTTAAATGACTACCCTCTGCTCATTTTTGTGTTGACAGAATGCCAGAAAAGTAACTTCACAAAATCATGCCTGGTGTCTGAAATCATGACTGGAATTTTTCAAAATGTTCAGAATCATGTAGTTCAGTGCCACCTGTTTTGACTGATCATGTCCTTTTGTTTTCAGCCTAACTATGTCTGAGTGCTTTGTGATTGCTATCACAGGAAACTTGGGGCAGTAGTTTAATTGGCCCTCATTATAATATAATGAGTTCGCTCTCATGTAAAGGGCTAAAAGGTGAATAAATAGTCATGCAAACAAAACAAGTTGTTTTCAGCCATTAACTAGCCTTCAATTTCCATCAGACTCTTAAATTTCCTGCTGTTAGATTGTCTGTTTGAAAGCATGCTCTCAAAGATTTGCATCCACAGCCAAGTATGTTAGATTTTAAATGATGTATTCAAACAAACATGCTAATGCTCGTGTGGTTTGTATTTTCGTTCAGCCCATTCATTACGAGGAAAAGAACTGGTGTGAAGAGCAGTATTCAGGTGGATGTTACACTGCGTACTTCCCTCCGGGAATTATGACTCAATATGGCAAGTACGTATATTAATTTCATTATCTCCATCAGCTGTTAAACAGCCACTGAACTGTGAATGGATTCAGATTAGGGCTTTTGGAGCATAAAATTGCTAATTTAATCAAGGTTCTTATATGGAGCATTTGTTCATGTTTATTGCTATTCTGCAGAGTAAAATCCTGCCTCTGTATTGTCAGAGAAGTCTATATCACTTGTTATAACATCCATGGATCAAATTAAAGGTTGCAACTTGTTCTCTCAGAGCTCTTGTTGTTTGTGTTGATAGTGTTTTTTTTTCCGCATATTGTGTCTAGTTACAGCAATTTAATAAGGTAGAGCACATGTCTTATTTATTCATTGCTCCAATTCATCTCTACACTTTCATTTAGGCAGCGAGAAGGTTAGAACTGATCTTCATTGTTGGGACAAAGTAGATGGATTAGACTCTAAGTTGTAATTTGTATTATGTATGTCATGACTCCGGTCGAATGGTGTGCTGGAAATGAAGCCCCAGTATTCCAGGAGTTTTCACAAGTATGAAATGTGACCAGTTTAATTTCTCTAAGATGGTTAATGTCTAACTATCTAGCTAAGACAGAAGAAACTCACACCAGTTTTCATTAACAAACAAGAAAGCTATAACTTATTTGTTACAACAAACCTATTCTCTTAGCATGTGGCAAAACCAAATTATTAATATACAAATTTCAATTATAACTCCTCTAAATCCAAACACACAGACATTTATTCATGTAGACAGACATATGGACAAGACAAACAGCCTTCATAGGGCAACCCTGGGTAGAAATTGTGGGCAGGAAACGTATAAACTCTATGGATCACAGTCCAAGTCAGTTGGGGAAATGAAGTAACTTTCATACAGATTCTTTTCTGGCTTTTGACAATGATATCATGTTATTGTGAGCTGCTGAGGTCCTGCGTAGCTGGTCAGTTGGACTTAGGTCTTGGTCAGAATTTGAAGCTTATCTTCTTTTTATCTTTGTGTGTCATTACTTTCAAAATTAAAAAGACACTGGGAGAGGATCTGGCTTGCTTACAGGCTTTTGTGAGGTTTGTGAGCCAAATGTTCCTCAGGGTCTGTGGTAAGCTGTACTTCAACTAATCCAAACCCTTGCCAAAGACATTTAGTGCCAGTACAAAAGTGATCAAAATCTAGCTTTCAGTTTCTTGTGCATCCATTAAATGGGCATACATCTTCACTTTGCCTTTGAGTTATGTAAAAGAAATTTAATAATGAAGGCATCCAATTTCCAGAGTGCTGGGAGTGTACAAGTGTTTTGCACACGTGAATTAGATGGTTCAAATAACCCTGCTGTAAGTATCTTGTGATGTTAATGGCCTGCCAGCTGGTTTTAAAACAGATAGCATGATGCATGGTCGAATTTTGCTCCTGTATCTTATGGTATTCTGGTTTTATGATCTGTTCTTTTCTGGGGCAGTACAAAAATGTGCATTTTTGTTTCCAGTTGCAGTTACAAAGATTGTATTTAGTGCTGACTAGCTGTATGTGTGAATGGACACATTTCTGTTGAAATATTCTAAGCATCATGTTTTTAGTGAATATTTTTGTCTTTGAAGAATCCTGCGGCAACCATTCCAAAGGATCTATTTCGCTGGCACTGAGACAGCCACCCAGTGGAGCGGATACATGGAGGGTGCTGTTCAGGCTGGGGAGAGAGCAGCCAGAGAGGTAGGTCAGATGTAGACTCGCATTTTGCATTGTGCTGTTCAAAGAAACTCCAAGCAGTTGAGAGCATTTATTGATGTTAGGAAGTTAATTCTTTGATAAGGGTGACTTTTAAAAAAATACAATGAAATAGCAACAGCTTTTTGCACAGATGGAAACATTCCTTGCACAGATGATGTGTCTGTATAGTGCTTGTAACTTTAATGTGTTTTTAATATAGACTCTCACCTGCTGCTGGTTTTAACTATTTAAGTATGTCTTTGAGCCCAAAGGAAGTAAAATTTACAACTTTATAAATAGGCTGATAAACATTCAAGCCCTAGCTCCAACTCAAGTCAGACGCAAATTGATTTAAGTCGTTTTCCAGAGACATCGACATAAATCAAGATGTTCCTATTTGTAGTTAATATGATTTTTTCTGGCATACCCACCTCTGGTGACATAGTTAAAGCACAGCTACGGCAGACCGTTTCAGATGCTCCCAGACAAGAACTGCTGTCACACTGTAGTGCTTGACTGTTACTTTGGAACACAACATTTTGGCCTAAAAGAAAGACAAGCTTCCTTCCCGCTTTGTGGACAGGGACCTGGAGTTTCTGGTGGACACAGTGATGGAGAGGTGGACTATCCTTTTCCCAGCTGAAAATCACAGAGGCTGTGCCACCAGATCTAGCCAGCCTGGACACAGATAGCAGCCTGGGTCACTTCTGTGCCCCAGGTGAAGCTGACTGCCCGGAAGTGTAGAAAAAATGATCAGTGATCACCTACGCTATGCAAGGGTAAGCACCACCACCTTGTCTCTGGTATCTCCTGCTTACAAGGACAGTACTCACTCTAACTCGGCCAATGCGTCATGCCTCTCACTCAGGAACTACGATCCTCTGTATTGTATGCTCAGACACTCATTGTCTCTCATCCCCTCATCCTCCCAAACAAGTAATTATTCCTGTCCCCTATGATTTCTACTCACTTACTGTGAACATGCCATTGCCTCTCCTGCATACAAATGACTGCTAAGTACTATTCCACCTACTTCCAACATATCCAATCCCTCCCTTTGTGCCTCATTGTAGGAAATGTTGGCCCTTTAAGTGGCTAGGAGGTTCCAGGCTGTGTTGGGGATTTGGGGTGAGATCTGGTTGGTTGTGGTGGTAAACATCAGAGTCCTCGCTCCACACAGGAGAAACCCATACATCTTGCCTGAGAGGGGCAGGACTGCTCCTATGGGGATGGAGAGACCAGTCGGTTTCATTGTGCTGCACTGATCTCCTATAACCATCAATACTAACTCATTCTTAATCTGCACAAGCTGCTATGTATTTTAACAACTAATTGCTTCTTTTGTGCAGACACTAGTCGTACCCAGTGAACCTCTGCGAAGAGCAGACCAGCATCAGAGACCCTCATCTCCATCTCCACCTCCAATTCCACATCTGAGGAGGTAGCTACTGACTCCTCAATGCATACAACAGTAAATCTTTTCACCCGCATCCTCACCAGCTCATAGACTTTCGCCCAAGTTGGTCTCTTTCTAGATTAAACTCCAGAGTAAATTCTGGTGAAGCACATCACTAATGTTCAAAGTTTAAGGGCATGCACTTTGATAAGAAGAATCAAAAGACAGATTATTATTTAAGTGGAAAGAGACTTCCGAAGAATGAAGGAAGTTGTAGTGTCCAAACTCTGCACATCTCTCACAAGAAACTGACTCCTTGACTTCTGATAGAATAAGACATCTTAAACTACGACATTGAAGATCACAGCTAAGGTTTTACACTTTAACGTAGACCTTCTGGGTGAGAATATGAGAGTACAGAATCAATAATGATTCTCCACATCCCTGGAGGTAAAGATTTATTTGATTAATTTTTCAAGGCAACGCATTGTCATTAAAGACTGGGAGATGTATAATGGACAGTCTACATGTCTAGCCTGCCTCAAAGCCAAGAAAGGCTGCGCAAGATGCTGCCTCTCGCAGGCTCAATGCGGTCTTAGAGAATTGCAGGGCAATTTAGCAATCTGCACTCACACTGAAACAGTAAAGGGTTACTAGAAGTGGAAACACAGAACATAGAACATAGAACAGTACAGCACAGAACAGGCCCTTCAGCCCACAATGTTGTGCCGACCATTGATCCTCATGTATGCACCCTCAAATTTCTGTGACCATATGCATGCCCAGCAGTCTCTTAAATGTCCCCAATGACCTTGCTTCCACAACTGTTGCTGGCAACGCATTCCATGCTCTCACAACTCCCTGTGTAAAGAGCCCGCCTCTGACATCCCCTCTATACTTTCCTCCAACCAGCTTAAAACAATGACCCCTCGTGTTAGCCATTTCTGCCCTGGGAAATAGTCTCTGGCTATCAACTCTATCTATGCCTCTCATTATCTTGTATACCTATGGAAACATCAAAAAGAGCCTCTTCAGGATTCGTCCCAACTTGCTGGTTATAATGAGGCATGTCACAGCATAGCATTCAGTGTAATACACAAACAGAAAATGCTGGAGAAGCTCAGCATGCCCGGCAACATCTGTGGAGAGAACAGAGTTAGTGTTTTGAGATGAAGTTACTCTTTTGCTTCTATTTTGTTTATTGTGCTATTTGAAAGGCAGCTTAAGAGCTACCTAACCTTAGAGCCACGCAATATTAGTTACGGCTATCTTAACAGCTGCTGCTTCACCTCAAAGTTGGTAGGACATGTAATGTGCCCATACTATTAAGCAGGATCACCCGAGATATTAAGCAGACAATCACATAGACGACGATTCATTTAGTCAACCATACTAAAGATCAAGGAATGCAAAAAATAACAAGGTCTGGATTCCCTTTGTACTAAGAAGGAGCTACTTGGCCTAATTATGACAGAATGTTAAACAATGATACCATATCTAAACCCAACTCATTCACCCTGAAAGTGGGCTTCAGTTCAGTTCTGTCTGGCCTCTTAAACACTGCGATGCATTGCTCTGTTATGTTTTATTGGACAGCCCTCCTGGTCAAAGCGCTGATCCTCAACTTCATCTTCAATCTCCGATTACTATCGATCCCCTATTTCATCTGCATCCGGAACACCAACACCTTTTCCGACTTCAGACGAGAAAAACATCGTATACCACAATGATGCAGAGCACCCTGTCTGATCTGTACCACAAAGTCCCAATGTAGTAGTCCAGAATGGAAACCTCACCTTAAGGAGGGCTATGGTCTGTTTCACTTTGGCATGGTTGAACTACAAACTGTGACATACTTTCATGCTGCGTCAGTTTGAGAATTTTGTAAAGCTGCCGTAAACCATGTTAGGAGGAGGTAGTCCTGTCTCCCTGTGGCTATCCCTGAATGGCTTTAGGATCTTGGAAGGAGGCAGGCACCTCTGAATCAAGATCTCATGAATTGTTTTCATTAAACTGGTATTTAGCGGTTCTGCACAACAGCAAATACTTGTTTCCTTTACTTCCCTCCTTTGTTCTTGTTTGAATATCAGTTTAATGACGCTCTTGAAAATACATTGTCGTGTTGACTAGCATTTCATTTCAACCAGATGCCTTCTACTTTCACAGACTAAATGTATTCCATTCAGGGTTAAAGGAATATGTCACAGCTTTGATTGCATATATTGAGAGATTGTAGCAAAAACGAGTGATATAGTCAAGGTAAAGACAAAATACAAAGGAGTGAGCAGAAGCAACAAGAAAGATTGGGAGCACATAAGAGGAAATAAAAGGAGCTTTCCTAATTACGTAAGATGTACAAAATAGCTGAAGAGATGAGACCACAAGCAAACTACTTTATAATTGAGAGGGGAGATACAACAGGAGTAGGACTTAGAGTACCTGTGAATTATATGGAAGAGCCACTACAGGGGATAAATAATCAAACAGCGATTACATGTAAATATTGAATGGGAGTGAAAACAGCAGTCACCAGGCTCAGCAGGGTCCATGGCATGTCAAATTACTTAAACTGATTTGGGCAGGGATAACGGAGGAATAATTTAAAAACAGGAATTGAGCCAAAGGGCTGAAGAAAAATGTTCTACACCATTTTAAGCTCAGAGAGGGGATGCATGTTAATAACTGGAATGTTATGAGTGTATGGGAGCATGGATTTGTAGTACTTGGATAGTTCTTGACTAATTTAACTGAGTTTTTTTACGTTGTCGATGTATAGATGAGGAGATTATGTATTTATAAGGAATGAGAGATTTGTCTAACCATGTCTGGAAACCAAAAGCAGCAAAAATGAATGTTACTGAAATGACAAAAAGGCGGTAAAGATGTGCCTCAGGAATCAATTTTGAAATCTAATAGAAAAACAAATTGTTGGGGATGCTGGGGATCTAAAATAAATACTGAAATGCTGGAAATGCTCCAGACGCTGAGCAATATCTGTGTAGAATGAAACAGAATTAACATTAATGATCTGTGTGACCTTTCATCAGCACCAGGTCTGATAAAAGGTCATTGACCTAAAACATTAATTCAATTTCTCTCTTTGCAGTTATAGTATTTTCTGTTTTTATATGCTGGAACCTGAAATAACTCCACAGAGGCATGTATCCCATCACCAAGTCACCCTTTTTTGCACATGGGGAGTCCTAGATACAGATTCAGCTTCCTCAGAGCGAGCTCTCAGAGTGAACAGAATCTCTGTCATCTGTCTGCCAGGGCTCTCTAATTGAACCAGATTAACAGCCCCAATCAGGGAACTCGTATTCTGAGGTTAACCTTGTTACAATCAATGCGGAACCTATTTTTCCTTCCATTCAGATAAAATGTTTGACATTGACATTAAAGGATAGTATTGGACTTTTCCAATTAATACTAGATTTATTCAGATTGTATCTGAAAAACATCAAGTTTCTTTCACCCAAAGAGCTCAAATCACAATGTTAAACCTTTCTCAACACCTTCAGTAGTACATTGCAGCTTTAGAAATCATCATAAATAATTTTATAGGCATAATGCATGTGAGATGAATTTAATATTTTACTTAAATTTAATTTGAAAGTACATCAGAGAAG
This sequence comes from Stegostoma tigrinum, assembly GCF_030684315.1. Lineage (NCBI taxonomy): Eukaryota > Metazoa > Chordata > Chondrichthyes > Orectolobiformes > Stegostomatidae > Stegostoma > Stegostoma tigrinum. The sequence continues at coordinate 43,051,872 of NC_081365.1, forward strand.
ACCAGAATTAATTGGCTTTTTATGTAAATTAATTTTGAAACAAAATTTTCATTACCCTTAAAGTAATTATAAATTAGAACTTAGATTAGATTTTTTTGAGTGTTGAAACATTAATGCCATTAATGTTTTTGCTGTTGACATGTTTGTAGTGTCCCGAGATCCCAGGCATTTCAAACAATCTTCCAAAAGACCAAAACAGGAGTTATGGGTAGAGAGATACGTTCAATCTTCTGATTTCTGAGTCACCTTTACAACTTCTTCTGCATGACTTGTGCCACACATACAATCATGTCATAGTCTATTTCCCCTCTGTGCCTGCCTGAAGTAAAATGAACAGGGAAACCCAGACAGTACATGTCTCTGTGTGAAAGCATTTGGCACACAGAGCTCAGTAATCATGTCTCTTTCCCTTAGATGAATTCTGCTACTGTCCTGAGGCTTTTCACTTTCTTGCTCAGTCAAAAAATAATGAGACTTATTAAAATTGAAGCTGCTAGTCTGCATGAAGCAACCTAATGTATTTTAGATTATTGAATCTTCTGCTAGTTAATTTACATCTGTTACATATAAACCCTTTCTTTCATTGCACTTGTGTGGTTTTATTTCCATCCATTTGTTCCAATCAGACTGTAATTCTATCCTTTATATTAGTCGAACTGTTAAGTCATATGTAGCAATTAGTAATCTAGCATTCAGGAGTATTTTGGATTCACCACAGACACACTAACACTTCAGCCTTGATTTTTGTTCATGGGTCGGCAGAGCAGTGTTCTGAAAAATTTCAGATCCACAAACTGCAGCCTTTATAAAACAGCCACCCACAGTTTGGGTTTTCACTCCCAGGATGATGGGCTGCTACAGGAGTGAGGTCAGGGGACCAAGGAAGAACTTAAGAAGCGGCCTAGTTCCTGAGAAAGCCAGCCTGGGCACTCCAGCATTGTGTGCAAAGTTGAAAAATAAAGATCAAAACAGAAAAATGCCCCCACCACTCCCTTCCTTCACCTTCTATGCCCCAGCTATGCTAACCTATGCCCCTGAAACTACTCTTAGCCCTCTAACATCTCCTGTGCTACCCCATGCTTATATCCCATGGCCCATATATCTCATGTGCTCTCAATCAACCTATGTTCCTCTATAGCCCCTTTGCCAACTCAATTCCAACTTTTTTCTCCCATAATGAAAGCAGAAAAGTGCTGGAGAGAGTCTGACAGCATCTATGGAGTGCAATTGACCCTCCTTCCAAATGGAACGCTGAGGTCCATTCGAAAGGATATTGGAAGCCTTTCCCTGAAGGATCCCTGACCCCCACCACAAGGTGTACTTCAATAATGTCCATGGGACTACCTCAGCTCTCCATAGGGGCACTTTAATTACCAAGAGAAATGCATTGAGAGCAAGTCTGCTCTTGACTTGTCTAATCTCCACACTCTGGTGCCAAGGATGTCAAAATCCCACTTCTCTGGACTCAGCTGATCATTAAAATAACCAGCTGCCTCCAGAAGCAGCATATGTAACCCTCAGCCTGCCCTGAGCGTATGAAATTGGACAGTTTTAGGGATAGGATTTGTGATTCTCGGTGTCTTGTGGCACTTTCACCACAATGAAAACATCTCTGATTGGTGAAAATCAGGCCCTCATCCTTATTCAGCCCCCCAGATCTCTCTTTCTTGGTGTAATTGTCATTCAGCACTTACTGCTGCCAGCTCTTGATGCTTGACAGTGCTTTCTTAGCACACATTGACAGCAGCACTGACTTGCAGCTACCAGCCTTTCTGTGGTACTCATTGCTCTCTTAGAACACAGGGACTTTGGTGTACAGTTACAAGTTGTCAAGTTTCGGGCTTGATATTCTCATTATCACAAAGACTGCTTTTTTTAAAATCTCAATTACATTACCCTGATCTAAGCTTATCTGCTGCTGAAGCCCTTATTTATGTTTTTGCTATCCCTGCCCTTCTAGTCAGCCTTCCTCCCACTTTGAAGTTTCTGTAAATTTGATTTTGTATAAAACTCTGCAGTATTCTAACCTACACAAAGCCCTGTTCACATCTAGCCCTGCTGGCATTTATTGGCTCCCTGTTCACCAACATCTGAATTTTAAAATTCTCATCCTTCTATTCAGATCCCTGCACGGTTTCTCTCCTACCTATCTCTGAAACTTTATTCAACCTTCAATGGTCTGAGAATTCTGCCTGCTCTGATTTTTGTCTGGATTTATATCTTTGCCCTATTCCATTGGGCCATGATTGATGGTCATGTCTACAGCAATCTAAGGCTTAAGCTATAGAATTTCCTCCTTATATCTATTGGATGCTGCAATGGATACTTATAGGCAGATCAACTCAGATGAAACAAATGATTTTCCTTAGCTGTAATTACATTATGATCGATAGTGCAAACTAACCCATACTTAACAATTGTTAATATTGAATTAGCATCAAATATTCCTTGACATAATTGGTGTAATTGACTTCACATAGTACTAAAGAACATGTAAACAAAGTTAATTGTATAGATATAATTAATTTTAAGCCTGCTATTCATTGAAGGAACAGCTTTATTCTGAAAAATAAACTCAGTTTGCGGAGGGTGCATTGTCAAATTCCCTCTTAAATCTTGCATTGAAGATGTGCTATTAATTTGAACTTAAGCATTTTACTCAGTTTTAGCTTCCCCATGAATGGAAAATAGATAATGTAGTATTCATAATTTAATGTGACTATATAATTTCAGATCAATATCAAGTATTTTATTAGGGTATTAACTACCATAGATCCTTCATTCTTCTGCCATTATTCTATAATTTAGGGTTTTGAATACTATTGTAGCTTGTAACCAAGTCTTTTTTTCAATGTCATTTCTTCACTGGAGAGGGAGGGAGAATTTCCAGTTCATTAGACTGTTTTCAACCTGGGGATGAACTTGTAATCCATGTAAAAATTTTTTGCTTGCTAATCTTTCCTTTATGATGTACAGTTAGACACACTGAAGTTTCAGTTTTTTAGTATGATATTTAACTTGAAAGCCATTGAAATATGTTGAATAAAATTTGACTTGGAGGTGATTCCAGCTCTTGAAAGTTAACTTCAGTTTGTAATGACATTTGACTTGAAAATTAGATTATTGACAAAATGAAAAAAATCATTTTTAACTTGAAATTTCATCAGCGCTTTTCACATTCTCATGGTCTTCTAAAGTGTTTCAGGGCTAAATAATTATTTTTGGTCGGGCAGTTAAAGTTGTTCTGTAGGTGAATGTATGGCCTATTCATAGCAATAGAATAAGTAGCCAGTTAATTGGGGTGGCAAGGTGGCTCAGTGGTTAGCACTGCAGCCTCCCAGCACCAGGGACCCAGGTTCAATTCCAGCCTCGGGTAACTGTCTGTGCAGAGTTTTTACGTTCTCCCCGTGTCTGCGTGGGTTTCCTTCGGGTACTCTGGTTTCCTCCCACAGTCCAAAGATGTGCAGGCTAGGTGTATCGGCCATGCCAAATTGCCTGTGGTGTTCAAGCGCATGTGAGTTATAGGGGGATGGGTCTGGCTGCGATGCTCCCAGGGGCAGTGTGGACTTGTTGGGCTAAAGGCCCTGTTTCCACACTGTAGGGATCTAATCTAATCAGTTTTGATGATGTTAGCCAGGGTTGGCGGGTATTTCTGCTCTTTTTTTTAAAACTGGAATCTTTCACATTCCCCCTACGCAGGTAGACCAGTCTTTGATTTAGCATATCATCCATAGGAACAGTTCAACTTCCTCAATATTGTACTGAAATAACACCTTAAAGTATGTTCCCATATCTTATGCTGATTTAATCCATAATCTCCTGACTCAGATGAAGCTACTAAACTAATCTGTCAGAGATTAATTGTAATTGATAATAGTAAACTCTAAACAAAATGCACCTCAATCAAAGTATATATTCCTTCATTTTGAGGATACAGCCTGCTTGATTATACATGATATTGTCCAGTGACAACCCATTTTAGGACATGCCACTATTTTCTGATATATGCTGTTAGGTGGTGGTACGTGTTTCTGGCTTAATTACAAGGAAAATTAACCTTAATAAGGTTCAGACGGTTAGAATAGACATGCTGACTTTGTAATAGTTTAAATACAGAAATACGTAGAAATATTGCCCTGGTGATGTTGCTAGGCAATTAGTGCAGGTATGCTGGTCTAATCTTTCCTTTCTGTTTCAATAGTATTTGATATCAGTAACTACTTGGCAAATATCAGATAAATTGTAGCTGTCAGCTAGTTAAGGATAAATGCATTACTGGTAAAATAATTCATATTTTTTAATATGTACTTGTGTGTTTTTCCCCTCCTTCAGATCCTGCATGAAATGGGAAAGATTTCAAAAAGTGAGATCTGGCAACCTGAGCCACCATCCTTGGTAAGTTTCTGAACATTTCTAACACATGTTGGTTTGCAAAGCCAACGCTGTGGCTCAGTGGTTAACACTACTGCCTCAGTGCACCAGAGACCTGGGTTTGATTCCACCCTCTGGTAACTATCTGTCTGAAGTTTGCACATGCTCCCCATGCCTGCGTTGGTTTCGTCCAGGTGCTCCAGTTTCCTCCCACAGCCCAAAGATGTGCAGGTTAGCTGGACTGGCCATGATGAACTGCCCATAGTGTCCAGTCTGTGTGGATTAGCCACTGGGGAATGCAGGGTTACAGGGATGGGGTCTGGGTGAGATGCTCTTTGCAGGATCAATGTTAACTCGATGGGCCAAATGGCCTGCTCCCACACTATAGGGGTTCTATACTGATTCTATGATTCAATATGTGTTCAGTTCCTGCACCAGCTGAGGTTGCCATGAAAGACATTCCATCTCAACCTCTCCCCTCGCCTGAGGTGCGGTGGCCCTCAGGTTAAATCACCATCAGTTATCTCTCTCTAATGAGAGAGAGGCCTATGGTCTGGTAAGACTATGGTGACATGATCTTGATTGTATACTGACTGTGGTCAAACAAACTTCACATTTTACCTGTCAATTCCTACATTCATCAACTGGGACCTCCGACAAAAATAGAAGGTGCTGGAAAAGCTCAGAAAGGGTCTCCTGACCTGAGACATTAACTCTGATATTTTTCTTTACAGATAATGCAAGACCTGCTGAGCTTTTCCAACAACTTCTGTTATTTTTTTCCTGATTTACAGCATCCGCAGTTCTTTCCGTTTTTAACTGGGACCTCCACCTGCTTTAAGATCAGTTGTTCTGTACCAAATTAAAATAGTTAGTACTATTTTTTAATTAATGTTAATTATAGTGGATTAACTCCATCACTTTTGGTCATGTGCATATGCTTGTGTACTGATGCAGTAATTTTGAAATCTTCATATGGCACCCCATGATTTCCATACTGAACACTATGTCTAATTCCTCAAAAATTGCCAATATTTAACCATAAGACTGTTCTTCTTTATTGTCTCTCTGTAGAGCTTTTCAGGTATTGTTAGCCTGTATTTGACTCAGAGGTAAAGTCTCCAGTGCTTTAAAACTCAGTTTCGTTTATTTATTGTTCTATCAATTAAAACTTAAAGATTAGTTAGTTCCCCCTCATTTGTTATGACAACATTCAGAACTGAGCTGACAAGTGGCAAGTAATATCTGGGCTGTACAAGTGCCAGGGAATGAACATCTCCAGCACAAGTGAATCTGATCATCACCCCTTGACATTCAATGACATTGGCATCACTGGATTCCCCACTATCAATCTCCTGAGGTTAACACCGACAAGGAATCTAACTGGATCAGTCATATAAATATTGTTATTCCAAAGTAGGTCAGAAGTTGAGAAGTGTGCTTCTCATCTCTTCACTCCTCAAAGCCTGACAAATATCCACAAGGCACAGGTCAGAGGTCAGTTGGAATACTCTTCACTTGCCTGGATGAGTGAATGTCTAACAATACATAGACACCACCTAGATCAAAGCAGTCCATTTGATTGGAATTCTATCTTAAACACTAGGCAATGGCCTAGTGGTACTGTCGCTGGACTGTTAATCCAGACACCCTAGTAATGTTCTGGGGACCCAGTTCAAATCCTGCTATGGCAGATGGTAGAATTTGAATTCAACAAAAATCTTGAATTAATAGTCTAATGATGGCAATGAATTCGTTGCCAATTGTTGGAAAAACCCATCTGGCTCACTAATGTTCTTTCGGGAAGGAAACTGCCACCCTTACCTGGACTGGCCTACATGTGATGTCTGCCACATGGCAATTTGGTTGGCTCTTAACTGCGAGATGGGCAATAAATGCTGGTCCAGCCAGCGATGCCCTCCTCCCAGGGATGAATATTTAAAAAAATCACTCCTTCTACTTTGATTCACAGTAGAAACAGTTTGTACCATGTACAACTAGGTACTGTAGCAACTTGTCGCACCTTCCAAAGGCCACCTACAAGTCACCCGTGAAACCACACACTCTCCTGAATTGGCACTTTATTGTCATCCCTTCACTGCCATTGGGTCAATGTCAGGCAAGTGAGGAGGCAGCACGAAGATTATGAGCTGCCAGCCTCAGTGAAGCAGAAGTGAGCAGTTTACATGGTATGACTTTGAATCAGCGAAGAGATTAGTCCTGCAGTTTGGTTAAAGCATTGTTTGTTTTGTGAAAATTTCCTTTTTGTAACTCAGCTCCTGATGTACATACTTCTTTCAGGACGTTCCTGCACTTCCAATCAAGACAACATTCTGGGAGAGAAACATGCCTTCACTTCCAGGATGCTTAAAGGTTTTTGGATGGTCAACATTCCTCACTTCTGCTGCTGCTATGGGGCTCTTTGCATATCAAAAGGGACTACTCAGAAAGAACTGAGGAGGTACTTCAGAGCCAGACTCATCACCTCTTCCTTACTGCACACTTTTGCAGTTAACATCTGCCCACTGTGCTAATCTTCTTAAAAAATATTTCTGCTTGCTGATTCATACAATAATTAGTTTCCCATGAGATAAACTATAAATGAAATGTCACTGCCCATATCCTTGTTTCTTTGTAAGTCCTGTGGATCCTTCTCCATCCTTGAACCATAATAAATCATAATTTGACTTGCAGTTGCTTATAGGAATCCATGTTTTTGCATGTATCAGTTATCTTTTGATGCAAGTTATGTTAATTTTTCATGATCATACACATTATGTTGACAACAGCTATTCCTTAGAGATTGCATTCTTAGTCACTATGTTCATGTGTATTCATTAGAACATTTCTGCCTATAATTCTGTTTACAGCAGCTGAATCTTATGACAGATTATAGCATATATATAAAACTAAGTGTTATTAAAACGCCAAATATCCTCATTGTTATCAATCTTAATGAAGCCTTTTTAAGGTCCTAAATTGCATTTAATGCCTCTGAGATGCATATAAAAATGATCATCTTGCAGTGATGGAAGTTTCAAAAAAATTACAGCGAAAAGTTTTGTACAGACATCTGGCTAGTATTGTACATGGTGCTGCATCTCCAGGAACTCTCCAAACCTTTTGTTAGAATCAGACTAACTCTTCCAGTAGATTTTAATGAGCTAAGGTACCCTGCTTGTACACCATAGGTGGCTGCTTCATGAGAAATTCATTTTGAAAGCCTACACTTTATGTTTGAAGCACACATTAAGATTGATTTAAAATAACACAACGGCAACATTTATCCATGAAATATATGGTCTGATTTTATTCAATTTTAGCATTCAGCACTGTGATACTTTGTTCATAATATTTTTAATCATGAGCTTCAACAGTTATTAAAAATCATTCTAAAAAGAAACTGATAAAATCTTCAAGCCAATGTTGAATAACAATGAGTTAGTTTTTTAAAAAAAATGCATTTTAAAAAAAATGCATTTTAAAAAGTCACACTACAGCACGATTAATCCAAAGTGTTAAGAATATTTGTAAACAATCAGTGTAAGTTCAGTGTAATTGTGCTGAAACAGGTATGGAGATACAGTGATGGATAGTGCAATTTGGGTATCAGTGTCTATGGTAAAATTGGTGTATTGGAACATTTTACAGTGATGCTGATTCTGTCTCTCCAAAGACATTGTGAGTTTTGTCTTTGTGCCTTATCCCTTTGTGATGTTATATTTTCTCAAGTGCCTATGTGACTATGTCTTTTTGGTGTGCACACTTTCAAGCTGTAACTTTTGGAAGTTTTATATTGTCAATTATAACATTTTCTTTCTATACTGATCCATGGACAATGTAAATCTGGTGACATCTGTAATGTGACGATAGATAAGTAAATCAGTGTTTAGTTTGAATTGTGCACAAAGCTCATGCTTGATATAACTAAAAGCAAAATACTGCAAATGCTGGAAATCTGAAATAAACACAGAAAATACTTAAAAAATTCAGTAAGTCTGGCAGCATCTGTGAAAACAGAAAAGAGTTAGCATTTTGTGTCTGATATGACTTCTTCAGAACTCAAGGAAGTTCTGAACAAGAGCTACATCGGACTGAAAGCATAATTGTTTCTATCCCCACAGATGTTGCCAGACCTACTGAACTTCTCCAGCATTTTCTGTGGTTGCTTGACATAACTAATTATTTAATTTTGCACAAGGCCAGTGATCAGCATGACAAGACATGGATCATTTCTTGATGCTGTAAAAAATGTTAACAACTAACGCAGGTAATTTTGAGAAATGACAAGTAACTTGTGTAAGACGATTTAACAATAGATGACAGCATATGCTTAATAAATGAAATATTTGCTGTAAAATCTTTATGAACAAATCTTGTGAAATCGAGTGTTTTAAATCAACTTTGTGCTAATACAGTATCTGACAAATATTGCTGATTACTGATCTGGTAATAAAAAGTACGTGAAAATATTGTTGAGTAAAAGTCATTTAAAAATATGCTTGAAATTTATAGTCCTGCATTAGATCGTACTACATACACTGTAAGTATGTAGTAGGCAAAACCAGACAAATAGGGGTGGAATTAGTTAACACTGTCAATGCAAAATGGGCTTGAAAAAAACTGGCAGCCTTTTGTTTGCCCAGTCTTCTTTCCACTGAAATTCAGAGAATGATAGTTCAAACTCTTTTGAGAAACTATTTCTAACAGTTGTGTTTACATAGTTTGAAATGTAAAATCTCGGCAATATTTTACAAGTCAGTGTTAAATAAAAACTGCACCAACTTTTAACAAGAAGCCCACTCTGAGAGTCCATTTACTGCTGTTAACATAAACCAGTTTCACTCCTACAGAGTCTTGAGTTCCCAAATTAGAGTAAATGGTACACATGGAAAAAAATGTAAACACTTTCCTTGTTCATATTTTGGGGTTTGTTACTTATTTTGACTAACACCTTGCCCACCATGGAGAGAACAAAGATTTAAACTAGAAAAAGTTTTATAATGTAAACGATCTAGCTGTTGCTGGTTCTAGTTACTGTCTTACATATAACACCTTCAGGCAAAAGGCCTCTCTAATTGAGAAGAACTAGATATGATGAAGGCTGCACCAACTGCATTTACTGGGCTGAAAGAAACTGGTACCTGCAAATTTGAAATGTCGGAACAACTACCTCCAGTCACATCTGATTTTTATCAGCCAAGGGCAGCAAACAGGATTTGTGCAAGTTAGAGCTGTCAGGAGTTGTTCAGACAGGTAGGCTACCATTTTGGAAATGTAAAGAATGTTCTTATATGTATGGTCCCAGGATAACATTTGGGAATGTAAAGTGATGTTTGGGAGATGTGAGGCCCCCTTTGGGATTTTTAAAAGTGTACATGAATATGCATCAACTTATTGGAACTGCCAAGCTCATTGGAACTATTAAGTGACTTGTCAAAAATAATTATCAAAAGGGACTGTCCGAAATGACTGTCAAACTATCAAAGCTCTTAAAACATGTGCCCTTTCAACCTTTTTAAATTATCTGGAGTGTGAGAAACAATTCACTCTGTTGACACAAACTTGAGGGCACTGAATGACTAATTCCACAACCTTTCAATGTCACAGTGGGGTGCCTGCAATTTCACATTGATAACTCTGAGTGATTATAGCCTCTTTGAAGTGGGACGTTTGTTTGTGTAAAAGATTAATAGATGTTAAATGCACTGATTTTGTTTTTAAACCAATGACAGTTTCATTTTTGAGCGGATTCTTCAGGAAACATTTCACAACTTTATCTCATCTGGGCATTGGTCCTGTTATATGCCCATGGTGGATACTGGGTGAGTTGGTTTGGTAAATGTAAGGGCACATAGGGACCAGGATTGGCACTAATTTGGCATAGGAACAATAAAGGGCCATTGAGGATGTATAAGGGGCCGTAGGAAGTGGGTAGAAGACATGATGGATGAGAGAAGTATGTCAGTGGGTGGAAATCACAGCTAGAGGGTTTTTATTGTATTCCTTTTTTAAAAAAAGTCTTGGAAAGAGTCTGGTGTGTTGAGGCCAGCCTCTGCCAGCCCGCCTCTGCATCTGGTAGTCACTACATCCTTTCCAGAGTGCCCCATCAGAACTCACAGAAACTCCCCCCATGGAAAAAAAAATCCAAAGTTTCAAAGCACTTTCTCCTGGCTGTTGGTTTGTGGAGCAGGAACAGATCCCAACCTTGTGGCCCAGACCCAGGAGCGAACTGTCTAACCCATTCATCTTATTTAACATAGAACATTCAAAAGTACAGCACAGGAACAGGCCATTTGGCCTACCGTGTCTATGCTAACCATGATACCATCCTAAACTAATGCCATCCATCTGCACATGGTCTTATCCTAAAAAACAGCACTTTCAACTGTGCTCCCTTACTATTAACCCTGCAATAGTTCAATGCTCCCTCTTTACTGAAATGAGGTGAATTACCCAGGTTCTGGGGATCTGAGTTTAAATCTTGCTCATGGCAAATGGTGAAATTTGATTTCAATAAAAAATGGAATTGAGGGTCTAAAGGTGACTGTGAAAGTGTTACAGATTGTTGGGAAAAGAAAGTAGTTCACTAATGACCATGTTGGGAAGGAAAATGCCATCCTTACCTGGTTTACATGTAACTCCAGACCGATAGTACTGTCATCGATGCTGAACTGTCCTCTAGGTAATTTGGGTGGGCAGTAAATACTGGCCTAGTCAGCAATACCCACACCCTGTGAACGAATGAAACAAAATCTGGGGAATTGTGAATCGTGATTTATAACAGGTTTTCAGTGTGGCAAGGTGAGAAGGGTGATGCAAAATTCTCGGAAGCAGCACCGCTTCACACAGACTCCCAATACCATGCACATGGAGAGGTTCAGCACCGAGTATGTCTGGAATGATGGAAAATAAACTCGTTATACAGCTTGCTTATGCATGCACAGCTCTAAACATTCAGTGTGAGCACACACAATCATCGAGGACCGTATCTCTTGGATGAGAAGAAACTGCAGGTGCAAAATAAAGGCACAAAATTGTTCAACGATGGCTGAACAGACTTGCCTGGGCATATTTCCACATTGGTGCTGATTTTAAGGTGAATATATTTGCAATTTATCTTAATCAAGTCTCTGATCTAAATCTTAGAATGGATTCTAAGAAAAAAAATGGATTAGTTGTTGTATGCACCATGTTGCAAACCTGCCTGATAAGGACTAATATTTACCACCATGGAAATATAATGATTTTGAGCAATCACTTCATTTGAAAAAAAGTGGGTGTGTCATGAAATTGTTTGTCTCGTTGAAGTGTGCCTTGATACTGAAAAGCATTGCTTTATAACTCCAGTGATAATCCAACGTCAAAACCATTTAGAAATCTAGTGCTGGCTTTTAGCCTGATGGAGAGGAAAGATTTCTGCAACAGATTCAAGTACAATGTACATTTTAACACAAATATTCCTCAAGTCCTGGGATGTCCTGGAGAAGATGTCCTCTGGGAATTGCTGCAAATTCTTTGATTATCTTATTTCTTAAGCCCTTGGGAGTGACCATATATTTCATTTTTGGATCTATCAAATAAAATCGAAATTGGACTAACATAATTTAAAAATTAAGAACATTTTTCAACTTTACAATCAAGTGATGCATACTGTTGAAGTCCACAATATAATGTGCTTTTTGGAAGCAAGTGGTGGGAAATTCTCAGACTAAATAGCACCAAGAATATTTAATGGAAATTTTACCAGGGAACAACCCCTTGGTGGGATGAGGTGCAGAGTGCTGAAAATCTGTAGGTGCCACAATCTTGAAAAATATTCAGAGCCTACAGACAATATCTCTCTCCCCTTGTGAGGAAAGAGACAAAAAAGCCTAAATGAAGAATTCAACAAGGAAAAACCCAAGTTCACCATCAGAAATTGAGTGAAGGATAATGACCATTACATGGACAACAGGTTTCATTGTTGCAAAAATCTAAAGGAATATGAGAGGAAAAGAACATTTCACCATGTGATCTGGATTTGTGGTCTTTAGAATTTTGTTCAGCCTGCCTATATTCTTTCTATTCCCTCTATATGTTTGAATCATTTGTTTTTGTCTGTGTTAATTACCGTTGAGTATGTACATGTTTGTGGTTTTGAAGGGTACGGTTCAAGTTGCATAAGTTAGAATTCTTTTCACTATTCTTGTTAAAGTGGTGAGTTTGAATGGCTGGAGTTACTTTTACCATTTCTTAAGGAACCTGAAATGTATGGTTTCTGTCTTGAGTAGCAGTCAGTCAGGCAAACTGGCCATTTTAACGAAGTGTGGAGCTGGACGAACACAGCAGGCCAAGCAGCATCTCAGGAGCACAAAAGCTGACGTTTCGGGCCTAGACCCCTCATCAGAGAGGGGGATGGGGAGAGGGTTCTGGAATAAGTAGGGAGAGAGGGGGAGGCGGACCGAAGATGGATAGAGGAGAAGATAGGTGGGGAGGAGAGTATAGATGGGGAGGGGAGAGGTCAGTCTGGGGAGGACGGACAGGTCAAGGAGGCGGGATGAGGTTAGTAGGTGGGAAATGGAGGGGTGGCTTGAGGTGGGAGGAGGGGACAGGTGAAAGGAAGAACAGGTTAGGGAGGCAGAGACAAGCTGATTTTGCTGGTCTCAATGGGAGTTCATACATTTTGCATTGTCTTGTGGAACAATTATTGGTGCACTTTTTCCAGTTATGTCATGACACTCTTTAGCCATCACTCAACCACCATGACACATCAGCATCAATCCTGCACCCCACTTGCTCCAATTCACCCTTGTACTGTACATGCCAACTCATAGAATTTCCCAACCATTCATCCAGTATGTGTTTTACACAAACCTAATAAACCTATTGTAACAATGGCAAATGTAAATGCATAACTCTCTTTAAAAGAAACACGATGGTTACTGTAACACAATGCAACTATTAATCAATCAATCACATTTGTAAAATATCAATAGCAGAACTAAAAGCAATTAACACACCTTTATTTTGTAAAATAAACATTCAACTATTGACGAGAATTGATTTTAAAAAAAAGCTTTTGATCGAAATGTGTTTTATTTTAAGTACACCTGTTTGCAAAGGGCAATAGAACGGGATTGAGTGAAAGTTTGTTTCAGAGTGCCAACATCAATATCTTGACATTTGGAATATTGTGGAAATTAATCGGGGAAGATGCAAAATGAATAGTTAACTCACTGTCAGCTATTATATGAAGTCAATCTCTTCCACATATTGTATCAAATTATATTCAATAGCAAATACTGTAGCTATTGACATAATGTAAAGGCTATTATTTAAAACTTAAGTTTTACAAACATAGTTTCTTGGAATATTATTCAGCATCTACATTTCTGCTTGCTGTCACCACTTCTGCCATCTCCCATCGGAAATGCAATAATGGACTATGATTTATGTGCTAAAATATATTAAAATTCCATGCAAATAGTGCAAATATATTATGCAATGCACTTTTCATCATTCATGCCCTACTGAGGCTAGAATCCCATGTCTAATTTGCAAAATTCTGAGAGAGGTTTAAAAGAAGGGGTTCAGTGGTATGTGCAATCAACAATACACATACATTCACTAGGGAAGCAATACGGAGCAAACTAATGGATCTATGGGCTGACAAGTCCCTCAGTCCTGGTAGGCTTCATCCTAGAGTCGCACAAGAGGTCACAAGTGAGGTAGTAGATATGTTTATGTTAATTTTCCAAAATTTACCAGCTTCCAGAGAAGTTCCATCAGAAAGTAGCAAACATATCTCCTTCAGTGAAGCAGGTTAGGAAGCCAAAACAGGAGACGATAGATCTGTTAACTTAGGTTTTAGAATCAATCATTGAAGAGATAGGATAACTCAAGGTAATTGGGAAGAGTCACGTAGTTTTATGAAAAGGCAATCGTGCTTAACAAAATTGTTGGAGTTCTTTTAAGGACTAACTTATGTCTTGGATGAAGGAAAGCCTCTAGACTGTTTTCTGAAGAAGGGTCCAGACCCAAAATGTCAGCTTACCTGCTCCTATGATGCTGCCTGGCCTGCTGTGTTCATCCAGCTCTACACCTTGTTATCTGAATACTTGGTTTTCCAGAAGGCTTTTGACTCATAAAAGGTTATGAGTGCCTCATAAAAAGTTATTGCACAAAGAAGGAGCTCACAATCAAAGGGGTAAAATAATAACATGGATAGAAGATTGGATGGCTGTCTGAAAACAGAGTATTGATAGCTTGGTATCTTTCTGATTGGTAGGATATAATGAGTGGAGTCGTGCTGGAATCTGTGCTGGCACCTCAGTTATTTATAATTCATGTCAATTACTTTGGTGGAATAACTTACTTCAGCTTCTAATTTTTAGAGTCATGAATATTTAGCATGACAACATCACTGAACTAAGGATCAAAGATGAGACCTGGTATCAATTAAAAAACTATGTTGGGAAATTTAGGTATGATATCCCTCCCCTCCCTGAACATTAGATGAGGTTACAATAGCAAATGAAGCAATCTGGATATGACTTCTATAAACTGAGACAATGAAACACTAGGATTCTGAAAGATATACAGTGAATATCAGAGAAAAGTTGGTGGGAAGGAATGTAGAACTGTTGAAATTTATCTCTGGCTTCACGTTATTTCTCATTTTCCTAGTGTTACACAATTGATCAATTTAAGTTACTTAATATAAGTAGATTGTATTGAGAGGTTCCTTGTTTTGCTTAGACACATATTCACTGTAATCCTAGGGACACAGACATAATCTGAGAGCTCAGAAATGTTGACAGTAAAACTCTTTACAATACCAGCCTCTCATTTTATCTTGGTCTCCTTGTAGACAAACAGCCTGAGAACTATAAGGTAAAGCAGCTTAAAGATTTTTGTTTGGTCTCATCCCAGATTTGTGTTGTAGTCTGCCTACTCAAGGGTTGGAAGGGAATTTACAACAGAACTGCCTGCAGGCATGCAATGAGCAGTCATGCCATGGGCCTAATGGATGCAGTAGTAGGCTCAGATTTGTCTGATCCATATGCATGACTCAGTGTAAATTGGAGCCAAAATACAGCAACTCATGCACAGATTAGATGAATATGAAAAGTATAAAATCCACACACCAGTAAAGGCTCTTCTGACATAGTGGTATTTTCCCCACCCCTAAGCCAAGGAGGCCTCAGTTCAAGTCCCACCTGCTTTAGAGGTAATAACTTGTAATAACATCTCTGAACTAGTTGATTAGAAAATATATACATATGTTACTATCAACAAAATTGAGATGAAGCTTGTTATAAATGTGAATAAATTAAGTTTTGTTTTAAAAATGTATTTATCAGTCTTGCAAATTGTGTCACTTAAGCATGGTTAAGTGAGACTTGGGATGACTATAGTCATGTCGTACCCGCTCTGTACAATAGTTTTGTGCAAGAACCTAATAAATAATTAAAGGAACCTGTACTTGCTTTAGGGGATTCATCATTCACCATGTGGAATGACTGCCAAGATTAAACTCCCAAGGAGATAAGTAGTTGCTGTGGGCAGAACATTCATGAGTGTGACTGGTTCAGTCAATGGTATTCTTTATTAGTGTTGAGAGGAACTACACTGTATGATGGAGATCCTGCTGTACTCCAACTGCTCAAACTGCTGTGTGTCATTAAGTTAGGATGGCATCCCAGCTTCTCCTCCATATGCGTATTGTCTGGATAAACCTTACTGGGAAAACATAAACAGAAACATCTTCATTTTAAAACAAACTATAATGTCTCACAGACTGAATTAAAAAAAACAAATCTTTTGTGATAAATCATCATATTCTACTATCTTCATATTAAATAAGTTCAATCAAACACCTCTAGATCTATCCTCTCCTGAGTACTACAGAGTCACAGTCTTTTGAAGTATCTTCTTCAGATTCAAAGAGTAAAGCTTGTGAATGATGCAGAAGTGCAATGTGATGGAGCATCAATGTCTGGTACAGTTTGCAGAGACAGTGTAGATTCAGTTGCGAATCTATAAAAATGCCAAATAATACAAGAAATCCTCTGTATCCATGAAATCACGAATTCACCTATCTGCACTAAAAAAAGTCACAACAAAAATCAGCATTCGCAGGCAAAAACCATGTATCTGTATCCACACTCATGAATTTCATCATTTGCAAGGTATCCACATTGATCACATTATCACCAACTACATATAAGGATTGTTAATCCAATGTACAATGTTCTGATGTTCCAGCTGACCACTTGAAGAACTGTTAACTCATCTCATTTTGTTTGTTTGTTTGATGGAGTGGATTCCACCCATGTGATTAGCAGAGACTCTATGCTCCAAGAACCCACTGAAGCAAATGGACAGTGGTTGGTCAACATATTAGTGATCAGAGTTGCCTGACTTGAGTTGATGGTAACTGACCAATGGGACATGATAAGGCCTCTGAACAGAGACAGCCCAAAGATGTTGAATGAGTTGGGCTTATTACTTGTAACTGTAATGTCAGTATTCTGTGGCAACATTGTAGTGTCCTGTGCAAGTTATGGATCTGGGTAAAACAAACGAAGATGCAGGGCTACTCAAACATCAGAGTCTCTCTTCCGACTCCTCCAGGTATATAATACACTATGTTTGGCAGTGGTTTGGTCACAGGAGTTACCAGAAAGATGACACATTTAGACAAGAGTCTACCTTTGGACTCCGTTGCAGATGCTTTTTTGTCAGGGTTTATTCCTTTAGACTTCATCTTTCTTGAGGCATCCTCAAGGGAGTATAGTTATTTACCCATAACTGGGAGTTTAGACCACTGTATATCTGGGTCCAAACCACCTCTGAGGTTTTCTTTTTGTAAAGCTTGACCACTATAGCAAAGGAAAAGACAGCTGAAGCAGTTTTCAATGAGCTGTTCTCAAAAAGCTTTAATTACAGGCAGGTATTGAGGCTCTCTTTACCATTAATTGTTCTCCTTAGTCAAAATTAAGAAGAAGGAAGTCAAAATGGACAAAAACAATTTTGGAAATGCCAAGGATGATAAATATGACAAGAAGTGATGGAATGATATATTTTTTCTGTATACTGCAACATCCACAGTGACGAAAATGACCACAAGGTAGCAGGCTGAAGGCCACTTGGACTAATGAAAAAAAATCAAACCTTCACCTTTTGCACTAAATATGTATTTCTAAAATAACAGCTAATCATAAGCATGATCTAAGTACTGTTCAAAGACCTAAAAAAATTATAATTCTGTTTTTGATGTCCTGATTGATCTAATATACTCTAGTTTCCAGGTGCCAGGCTGGGCTCAAGTATCTAATAAAACCACACTTGGAATATGGCTTGATCAATATACCAGAGGAAGCTATTGGTGACCAAACACGTTAAAGTTATGCATCCAAAGTAATTTGTCACAATAGTGTTGATAGCACACTTTTTATAGGTTAGTGCTGAAAGCAGGGATGAAATGCTAAGTTTAAGAAAGTAAAAGTAATGTTAAATTTTCCTTAATGCATTCATGGGTTGTGGGCATTGCTGGCTGAGGCAAAATTTATTGCCCACCCCTGCTGTTATGACATGGAGACAGACAACTGGACCAAATCAGCTTTTCTACCTCTGTATCTGCAACACAGTAAAATTAAACCTTCAAAGACCCTCAAAATTGACCCCAATGGCTCCTATCCACACTTATTGAATAACTAATCCCAGACTCTGCAAATAATCAATTCTTGACACCAGCTCGGTAGCTTAAACAAAAGACTTGGCAATTTACTAACAACACATTAACTTCAGCAGAGCACAAATTAAACTACAAAGTAATCCGATTGGTCGAACCGATAAACCCTAAAACCTTCATTTACGGTCCCATTCACACAAAAGACAGACAAGCAAACACAGTTAAGGGATAAAGAAAATAACAAAGTTGACCAAGATAACAAAGTGTGAGGCTGGATGAACACAGCAGGCCAAGCAGCATCTTAGGAGCACAAAAGCTGACGTTTCGGGCCTACAACCTTCATCAGAAAAAAATGTTGACTAGATTATTTAAATGGCTTTCACGATGCATTGTTCCACAGGCATTGATGATGGTTTCATAGTTGATTTCTGAAAATATTGATTAGGGCCACATTTACAGGTCACTCAATAAAAGCAGTAATGCTGGTTTTCAATTCTCTGAAATTCCAAGAGCTGGTAAAGGCGGTTGGTCAGAGAGCTTTTAAATCTTCATGCTGTAGAGTCAATAGCCAGATTTGCTTTCTCCAAAAGCACAGTCCAAAACCCAATTCAAACTCTGACTGATTCTCTCCTCCACAAAGCCCCAGTCACCAGTCATCCTGTGCCACCTGCTTGATCAGAAGGCCTTTTTCAGATTTTCTGGAACCAATTCTCAGACACTAACCTCATTAATAACCAACTTCCGCTATCTGTTAAAGAGTAATGCTCTTCCCCAGTGGTGAAGAGTCTGCAGAACTTTGAATGGGAATCAACCTGCAATTAACTTCCAGGCCTGATCTCACAAATAAACTAAACCTTATTTCATCTGTTTTCTTTTTAACACAAGCCGTTACCCACAATCCAAAAGTCATTTTTAGTTCACAACTCCCAGTTCACAACTCCAAACCAAAATTGATAAAAGAATAAAACAAAAAGAAAGAAAAATTAGTGCGGGCTCTAACACTAGTTTCCCTTGAGAAGGTGAGCTACCTCCTTGAAGAACTGCAGTTCATTTGGTATAGATAGGACTACTGTGTTTCTAGGAGAGAATTCTGAGATCTTGACCCAACAACAATGAGGAACAGTGACATATTTCCAAGTTATGATGGTGAATGTCTTAGAAGGCAACTTGCAGTTGGTGATGCTCCCACATGTCTGATTCCCTTGTCCTTGGTTGTAGGTTTGGAAGGTGCTGTCTAAGGATCTTTGGTGAATTTCTACAGTGCATCTTATGTACAGTACACACTGCTGATACTGAACATTGCTGGCGGAGGGAGTGAATGTTTGTGCTGCCAATCAAGTTTGCTTCTTTGTCCTAATTCTGTCAAGCTTCTTTAATGTTGTTGGGGCTGCACTCATCCAGGCAAGTGGAGAGTATTCCATCACACTGCTGGCATGTGCCTTGTAGATGGTGGAAATGCTTTGGACAGTCAGGAGGTGAGGTACTTGCTGCAGGATTCCTAGCCTCTAACCTGCTTTTGTAGCCACAGTATTTACATGACTATTCCAGTTCTATTTCTGGTTAGTGATAGCCCCTAGAATGTTGACAGTGGAGTATTCAGTGATGGTAATGCTGGAAAATGCAAAGGTGCAATGATTACATCCTGCGTTTTTGTAGATGGTCATTGCCTGGCATTTGTGTGTGACTGTTACTTTGCCACTTGTCATCGCAAGCCTGGATATTATCGAGATCTTGTTACATTTGAACATGGACTGCTTCAGTATCCTGAGAAGTTGCAAATGGTGCTGGACATTGTGCAATCATGAACTTAAAAAAAAACATCCTGGTGCCATCTGCAATTTTTGCTTCATTGCTGTCTTAGTTTATCTAATATTATTTATTATTTACAGCAATCAGTCCCCACTAATTTACATTTCCTTACCTTTTAAAATATTTTGATTTAATCTTTGATCTTCTGGAGAGAAAGTCATTGATGAAACAGCTGAAGATGGTTAGGCCATGGACATTACCCTGAGGAACTCCCTAGAGCTGAGATGAATGACTTCCAACAACCACAATTATATTTATTTCTAGTTGTTCTTCTCTGGCTTAATAGCAACAATCCTTTTTTCTGCCAACCTTTTTTCCTCTATATCGCTCTCTGGGATCTGTGTGTGCCTGTTCGTTTGTTCATTGCCTCACCCCTGCCCCCACACTCACCATCCAGCCTCCCCCACCCTCCGTCATCAGATACATGCCACTTATCCCTAGATGCTGTCAGTTCTGGAGAAGGCTCACTGGACTCAAACGTTCACTTTGCTTTCCCTTCACACAGCTGCTAGACCTGCTGAGTTTCTCCAGCCATCCGTTCCTCTCTCAGATTTCCAAATTCTGCAGTTCTTTGGTTTGTTTCATCTCCTTACATGTCAGTTATAACTCTGAACCATTGAAGAGCATTTTGTTTAAAACTGAGGTACAATCACATAAAAGAGGTAAAAAAAATTGGCTTGTATAGGCTTTGCATATTCAGTTCATGTGAACTGAAAGATACGCTTCATTTTGCATCTGCTATTTTGTCCATAAGGCATAGGAGATTTGTGCCAACATTCCAAGCTGATGATTCGAAAGTCATGGGCTGATACAGACTTAAAGAGTTGTAGGGGAACACTGTTTCAGCAGCACTGCATTTTCCTCAGCTTGATTCCCATTCAACATTTAAAAGGATGAATAAAATATGTGCGAAAGCATGAGAAATGGAAGAAGGAAAGTGTAATCTACTCAACAGGCTGTAAACACCTCTCAAAAGTAACCTAAAGATTACATCAAAATATTTTAAAAGGTAAGGAAGCATAAAGTAGTGGGCACTGATTGCTGTAAATATTAAATAATATTAGATAAACTAAGACAGCAATGAAGCAAAAATTGCAGATGGCACCAGGAAGTTTTTTTTTACTTATAAGAAACAGAAGTTCCTTGAAAAGCTCAGCAGATCAGGCAGCATCTGTGAAGAAAAATTAGAGTTAACATTGCAGGTCCAGTGAGGTGCAGACTGGGGGTTGGCTAATGTAGTGCCACTACTTAAGAAAAGTGATAAGCAAAAGCCAGGGAAGTACAGACTGGTGAGCCTGGCATCAGTGGTGGACAAGTTTAGACTACTTTGTTCATTGTCCTTTGGGTAATTTAGTTGGCCAATTCCTTGGTCACAGTTTTTCTATTGAGTGTTTTCTCATTTGGATGTTCAGTCTGTGAAGAGGATTGCCTTAAATGGCACAAGTTTAACGCTTGTAATTGGAGTTCAAAAAGGATTTCAATAAAGAAGTCAAGTGGGATTCAGTGCACAGAGTGAAATCATCTCAGGTCCTGACTGATATGGGCTCGAGCAAGAGGTTTGAGATCAACAAAAAATGAAGAACAAAGAAAATTACAGCTCAGGAACAGGCCCTACAGCCCTCCAATCCTGTTCCAACATGCTGCCCATTACTATTAAAACCCCCTAGCCCTCCAGGGACTGTATCCCTCTATTCCCATCCTATTCATATATTTGTCAAAATGCCCTTTAAAAGTCACCATAGTATCTGCTTCCACTATATCCCCCAGCAGCAAGTTCCAGGCATCCACCACCCTCTGAGTAAAAAACTTGCCTCGTACATCACCTTTAAACCTTGCTCCTCACACCTTAAACCCATGGCCCCAGTAACTGACTCTTCCACCCCAGGAAAAAGCTTCTGACTGTCTGCCCTGTCCATGCCCTTCAGGTTCTCCATCAGGTTGGGACGACCTCACGTTTAGATAAAGGATTGTTGCTAGTAAGCCAGAAAAGAAGAACAACTAGAAATAAATATAATTGTGGTTGTTGGAAGTCATTCGTCTCAGCTCTAGGGAGTTCTTCAAGGTAATGTCCACGGCCTAACCATCTTCAGTTGTTTCGTCAATGACTTTCTCTCCAGAAGGTCAGAATTGGGGATGTTCACTGATGATTGGACAACGTCCAATAGACCTCTAACAGGTCACCCCTCAACCTCTGTCATTCCAGAGAGAACAACCCAAGTTTCTCCAACACCTCCTCATAGCTAATACCCTCCATACCGGGCCATATCCTGGTAAATCTGGTAAGTTGTTGGAGGGGATCTTGAGGGACAGGATTTACATGTATTTGGAAATGCAAGCACTGATTAGGGATAGTCAACATGGCTTTGTGCATGGGAAATCATGTCTTACTAACTTGATTGAATTTTTTGGAGAAGTAACAAAGGGAATTGATGAAGGCAGTGGTGGACGTGATCAATATGGGCTTCAGTAAGGTGTTCAATAATGTTCTGCATGTCAGACTGGTTGGCAGGTTAGATCACATGGAACACAGATAGAAGTAGCCACTTGGATTCAAAATTGGCTCAAAGGTAGGAGACAGAAAGTGGTGATGGAGGGTTGCTTTTCAGACTGGAGGCCTGTGACCAGTGGTGTGACGTAGGGATTGGCGATGGGTCCACTGCTTTTCGTCATGTATATAAATGATTTGGATATGAATACACGAGGCATGGTTAGTAAAGGTGCAGATGACACCAAAATTGGAGGTGTAGGGGACAGCGAAGAAGGGTACCTTAGAGCACACCAGGACCTCGATCAGATGGGCTGGTGGGCTGAGGTGTGGCATATGGAGTTTAATTTAGATAAATGTGAGGTGCTGCATTTTGGAAAGGCATATCAGGGCAGGTCTTGGGGAGTGTTGCTGGGCAAAGAGACCTTGGAGTGCAGGTTCATTGCAAGTGAAGTCCCGGGTAGATAGGACAGTGAAGAAGGCATTTAGGTTGCTTGCCTTGTCAGTGCATTGAGTCTAGGAGTTGAGCGGTAATGTTGTGGCTGTACAGGACATCTGATAGGCCACTTTTGGAATACTGTTTTCAATTCTGGACTCCCTGTTATAGGATGGACTTTGTGCAACTTGAAAGGGTTCAGAAAATATTTACAAGGATATTGCCATCCCTTACAAGAACTATAAAGAGAGGCTGGGCATTGGGGACTGAGGCGTGACCTTACAGAAGTTTATAAAATCATGAGGGGCATAGATAGGGTGAATAGCCAAGATCTTTTCCTCAGAATAGGAGAGTCCAAGCTAGAGGGCATAGGTTTGAGGGTAGAGGGGAAAGATTTTAAAGAGACCTAAGGGGCAACTTTTTCACACAGAGGGTGGTGCGGGTATGAAATGAGCTGCCTGAGGAAGCAGTGGAGGGTGGTACATTTATAACATTTAAAAGTCATCTGGATGGGTATATGAATAGGAGGGGTTTAGAGGGATATGGGCCAAATGCTGGCAATGGGACTGGATTAGTTTAGGATATCTGGTTGGCATGGATGAGTTGAGCTGAAGGGTCTTTTTCCATACTGTTAGCTCTATGATTCTATCAATTCTTTATAGTTTGGCTAAAAAATATTCTGCAAGATGAAGTTCAGTTTCTATTTGGAGATTCCTGTTTACACCGTTTGGAAACTCAAGTGGAGTGTGTACTTATAACGCACAAGATGATGAAGGTACCAAATCAGGTAGTCACGAGAAGAGATTAAGAAATAGAACAGAAAATATCAAAGATACACGTCAGGGTATGCCGCATTAGAGGATTATGGCTTTCAGTAAAGATTGGGAAAGTCAAGAATAAGGGAGCGCAGAGAGGAAGAGAAACTTTTGAGATAGCTGATATGTTAAATAACTGGGCAACTGTTAAATGAAAAAAATGATGCAATATAAAAGATCAGCAAGTTACAAGGAGAGCAAAGGAATACTCAAACAGTGAGGGGACAGAAGAGTGAAAGCATGAGAAATAATGAAACAATAAAACAAGGAAAAAGAAAATGTGATCTGGTTCACAACAGCACTGGAGCTTCAAAGAATATTTTTGCAGCGAAATAGTTGATAGGCAGAAAAACCTACCAGCAGAAATATTTGGTTATGAATGGAATTCAAAATGGTCAATATAAGTATGGGTAAAGCAAATCAAGTACTCCAGATCAGATAAAAGCAAAATACTGCAAACATTGGAAATCTGAAATGAAAACAGAAAGTGTTGGAGAATGTTAGCAGATCTGTGAAGATAGGAACATTGTGAATCCAAAATGACTTTCCTCTGGATTTTTTTCAATTCCGAATAAGAGCCATTAGGCTTGAAATGTTAGCTCCTTCTCTCTCTATGTGGTGCAGGAACTATTCACTTCACACCTTAGACCATAAAGCAGTATGCAGCACTGAGGTGGCTCAATTCTGTACCTACAATCTTGTAGCTGCAGCTAAAAGGACATTCACTCATCAACTGATGGTGAAGGTGAACATATACTTACCACGAAGTTTCACTCTTGCCCCACCAATGTGCCTCACAAGATGTTCTCCTTTCTTTTCCTCCCACTATGTCTCAGTGCAGACCCAGGATCTGCAGCTGGGGTGTAGGGAGCCCACCTTTCAGTGCAGCCCATTGATGTTGGGGTTTTGGTTGGGTACTTTCAGGGGTATCTGTGCCTCGACAACATAAACATACTGACTATGTCCTGCCCAGAAACAGATTCAATCTCCTTGGCTTGAGCTCCCACAGATTGAAAGTGGAAGGCCTGGTTGCCTCTTGAAATTCCTGAGAGGAGCTTTTGGGGGTCTGTATGTGACTCTTTCTTTGGCCAGTAGGGGCCTGTCTCTTTGTGAGAAAGGAGCATGCACAGTGTGGTCAAGGTCCTTTATTCCTCCTGTTGCCTTCCCATTAGCGTTGAGCACCAATGGCTACAGTGATGAAGTGCAGGTCTGTGTGCATATCGAGCAGACACTGAGTGGATCTCCATAGCAATTGCAAATCTGCCCAGAGATGCAGCCAGACACTCAAATGCCAGAGGTAACACAATATACACAGCGTTGAGAGAGTCCTCCAACCCATGTGACATTTTTCCCATTGCCTCCGACAAATCTGCCTGCTGCTCCTGTGTCTGTTTCTGTATTTGCGTGAAGTTGTTAATTACTGACACAGTAGGGTGCTCTCTTGCTGGGACTGAGCAGATGCCTGGTCTTTGTCAGTCCTCCGAGTACCAGCAAGCTGAGCATTTCTTCCTCTACCAGATGTGGATACATAGCAGTGAAGTGCTGACTGGAAGGTACTCCTGAGTCCACTCTAGCTAATTTCCCAATGAGATATCAGTACCTGAACTGGTGGAGGGTGTAGGAGGCAGATTTACTGGTACTTTCCTGAGGGATTGTGGCTTCTTCTTCGGGGTGGAGGAGGCTATGTCATGTGGGACTGGCCTCTTGACAGCAGAGACTGGGCAGATTCCATTGGTGTCTGCAGGAGTCAAAAGAGCAAATAGGGGTAAAGGCTTGGGTATGGTAAGATTACATTCACTATGGTGGTAAGGGAGAGCAGTAGCACAATGGATAATGATTCTCATTTAGTTGCTGGGACAAGGAGGTTTAAGCATCACCAGATGAATGGTGTTAGTCCTCACTAGAAAGGGCCAAGACCCTCCTTGTATGGGATAGGCTTAGAAATGTCAGACACCCTACCATTAGTCTCTGTCCCGCTATAGGCTATTTTCTTCTAGAATGAAACAAAGTGAGATGAAAGCGGTTGGCAGCTGTTTGTTTTGGAGCAGTTTGGGAAAAGGTGATGGGGTGCCCTGACTGAGTGAGGGCAGAGCAGAGAAGATGTTCACATGCAATGGTGAGAATGGTAGGCCATGATCCTCGGTGAGAGGCAGGTGCAGAGTTAGAGTGGCTATTAGATAGCAGAGAGAGTATGATGGCACCTGCTCTTTTGGAGCACAGATGATCATTTACTTAGTGTGGCATTGCTATGCCACCAACCCCACGTTGAACCATGTGGCAATGTCAGACCAGGCTTGTAGACTCCAGCAATGTGCTTACCTTTGCCAATCCTGGGAAAAAGGACAGCCCTCCTCTGCACCACCCATCCACCAGGACCTCCAGGTCCCTCAGCAAAGTAAGGTCCCAACTTACCTCATTTCACCTCCCCTGGCTAGTTATCCACACAATGGGATGGTGCAGCTGTGGACTGACAGCATCTGACCTGGTGCACAACGACATTTAAATATGACACCAGCACCAGGAATCTTGGAAGCCCCTAGTAATGGCGAGTTCTTGTGCCTCTGTGAGAGGAATGATAGGCTGAGTGGGTGCCTTAGGGGTGGGTGCATAATGGATAATGGGGTGAGTTTCAGAGAGCATTGTGAGAAATTTCACTTGGGCTCATGGAAACGCTCCATAAAACTTGCCAAAATTGACACTTTGAAACATGTCTAAAGTAGAACAGTCAAAGCAAATGTAATCCTAGATTTTGTGGGGGATCCACAGTGTACTATTGATCATTTTTAGTGAGCCTTCATATGCACTACCAACAGGCTAGTGTTAGATTAATGAATTAGCAAGCATACATAGTTTGAAAAGTTTTATCTGTTTCAGGGTAGGCAGTGCATTTTACACTGCCTGCTCCAAGAATGAATAATGTCCTTGTTAACAAAAAAATTAGAACACATCTGCAGGTCTCATTGGTCTTTCAGACTTGTATTTCTACCAGGCTGATGATTACCTTAAAAAAAGTAAATTTGATTAGTCAGACATGGCTTACCCTTTACAAATCGAATATGAAGCTCTTTATTAGTGAATAATTCAAGAATTCAGCCTTTCTGTTTCTGGTAAGATTCCCCTAAAATTAACTATAAACTACAATACCTGCAGTTACCTCATTTCTCCTTTCTTCCCATGTCCTGCAATGTCTCAAATAGTGATACAACATTGGCAATAGTTCATCTCAAATGCACAATTCCCAAATCTAAAGAGCATTGGAAAATTTTGATATTCGCACTTGAGAGTTGCTCACTTATTTCCTTTCATACATTGAGAAAGAAATCATCAGGTTTTTATTAAGGCCGACCATTTTCCCTAATACAATTTCTTAATTTTATTAGATCCATTAGTTTCATCTGCATTTTCTTTCTATGGTACCTTTTAGTTTTAGTATTATGCCTTTAAATATTATGTCAGCTATTTTCTTATTTATTAATTATTGTTTGGTGCATTTGCCTTTAATCAATTAATTTGTGTGCCCACAAAATAATTTCCCATTCCTTTTCTCTTAACATGGTTGTAGAAACATCAGTTTTGTTCATACTTGCAAATTATTTTTCAAAAGCCTTTACAATTCCTTATGACTTACTTCAGACCCCTTTGTTGCAGTACTTGTCCTCTCCCTCAGCTGGCTTTCAATTTTCTCTTGCTGGCATAAGACTTTCTTTCAATTTCATGTTGTCCAAACCCATTTGTTCACCTGTATTACATAATTTCAACAGCAGAGCCACATACACGCATTGTCTCAAACACCAACTTGGTTTCAGGTTAGTTCTTTTATATTCAATACTTTAATTGCTATCCTTATCCAGTGTAAAATAAAAAAAATTTAGTCTACAGAAAGCACTGTAAATGTTGCTTCATTATCGCCCTATCAACAGGGTGACACAGTGGCTCAGTGGTTAGCACTGCTACCTCACAGCACCAGGTACCCAGATTCGATTCCACCCTTGGCCAACTGTCTGTGTAGGGTCATACATTTTCCCCGTATCTGTGCGTGTTCCCTCTGGGTCCTCCAATTTACTTCCATAGTCCAAAGATGTGTAACCTGGATGGATTGGTCATGCTAAATTTCCCACAGTGTCAAATTAGCTATAGGACACACACACCCATAGTGTCCGGGGATGTGGGTTAGCCATAGGAGTGCAGGGTCACAGGGACAGAGTAGGGAGGGTGACTCCAGGTGGGTTCAATTGGCCAAATGATCTGTTTCTGCCCTGCAGAGATTCTATGATATCAGGAAATACGTTTGAAAGAACAGTCATAAATATCATTAAGTAAGCGTTCAACAATAACTTCCATTCTGCCTCATTCAAATCTTTACATCTTATTGCTCCAATCTGCTGTGATAGAAATGAAAGTGCACCATTTATAAGGTTAATTCCAGTTGTAGAATTCAACAGAAAGCCTAGGAGCTGAATGTAAGGGAGGAATGGTATTTGAACCTGACAGTGGATTCATTGTGTGACATTATGTCTCAGGACTACCTTGCCAGAATGTCTAACTCGGCAAATTCAGCCAAACAAAACAGAAGCATAAAACACAAAAGCAAAGTCGCCAAATATTTCAAAAAATTCCAAACTGAAACATAAGAAGTCTTCTGTTCGCAGCATCCTTGTGATGATTTTCTCCACACAAACCAATTTCCAAAGCGACTAGGCTGCCTCCCAGCAATGTCAAAGGTCAAGATCTTTATTTACATGGAGATGCTATGCAGGGCATAGTAAGTGATAATAATACTTGATACAAGATCTGGACTGCATGACAAAAACTCCTGGCCTGCTCAGATAGAAGAAAATGGCTTTTTTTAGAAACATTGGCTGAATTAGAAGCATATTCCTCAATGTAAAACACTTCTGTTAATATTCAGGCTACATCGTGGGATCATTTCCATGGGCAGCTGGATAGATTTTGTAATGCACATATCATCCACTGAAATTAATTTATTTCATATTTGTTAATGTAAGATTAAGATTTAATTTCAGATTAAATTAACTTCAGAAGTAATAAAAATAAAACTTAAAATGTATAGTAATTAGCATATAATTTGGTTTAGAATCTGAAGTATATCAATAAAGAGAATAATTGTAACATCATTACTTTAGCAACCAAGGGAACATTTCATTGTACCGGTCAAGATTTAAGGCTGAAATCAGGCTGAATGGCCAGCGATTTGGCAATGCAATGAAATGTCACAATCTGTTCATGCTAGAAGCATGGTTTTGAAGCAACCCACTACTTTTCCATTAATTATTTAGTTATTTAGATGTATCAATTCAGTAGATTATTGATTAATTTTCTTCACAGTTAACAGTACTGAAATCATCATGACACCCATTTCTTCCCTTTCTTATGTCCTAGACCAAGTAGATTTAGTTAAGATTGGCAAGACAGGTAGCCCTGCTATTTATCATGTTTCATTAACACAAATAGACTGTAATATGATTGATAAATAGTGGATGCTGTTTGGATAATGCAAACTTTCTGCTGTACAGGTATAGCAATTTTCCATAGTGGTTTCCTTATAATAGAACATAGAACATAGAACATTACAGCACAGTACCGGCCCTTCGGCACTCGATGTTGTGCCGACCTGTCATACCGATCTCAAGCCCATCTAACCTACACTATTCCATGTACGTCCAGATGCTTATCCAATGACGACTTAAATGTACCTAAAGTTGGCAAATCTACTACCGTTGCAGGCAAAGCGTTCCATTCCCTTACTACTCTCTGTGTAAAGAAACTACCTCTGACATCTGTCCTATATCTTTCACCCCTCAATTTAAAGCTATGTCCCCTCGTGCTCGCCGTCACCATCCTAGGAAAAAGGCTCTCCCTATCCACCCTATCTAACCCTCTGATTATTTTATATGTTTCAGTTAAGTCACCTCTCAACCTTCTTCTCTAGTGAAAACAGCCTCAAGTTCCTCAGCCTTTCCTCGTAAGACCTTCCCTCCATACTAGGCAGCATCCTAGTAAATCTCCTCTGCATCCTTTCCAAAGCTTCCACATCCTTCTTATAATGCAGTGACCAGAACTGTACGCAATACTCCAAGTGCGGCCGCACCAGAGTTTTGTACAGCTGCAGCATAACGCGATTTTCTATAGTGCAAGATCATGCAAGAACGCAACTATCACATTATAGAAGAATCACCTGTACAAGTGAAAGTAAAGAACAGACCTGTATGAATGTGGACAGCAAAACAATTGAACATATGAACAAGAAATAAAAGCAGGCCACTCAGCCTTCAATCTTGCTCTGCCATTCAATAAGATTCTGCCTGAGTTTAACCTCAACGCTACAGTCCTGCACTGCCCTGATAATCTTCCACCCCCTTGATAATCAAGTATCTACCTGCTGCTGCCTTAAAAAATCCAAGATTCTGCATTGTCTGCCTTTTGAGTGAATAGTGCTTCTGTTGTATTCTGCCTATGAAATGTGTAAGGAAGCTTTTGAGAAAAGCCATTACTTCAGGAAAACTCATCATTATTATTACTGCAGCTCAATTCAACCCACCTAATAGGGAAGCTACACACAAAGAGAATCAAGGATAGAATTACAATGTATTCCCAAATTTCCAGTACTCACTCACTGTGAATAGGGTTTCCTGCTGGGATCACAAGATTGTATGGTAGCTCTTCGTGCAGGGAAGGCATGGTTAAAGCTATGTGCAATGTAGCCCATACTTATATATTAAGACATCTTACAAAATATTTCCCTGCAAACAATTTGGAAATGGGGGAGAATTAATTAAAGCTGCCCTGAAATATCAAATTCTAAGGGCTGGATTCTCCCTGAACAACATGGGCAATGGTGAGTCAGTTGAGAAAACATTGCTGAGTTCAGAAAAATAAGATTCTAAATATTAAGATTTTGAAAAATGAGATAGGTACCTCACTGGGGAGTGGCAAGATGGAAATCTCATTAGCGAGCAGTAATACCCATACACTGACATGTCATTAGTGCATACTCTTGTCTTATTTACACGCAGTTTCCTATTTTCCCAATATGCCAGAGAGAAACTAGATGGAGACTACTTTGCTGATATGAAAGCTTCAGCTTATCCCCTGCTCCTCCAGGCCTCTAGCTTGAACAGCAGTCCTCAACATCTCAGGATACGCTCCATGGGAAGTGACCACATGTACTCTTTGTCCACTGAGGCTGACATCAGATTTGCGCCAGCTTCACCATATCATCATGGCACATTTCCAATCCAAATAGATTATAGTTCTCCACTTCAATACTGCCCTTTGGAGAGCACAGGCACATTTCAATTCAATGCTGCTGCCCGGCCACTTTGAGTACAGGGAGAGACACCCATCACATGTATCAACGTAGGATTT
The DNA here is from genome assembly GCF_030684315.1 of Stegostoma tigrinum. Taxonomy (NCBI): domain Eukaryota; kingdom Metazoa; phylum Chordata; class Chondrichthyes; order Orectolobiformes; family Stegostomatidae; genus Stegostoma; species Stegostoma tigrinum. The sequence goes on from NC_081365.1 coordinate 43,082,852, forward strand.
ACCTCAGGGTTTTTCTTAATATTCGCTCATTCTGCATCTACTTGGATGCTCATAGTTTCTCTGCTATGCCCTGCCTTTCCCTTTTGCAGTTTGACACTTAATTCAAAACATAAAGATTCACAGTACTAGACAACAATTTGTGAAGCTGGAGAAGCATAGCAGGCCAGGCAGCATCGGAGGAGCAGGAAAGCTGGCATTTCGGGTTGGGACCCTTCTTCAGAAATGGGAGAGGGGGAAGGGCGCTCCGAAATAAACAGAGAAAGGAGGGATGGAGCTGGGGAAGGTAGGTGAGATGGTGATAGGTGAGTGCAGGTAGGCAGTGGTGGGGATTAGTCAGTGAGGTGGGAGGAGCGGACGGGTGGAAGAGAAGATGGACAGGTTGTGTCAGGTCAAGGAGGCAGAGATGAGAGGGAGGGTTGATCATGGGATGAGGCCAGGTGTGAGAAGATTTTGAAACTGGTAAAGTCCACATTGAGACCATTGGGTTGTAGATTTATAGTAGTTCTGTGTTACTTTGCCAATTAGTACAGACATTGAACAAAACAGCTCAGAACCAGGATGGACTTGTTGCTGTATACTACACCTACAGCATTTTCCAGCCGTTTATATGGCAAATGCATTGTATGAACTGCAAGCAAACACCATGTCTCAAAGTCTAAGCAGCATCTCAGGAGCACGAAAGCTGACGTTTCGGGCCTAGACCCTTGATCTTTTTCTGATGAAGGGTCTAGGCCCGAAACGTCAGCTTTTGTGCTCCTGAGATGCTGCTTGGCCTGCTGTGTTCATCCAGCCCCACACTTTGTTATCTTGGATTCTCCAGCATCTGTAGTTCCCATTATCTCATGCCTCAAAGTCTAATGGGTATAGTCCTTGTTCAAGTCAAAATGGGCTCTCATCAATCAAGGAGTCTCATTACAGCCAGTCAAGGGGAGCGTCCAGTTTTGGTCTATTAGCTTAGACACAGTCAGTTAACCACTTGAAGTGGTCTGAGTCAACGGTTCCATATCAATGCAATCTGTGAGAGATAAGGAAGTTGGGAAAGTCAATTGCTGAGACTGGGTGTAGCATGCTGTGCCCCAGAGGATTCAATAATTATGAAGGGAGGCAACACAAGAATGAGGCAGGGAAGTGATAGTGCACTGGAGTACATGTGCTATTGCAGGAGAGAAAATCGGGTGACCCTTCCTCAGAACTAGAGGGTCACCAGCCTTGAAACTTTAACTCTGATTTCTCTTCATAGGTGCTGCCAGATCTGCTGAGCTTTTCCAGCAAATTCTGTTTTTGTTTCTGATTTCAGCATCCACAGTCCTTTTGGTTTTTATACTTTTTAAAATCTGACTCAGCAGGTGGGTTTTACCTGTTGGTGGTCTGAGGCTTTTTAAGGGGCAATTGCATGAAGCTGGCATGTTCACAGCACACAGTGAAGTCACCAGTAATCATAGCTGCTTGGAGTGTGTAGGATACAAATCCTGGCCACAAGCAATCTTGACCATGTCACTGGTCAGTACATGTTGAAGATAGTCATCTCTGTGAAGCAAAAGTCATCAAAGGTGAAAAAAAAACAAAGTTGCTGGAAAAGCTCAGCGGGTCTGGCAGCATCTGTGGAGGAGAAAACAGAGTGGACATTTTGGGTCCGGTGACCCTTCCTCAGATCTTTAGAAGTTGCACCTGTGGGCCACACTTCACAAGGACAATCCAAGATCATGCAGTCTATTGTACAGACACACATCTTTCTCACCGCACACACTCCTTTTCTCCCGTCTCTTTCTCCATCTCTCTCTCTCTCTCTCTCTCTCACACACACACACAAACACGCAAACCTTCTTTCTCATATGTAGAGATATCAGCACTGATCACTGCCAGCTATCAACAGTATTAATTATACTGATGTCCCAAATTTTACAGTGATTAGATTTACTAAAGTGGATTAATAGTGCTAACGCAGAAATCAAGTTGATTTCTTTAAATCATTCTCGTAAAAGAGAAGCCAGGTTTATTCCAAAGTGAAAAAAGAGGACTTGATGAAGGAAAGCCTTTGTGGCTAACAGATATTGAGTAAAGACTAGTCAGATTTAAGCAGAAATTCAGCTGCAGATTACAAAAAAAATCACTTTCATAAGAATAGAGACTGATATTGTACTCAACTCAATGGAACAAAAGCCATTTTTGGAGCAATCAAAAAGTCAATAGAAAAAATGTATATGATTGTGTTGTGGTAGCAATATTAACACTTTTTAGCTTATTTCAGAGGGTGATGATTGACCTTGTAAGTCTGCTTATGACACTGAGACTAATATTGCATCAAATACTCAACAAGAACAATATATCAGGGCACATTCTAAACTCAGTTAGCTTGAAGCTGCTGGAAGGGATCATTACAGATGCTTTATTGTGACCAGTGTGAAAGCAAAAGGATTGTTAAGGACATGTATTAAGACATCTAGAATAGGTTATGTCTTAGCAACCCAGCTGTGTTCTGTGAGGCATTTATTAAATTTATTAACAATGGTAATTCAATATTTGGCACATTTGCACTTCCAAAATGCTTTGACAAGGAACTTGCACAATAACTATATTTGATTGAGTCAAGCAAAATTGGAATGGACATCCTTGGTTGGTTAAGATTTAGTTGTGCTCTGAATAAGCAAAATGCTTTCACTAATACTACCAGAGACCTGCAGCGATCAATTTATGGACCATTTGTCACAATTTGTATTAATTATCCTCGTGGAGATATTGGGAATACCATCCAAGCATTTTCAAATGACACACAGATCTGGATTAAGGCTGAATGTAATAGGATTGGCATGATTACTTTCTTCTGTTCCATACTACATGCTCTCATATTAAAGTAATGATCATGTTAGTAATGATCAAATATTATGCCAGAATAATGTTTCTTGCAACTACATTTTCAGAATGCATTAACATAACATATCTGTCGTTCAAATCATTTTCTTCGTACTGTTTTACAATCTTTAATTTTACACATATCTTCCATGCAATGCCATATGAAACAAGGTAGTCATGCTTGCAAATAGATAGCTTGGACATCAAAGTTGCAAATTCTGACTCCTATAGAGGTTTTGAAAGATAAAGCGGTTGGAAAATTTTTTAACGTGTCATGACGTCAGATGAGACCACAAAGTCGTTACGATCCCAGTTCTGAGAATACTGGACAACTGGATATCTATAGTCTTGCTTAGATATTTATTAGTTAGTTATTTAAAGGCATTAGTTATTTAAAGAATACACTAGATAGAATAACCAAAGGTAAGAAAATAAGAGGTGTGATTCTTGGATCAAATTAAAACAACAAAAAAAACTTCATCGCGCAAATGTGGACAAAACAAGCATAAGCAATGGTGACTAAATAGGTATCCTGAGCAGGTAAAATAATGATTCTGAATTATATATGATACACATACAATTTAACTTCAATTTTCAGGATTGGTGTGAGGTAAATAAGAGCCAACAGGAAAAACTGTGAGTAAACACTCCTCTTTAAAATGTTTATGCAGTCAAGACAGATCCCTTCTCAACATTAGTGATGCTATGGGCCACTAAATATAATTAAGGGTCACCAAACCTAATTAAAACTGTCTCTTTTGCAAAGGAGTCCAATCCTTCACATTCAAACATGTGGCTTTGGAACTTCCTCAAACATCTCGTTGACTTGAATTGACTCAAAGTCTGCTCACACCTTAATAGCTCAATGTGTTTTCCTGAGATCCTCATCCACACTGAAATTACTCCCAAAAGTTTAACTACTGGGACCTTTCCAGCTTTTATGAAAAAGTAATTTCACTGAGCTACTACTCAATTTCTCTAACCTTCAATCTTTCTCAGCTACTTCAAGCAAATATTGTTTGTGGGTCTTCCTTCACCCTGGTTTCAGCTACGTTGAAATATCAATATAAGGAATAGGAGCTGGAGAAGGCAATCCAGTAAAATCATGACAGAGCTGGTTGTGGTCTTAATACCATCTTCTTGCCTGGTCCTCACTCACTTTCTTGTCAATTTGCCTACCTTAGCCTTGCTTATATTAAAGGGTAGAACCTTTATCAGATGATGATCCACATTAATAGTTTCCAGGGACCTCTCCAGTCCTGACTGCCTGGAGTCTGTATCTTCTTTGTGTCGGCACCCTTCCAGCTTCAAACTGCAACTAACTCATCCCAGAAATCGTATCCCCAAATAAACTGAAATGAGAGGGATATGGTGTGGTCTGGGCTCCTTAACCTGATGGTTTAGAGTTTAATAAATGCTTTCCAATTAATTTAGCTCTACCAGCCTCTGAACTACCATTACTTCATGCTTTGTAAAGACCTTTGCCTCCACCTGCCACATTTATACTTCTGTCTCAGCTTTGGTGATTCTATTAAACAAACAAGGGTAACCTTCTGAACCGTACTTTGTTTTAGGTGTCTTGCAGTCACCAATTTTCAGCATTTTAATTACCTTACTTTTTGAGCTTTTAAACTCTTAACGCAACACCAGCCTAACCTTTTAAACATACTAGGTTTTAAGTTGGTTCACTTGCATTTATCCCATTTTTGATGGTTAAACATTAAGTCCTAAAATGAAAACTATCTGCTAAAATATATGAACCATGAGCTAAGCATTTGCAACAAATGGTAATGGGTTCATTACTTATTGCTTGATCACCACAGATACTTCATAAAGAGAAATGCTAAAATGCAAGAAGCAGGAGTTAGAGTAGATTAGATGGCTAAATAGAACAAACACACGGGTGCTATTAATGGCTTGTTTTTGTTGCAGATTTTTGCAACTGAAATGTCTAGATTTTAACTGATGAGAGTTTGACAAGAAGGACCAAAGCAGCAGCAAATTATCTTGACCTCTGTAGAGAGGGAACCAGAAGATTTTATCTAGATGGGTAAATGTAGAGTTATGGGATAGACCAGAGGCATGGGTCTGGGTGGGATGCTGTTCGGAGGGTCAGTGCGAATGGCCTCCTTCTGCTCTGTAAGGATTCTGTGGCTCTTCTAGCCCTGGTATTTACTCTTCTCTCCCCCTGGCTTAACTCTGCCCGAAAGTCACAAAGGATTGCCTACTCAGGCCTCTGGCTGTAAGATCAGTCTGGTCCGAATAATTGTAAGTGTAGCATATCCTGTGGTTTTCCAATGTGTGCTGCCAAACCAGCAACTTTAAATCAAAATATTTTGGGAAGCAAGTGGAATCTGAACAGTGAAACCCCAGCGGTGATTTTAATGCTCCCCATCTGATATCCTCTGAATGGGCGAGGTTAAAATCAACTCCTTAGTGTCAAATATTGAAATTTCCAATGTTCCCTAGGTTTAAGCCCCACCTGATCCAAAGGGGTGCCATAAAATTTCTGAGCAGGTTGATTAGGCAATATGTACAGCAGGTATATTGGTTATGGAAAATTGATAGTGATGAATTATAAACAAAGATGTACTTTTCAAATGTTAAAATAAAAGCAAAATGCTTCTTAGTCATAAAAGAGCCATAAAATTTTGTTTAATTGATAGATTCTCCTCAGTCTGTATAGGTAAATCATTTTTGTGCAGAGTTGTTTGGCCTCAGCATTTTGCTTCACAGTCCTTTTCTGTAAAAATGCTGCTTGACTGCAAACAACTCTTACTGATAGATCAGCATCTGTCTCACTGTAACCATAGCAACAGTGATAACATCAGAAGCAGGACTAAATCACATAACGTGCAGTCCACACTAATGAGGAACCACTACAATCGATTTCTGTTTTGACTGTAACATTCAGTCTGTTGTTTTTCTTGAAACATAATTGGTCTGAACTTTTAGATCTCTGAAAAGAGGGTAGCTGCACCCTGTTAATGATTGACAATGACTACTGCTTCACTGCAATCATCATTGATTCTGCCACCATGCACAGGGTACTATGACATGCATTGGGCACCAATTCCCATTCCTTGTCAGATCAAGACAGAATGCATGCATCAACTATTATCAGGTGGATGCCCAGGGATCCCAAAGGTTAAGGTTCTCTTTGTTTCTCTGAGGTTGGAAAAGTTGTATAAAATAACTGCTCTGGAAGAGTTAATATTGGAGACGCATTAGATCCACCCAATCTGATGATGCCATTTAGTGTTAGAACATAGAGCATAGAAAAGTACAGCACAGTACAGGCCCTTCGGCCCACGGTGTTGTGCCGTGGAATATTCCTAATCCAAAACTAAAATAACATAACCTACATTCCCCTCAATTCACTGCTGTCCATGTGCATGTCCAGCAGTCGCTTAAATGACACTAATGACTCCGCTTCCACGACTACCACTGGTAAACTATTCCATGCGCTCACAACTCTCTGGGTGAAGAACCTCCCTCTGACATCTCCTCTATACCTTCCTCCTAGCACCTTAAAACTATGACCCCTCGTGGCAGTCAATCCTGCCCTGGGGAAAAGTCTCTGGCTATCGACTCTATCCATGCCTCTCATTACCTTGTACACCTCGATCAGGTCACCTCTCTTCCTCCTTCTCTCCAGAGAGAAAAGTCCGAGCTCAGTCAACCTCTCCTCGTAAGACAAGCCCTCCAGTCCAGGCAGCATCCTGGTAAACCTCCTTTGCACTGTCTCCAAAGCCTCCACATCTTTCCTATTATAGGGCGACCAGAACTGGACATAATATTCCAAATGTGGTCTCACCAGGGTTTTGTGGAGCTGCAGCATAACCTCACGGCTCTTAAACTCGATCCCCCTGTTAATGGAAGCCAAAACACCATATGCTTTCTTAACAACCTTATCCACCTGGGTGGCAACTTTGGGGGAGCTATGCACTTGAACACCAAGATCCCGCTGTTCCTCCAAACTGCCGAGAATCCTGCCTTTAATCCTATATTCAGCATTTAAGTCACTTTGCATTTATCCAGGTTGAACTCCATCTGCCATTTCTCAGCCCAGCTCTGCATTCTGTCAATGTCTCGCTGAAGCCTGCAATAGCCCTCGAAACTAGAATACAGTGAACAGCTTTGGTTTCCTTGGATCAGGAAAGATATGCTGCCACTGGAGACAGTCCAGTAAATGTCATTACGTTAATTCTGGGTTTGAAGGGATATTCTCATGAGGAGAGGATGAGTAGGTTGGACCTACAGAAGAATGAGAAGCCACCTTTTTTTGAAGCATATAAGATTCTTAGACAGCTTGAAAGGGTAGATGCAGAAAGGCTGTTTCATCTTGTGGGAGTGTTGAGAGCTATGATTTCAGAATAAGGAGTTGCCCAAATAGGACAAAGACGAGGGAGAATTCCTTCTTTCAGAAGGGAATGAATCTGTGGAATTCTTTACCACAACGGGTTGTCAATGGTGGATCAATAAGTATATTCAAGGCAGAGATAGATTTTTATTCAACCAGGGAATCAAGGGTTATGGGGTAAAGGCAGGGAAGTGGAGTTGAGGTTCATCAGCTCAATTATGACCTAATTGAAAGGAGGAGCAGGTTCATTGGGCCAAATGGCCTATTTCTGCTCTTGTATCTTACAATCTAAGGGACAGAAAAGAAATTTATACTAACCTGCAGAATTAGAAAAGCCTCAGAATTTATTTAAGCAACAAATTTAAAGGTATCTAGTGAAAAAATGTGGCAGAAAAAGAGCAGTAAGGAGAAATTAAAGATTTAAACGGATCAAAATTCTGTAACTAAACAATGATGTTAGCAGTAAGATTTATGAGGGTTGAAGCCAGAGAATTTTATTTAAAATTTCCCACAGAAGAATGTATATTGTGTTTTATGCCATGAAATGTGCATTTTGCCTGGAAAAAAGTGGGAGATCTCTATCTTGACTGCAGAAGTTTTGTAAACAAATTAAGTTTGAAGCTGAAAACATTAATAAACTATCGTATCCAGTAGGCAAAGACACACATTCAGTACTTAGACTTATGTCGGCACTATGGAATAGCAAAATCCTGCAGTGTTCAGCCACAGCGAAAGAAAGCCGTATCTGTAAGGTTCGAAGTAATTTCCAGAAGACGTGGAAAATAAAACACACTCACAGAGCTACAAATGTCTACTGATAATAAAATATGAGGCTGGATGAACACAGCAGGCCAAGCAGCATCTCAGGAGCACAAAAGCTGACGTTTCGGGCCTAGACCCTTCATCAGACATCTGAAGGGTCTAGGCCCGAAACGTCAGCTTTTGTTCTCCTGAGATGCTGCTTGGCCTGCTGTGTTCATCCAGCCTCACATTTTATTATCTTGGAATTCTCCAGCATCTGCAGTTCCCATTATCTCTGATACAAATGTCTACTATGTCTACCAAGTCTGAAAATGTCAGGGAGCAACCATTTTGAGTTTTAATAAGGTGGATTAGCCTTAAATAGAATAAGAAAACTCAGTGAGCAGTAAAAATACACTATTACAAAGATGCAGAATTTTGAAAGCTTGAAAGCAGTGTCAATATAGAACAGCCAGCAATACACTTTAATGCATTATTGAATAATTGGTTACAGATTACAAAAATACAGAGTTTAAAAGAAACAAAAACAGAAGTTGCTGCAAAAGCTCAACAGGTTTGACAGCATCTGTGAAGAGAATTCAGGGTTAACATTTTGGGTCTGAGGAATGTCACTGGATTTCTCTTCACAGATGCTGCCAGACCTGCTGAGCTTTTGCAGCAACTTTGTTTTTGTTTCTGATTTACAGCATCTGCACTTCTTTCAGTGTTTACAGAGTTTAAAGGAACCAGCAGACTAGCAAAAATAAGGTACTGTATTGAATCTAATAAGCTCTATAGTAATTGAATTTAATTAACAAATGCAGGGATATACGCTTAAAGAACAGTAGATTACAAGCAGTATTGAAATGATACATGCTTTAAAATGACTTTACAATAATAAAAATCAATAAGCATAGTGAGATAAACAAATAAGACTTCCTCAAAGTTTCAAGGTCAGAGATGGGCTGTACAAAATGCAAGATTGAAGGGGATTGTTCTTAAAATACAAAATTACTTCAAAATCAAATGTGATGTTGAACAGGTTAATACATTAGTATATTCAGTACACAAAACAGCAGATGCTAAACCAATCTGTATGATTGAATAGTAAATACCTAGCCATAGAGAAATAATACTATATCTGTCGGAATGTAGATCACATTCAGATGTGCAGAAATAGTTAGAGCTGCAAAGCCTAACTTTTTCTAAGTCCAAACAGAATTCCTTCTGGGAAAATTATGAAATGTCCAAACCACATACATTTGTGAAGTCAGTCTTTTGCAGAGATTGGGTTGTGGTAAATGTTATATAGTTACGTACATGAATGAATAATGGTGAAGCATGAGGACAAACAAAATGTTGTATCAGGCATTGATTCTGAAAGAATTAATGGTGATGTTGCATTAGCTCCACCTAATCTGATGATATCACACAGTCTTTGGGTAACGTCAGCCTTTACAGGGAACAGGCATAATTTGTACAGCTTCTGAGGATTATGCCTAAAGTAAGTCTCACTTGTTGGTAACATATAATAGATCCTCATGTTAACAACAATCCGTTTTGTTTATACTCACCAGTTTTCCAACATCTATTATGAATAATTGGACAAGCCCTTGCCACAGTATGGACAAAGAAGGATTGGTGGCAATGAACTATGTACCCTATGCAACATAATGGCAGAGATGGTGTGTATTATGAGGTACCAGCAGTGGCTATCAGGTCAAATACCTCAGAATGAGTAGTACTGCTCTGCTAGGCCCCAAAAGGTTAGCCAACAGATGCCCCTCCCACAGCCCCGCACCACTGTTTCCATCTATTTAGGTTCCTTCTACCCAGGAGTCACCTAAGATTGTAGCAGCATGGGGACAGCAGATTGCATCATTGATTTTCATTTCTGGTTGTACCCTGTAACAGCAATGGAGGAGTACTTGGGAAAGGGGCGGCATTTTGCAAACCAGTTTTGATAAAGTCTTAGTACAATATACGAATGAAGCCAGGCCCTTGAAGTATACCACTGCTCATATTTCAGGAGAATACCCAATCCATACTTCTCTAATAAGGTTCAAAACTCAAGTAATATTAAAATGAGATCAATTGAAAATAGTCTGTTGTATTTTAAAGCAGATAGTGAAAAAAGTATACAAACGGCAAACTGAGATTGATATTAAAATCATGTAGAAAAAATATATAACTGCTTTTATGTGAATTACTAATGTTGCTTTTAGGGAAAGTGTATTACAAGATTAAAAATATTATCTGTCACTGTGTAGTTGGTGACTCATCCATTTGAAATCTTGACACCTACACAAAGGAAGCAAACAATTATGGAACATCTTGTACAAATAATTATATTTATTTGAAGTTAAGGGTGTGATGTTGGTATTCAAGCACGTTCAAATCTATACATGTAAACATACCACAAATAGATTGAAGTAATTTCTGAATCAAACAATTATTTACTCTAAATCACTGAGGCAAATTAATAATTGGGTGAATAAACATTAATTAGTGCTATAAAACTAAAATATAACCAATTTTTGCTACTTGAGTAATCAAATTTGTAAAAGAACATTTATATAGTCCATTATTAAATCACAGAAAAACCTAATATGTTTAATGTAGGCAAGTTAATGAAGAAATAGAAGAGTAAATGGCAATGGGGTAGCATTTTGCAGGCCAGTTTTGATAAACACTCAGTACAACAGAAATTTTTTCAGTATTTATGTTTCTTTCTGAAGATTTCAATTTTCTTGTGAATTTCCATATTTTTCTTCCTGAGACTGCAAGGAGAAGCATGTAGCACAGCTCATAGATACTGCTTGTATTAATTTAGTGTCAGGAAATGGATAATAACTGTCAATACAGATTTCTTCACCAAACTTGAGCTCTCATGGGATTCCTATCCTTCACTCATAATCAATGTACAGACTACATTTTCACAGTTATCTTTGGAATTCTGACAACTTTTTCTCAAGTGCCCGAACTGATTACTGCAGCAGGTGAAGCTAATGTACCAGCCACGACCACTTCTGTTTCTGCATTATGGAGTTAATTATTAGGATCCAGTTAGCTCTGACTCTTCCTTCTCCCTCCTCCCATTCCCTGCTAGGAGACATTGCGATGATTACTAACCAGGTTTCAATTCATGACAGCTCAGAGAGAGATGAGTGCAGTAAAACTTGCAAGTGAATTGGTTTCCTCAGTGACAAATATAAACATTGCTTCTTCCTATACTTTGTTTAATATTTGGCCTTTTACAGCAAACCAGTGGGGTTTGGTGTATGATTGTGCAATTTTCCAGAAGCATGAGTCAGAAATCACAATGTTATGAAAAATTAGGATTGGTTGCGCTATAGCTGCTCCTCAGAGCATTTTTAGGAGCTCCTCAGAGTTCCAATATGGTACTGCGGCATGCACACACTTTTGGGAGGATTAGCACTGACCCCCTAAACCAGTACATGAAATAGTTTAAATACACAAGCCTTTCATTACATGACCATTATCATTTGGATTTACACCACTTGGATTTACAGACTTTCAGCTAAAGCATTATCAATGTGAAAGAGCTTCAATAGTGTGGGGCTATGTAAGGAGACACTGTGCAGCACACCTTTGGCAGGGATTTCTGATTGCCAACTTTACCTTTGGCAAAAATTGGGGTAAGTTGGCATAAACGATGTTTATACTGTTTCTCAGGGATGACCATCATGCTCTGATCAACGTTAAGGTGGAGAGAATCCTTATAGAATGTAGCTACAGATGCATTCTAAGAAATATTGTCTGCTTCCAAAAGGGAGGATCTGGGAACATTTTAGGAAGTATGTCAAGCAGGACGCAGCTTTCTAATTATTGATTGAATGGTGGGACAATGAAATGCAGTACATACCTGCATTTCAAAAATATGTTCCTGCTAGCCAAGACATCGATCTGTGAGCAGAAAGTATTTTTTGACATATAGTCTCCTGGCACTGTCCACTATAATAGTACGTTTATGTAGTTTAACGTTTTTAAATTCATTCAGGGAATGTGGACTTCATTCGTTAGATCACCGTTAATTGCCCATTCCAAATTATCCTGGAGAAGGCACCAGTGAGCTTCTTTCTGGAACTGCTGCAATCTATTTGGTGTACATACACCCACAATGATGTTAGGGAGAGAATTCCAGGGTTTTGACCCAGTAACAGGGGCAAAATGACACTGACTTTTATTAGGAACTGGGTTTGCATTAATTTTGGTGAATCTCAGGGAAAATTTTCCTCCGTGACCCTGAGCAATCTCCAATCTCTGTGATTTCTTCCACTATTCTCTAAAACCCACATTGTGAGCTTTGCTCTCTACCTCAATGTGCCTGTTGAGAGCTCTCAGGATTCCCACTTTATTGAAAGACCAGCTGTGCAATTGGTCAAATGGTGCCAGCCAGGAGTCACCCTTCATTGTGCATGTAGTGGGAGGGCACCAGAAGTGAAATGCCTCTGATGGCACAGGTGGCCTGGCTGACACTTCGTTGCAAATACAAGAACACATTCATAAATGGACTGCTATTTAAGAACCAAGCTATACATATTATCCATCCTCGGCATCATCCCATCTTTGAAGCCTGATTAAGGTTGTGTCACTCTTTCTCCAATGCCCTGTGTAGCCTAACATCTTCTCGTGACTCAATGTGGGGCCACTACATTCTAGAAAACCCTCAAATGGTTAAATACCTTCACTTTATTCAGCAACAGTAAAACTAAAGAAAACAAAAATAAAAGCTGCATTTGCAATGCCTGCCTTTTAAACAGCGAGACGCTTACAGTCAATAAGTGATCACTGTAAGGAGATCACACCTATTGGAACCAGCTGCCAACTATATCCTGTTAGACTTGTTACACATGTACTGCTTCACTCTATTGTGCTGAAGATGACATTCCCCTCCTCAATGTCCTCATCTTCCTCCTTGGAAGACAGCTGCTACTCTCTCAGCTCTTCAGAGTCCATCAGATTGCCTGCTTGCCAGCTCTAGTTGCAGGCAGCATTGCCCACAGGGATCATGCAGCACACTCTGTATGCGTTGTACTGCAAGGCCCCTCCCCAGACTTATGCAAGTCCATCGTCAGGAAGCTTCTCTTCTTCATAATGGTCCTGGTGGGAGAATTGCCTGCTTCACATCTACACTCAGCCAGGGGATTATGTGATGTCAGGGGATTATGTGATGGAGCCATCGACCATGGTGGCAGAGGGAAGACTTTGTCTCCCAGTGACCATTTTTGTTCAGCATCCGGCCCTTGGGATAAAGTGGGAATCTGAGAGTACTGCAGGATGTAAACATCTCGACAGCTCCCAGGGTAGCTGGTGCAGATGTCTAAAGTATAGTACAGATGGTCACAGGTGACTTGCGTGTTGTTGGAAAGATGCTTTTCTGTTGATGAAGTCCGTTGCATTAGTATACAGAGCTCACAAACTGATGTGTGCATAGTCTGTGGTGCCTGACCCTGGGGGAAGCAGCAATATTGTCAAAGTCTCCTGTCGCAGCCACAGCACAGCCACAGGGAACAGGATGAAGAGAGTGATTCGGTACAAACTGCATCGGTAGCAGCCCTGATACATCTGCAAGTCGAGGATTGTGAGATTCCACACAGCTCCATAGCAGATCCTTGAAAGCAACCAGTTAAATGAAAGTTTAGCATAACATCCACCGTGGCCAACACCAGGATAGGATGATGCCCATTCCTCCATTTATTGGTATGAATTCAGAACCTGGCATTATTTTGTAACATTGTCCCAGGACATCCTCAGTCTGCACCAACAATGTGTCACTCAAATGGAGGAAATGACTTTGAGGACGATTTTCTCTGGACTTCCTGTATTTCTTCTGTATCCAGAGGCAGCTTCATTTACAACATTTCAGATGGAGGCTGTTTAGCAGCTACTAGAAGTTGCTGTTGGTCCTGAGCTTTCTATTCCTTCTCCATTTCTCTGTGAGCATAACCACAGCTGTGGCAAGACCCATTGGTCACACTTACAGTAAAGCTGTGTGGGAATAGGAGGAAACAAACAGGTCCTCAGCAATGTGAGCAGTCAGCATTAACATCACATGCACAGGACTGTTTAGCGCAGTCCTCCACACAGTGGGTTATAGAGAACTCTGACATGGAGGAACAGGGAATGCTTCTACATGGACTTATGACATGTGGTGATTTTGTTACAATGATCGCAGTAGACGCTATGTCATGCAAAGTCAATAGGAGTTTGATTGTAAATCCTATAAAATTATGGATATCTTGGCTTTCCATCCCACCCCCAAAACCACCAAAGAAAAGCAGCATTGCACATAAGAGCATGTTGTGAACCTACAGTTCAATGTGAGAGAAAATCAACATTGTGCCCCTGTGCAGCCAATGAGACCTTGGATTGTCTTTGTGCATTGTGACCCGCAGGTGACACTTTAAGGTCACCTGTGATCACGTTTGCTTCACAGAGATGACTACCTTCAATCTGCAATGATCAACAACATGGTGAAGATTGCTTGTGACCAGGATTTGTAACCCACACAGATGGACTCTGTATGCTTTTCACTAGCAGGATGCTATGATTACAAGATAACAAAGTGTGGAGCTGGATGAACACAGCAGGCCAAGCAGCATCTCAGGAGCACAAAAGCTGATGTTTCGGGCCTAGACCCTTCATCATAGAGCACCTCTCTGATGAAGGGTCTAGGCCCGAAACGTCAGCTTTTGTGCTCCTGAGATGCTGCTTGGCCTGCTGTGTTCATCCAGCTCCACACTTTGTTAGAGATAATAGGAACTGCAGATGCTGGAGAACCCAAGATAATAAAATGTGAGGCTGGATGAACACAGCAGGCCAAGCAGCATCTCAGGAGCACAAAAGCTGACGTTTCGGGCCTAGACCCTTCATCAGAGACCCTTCTTCTCTGATGAAGGGTCTAGGCCCGAAACATCAGCTTTTGTGCTCCTGAGATGCTGCTTGGCCTGCTGTGTTCATCCAGCCTCACATTTCATTATCTTCCACACTTTGTTATCTTGGATTCTCCAGCATCTGCAGTTCCCATTATCACTGCTATGATTACAGATGTCTTTAATCTGTACTGTGTAAGTGTCAGATTACTGCCATAGCCCCTTGGATAAGCCTAAGGTACAGGCTGATGGTCCTGATCACTGGCAAGGTCACTATTTTTTGTCTGTCACTAACCGTGCATAGGTAGGTGATATCAAGATGTGTTCTTGAACTGCTGCATTTAGGAAGGGAATTCTAGGATTTTAACCTCACAATGCTGAGGAAGGGTGATTCACTTCCAATCAGCATGGTGTGCAGCTTGGAAGGGCACTTTCAGATACTGGTGTTTCTGTGCAGCTGCAAACTTTGTTCTTCCAGGTGGTAGAGTTCGGATGTTTAGAGACTGTTATGGAAGGAGATTTGGTGAGTTACTGAATGTTTCTCCTTAGAATATACATTCTGTTGTCACTCTTCTTCAGTGCTGGAGATACAGCAGTAAAGAACCTTGGAACACAGAAAAGTGATAGGGTGCAGCATCTAGCACCATCAAAAGTTCATGATTGGTTAGTAAGGGAGATGTCGTGGGCTGCCCACAGAATCTAACCAGCTTTTCACCTGGTTGCTCCCTTCAATTGCAATTAGATTGCATTTCGTTTCAGTGTAAGTGGCCTGATTCCTAACTGGAAACTGACATTAAGATTGAAACAGATTTTTATAATAGACTGCACACATTCTATGGCAAGCATCAATAGAATTAATCAGAATGTTTACAACTCATAACACAATGTTAATTAACTTCTCAAATTCAAAACTTACAGCACTAATAATGCAATAACCACAATCAGTTTAACTGAAACAAATTACAATGTTGACTTTATTTACAAGCATTTGGAGACCGGATCTCTTTAATAAGGAGTTAATTTTGGAAAAGAATATCTATTTTTAAATTTTGTGATTAAATCTAGCACTTGTACTTTCAGTAATAACTATAACTGTTCCCTTTCTCTCTTATGGTCAAAAACATCTAAAGCTTAGGCATTTGGTAGTTTTAATAGGAAAAATTACCTGACTTTGATGTTAAGAAATTTTATTGTTCAAGTTTTCAAATTCCAGTATTCTCCAATACAATTAAACGTATAGATATTAACTTGGGATAGAATGACCTAGCTTGCACTTAGAAAAAGCCAAGAAGAATCTTAGATGTGCATTCTGGAACGTTCAGCAAACAACACAGGCTTAGATTGAACAGATATGGCTCATAATTCCTTTTAATTGTTCTGATGGCAGAATTGTCCAGGTTTTTGGATAGATTTAGACTGAGAAATTCAAATGCATTGTACTCATTCTTGTGTTATAATGAGGATTAAAATATATTATTATTGTTTAGAAGCCTGGGTTCTAAAGTAGAGGTAAATGGGTTTTGATTCTTAACTCTGCGAACATGACATTTTTGTGGTTCAGAAACTCAATTTATTTTAGCGATAGGTCAAAAGAGCATTTCCAAGAAATTATGTGACTTCCCTAAATGACTAGACAAGATATCTCATGAGATAATTAACTAGTGTTTACTTGGTTGAGCATTTATGTCCCAGGTGGAGGATCCAGAGACTAGAAGCAGGTTCAGTTCAGAAAAAAAAAGTACCAGCAAACATGCTGTTTAGCAGTCCAAAAGCAGTCAAAGACCTGAAAAAAAATAACCCTGAGCATTTTTCCTTAGAGTTCAGTGAGAAAAATCAATGAGTTAGTCTGTGATAGCGTCTCTCACAAAGTTACAGTAATAGTGAGACTCATATCTGATGAATGAGCGGAAATTTGCTGAAGGAAAGGCTTGTCATCTCATCAGCAGATTAAGCAATCGTAAAATAAATATAGGAGTGATAATTCACTGGAGTTGAGTGTAAAGGATATCGCTAGAAAAAGAGTTGAATCCTTCTTTTTCTGTTTAAGAGCTTTCCAAGTTGCGTAGTAAAGTAGTGGTTATGTCATTTGATTGGTAATCTCAACCCCAAAGCTACTTCTGGCGATTGGGTTCAGATCCCATCATGGTGAATGGTGAACTTTGAATTCAATTAAATCTGAAATCAAAAGACGCTAATCTGTTGATACTGGCTGAAAACCTAAAGCAACTCAGTTCAAGGCTAATTAAGGATGGGTAACAAATGCTGGCCATATCAGCAATGCCCATAACCTATGTAAGAATAATATTGCTTTTCCCCCTATTGCTTTGTGTAGTAAACTTGTGTTCTTTTGCTAAATTACATTGACGGCCTCTTGTGAATGTGTTCAGTGACTGACCACCTTGGCAACCAAATTTCAAAAATAAAGCTTATAGTCTAGTAAGGCAGGTCATATTGTAGAATTTGACCTGTACTGTATTTCCATCATCTGTGATTAGGAATACCTCACATGTTTATGTTCATGTATTTTGTCCATCGAAGAAGGATGCAGGACTCTGTGGCTCACTGGTTGTGTCCTGCCTGCAAACCAGAAAATCGGAATTCAAGCCCTACCTGTGTTGGAAATGTTTCACATGTCTGAACAGCTTGATTCAAAATACTTGCAATTTTTGGCTTTTAGCTTGATTTCATAGTATCCAATTATTTTGTACTTTCTTGAAATCTGACAGCCTCTATGGCTTGCATTGTCTTTTAGTAAAGAGAGAGAGCCAAGCAACTTGTCACAGTGAAAGCATTGAATAGTCAAGGGGGTGGACATGCAGTTACATAGTACCTTGTTATGTCACTGTCACATCCATAGTAACCAAGACTGTCAATGGGCTCAGGAGCTGAGTGGCCCTAGTGGAAACCAAATTGAACATCAGTAGCAGGCAATGAAAGCACTGTTGATGACCTCTTCCATTACTTTACTGATAATTAAAAGTATACTTAGGTATCGTAGTTTTAGACCGAGTTTGAGAGAGCCAGTCTAAAAGTTCACTAGTCCTGATTATTGTCAAGACCTATCCCTGTTAAAAATCTGTTTTAACAAATTTTATAAAATTTATTAAGTTCATCGCATCAAGTACAAAATAAATTACACTTAATCAAGGCAATGGTTTTTTTATCCTATCCACGTTGTGATGCCAGTTTATGGCATTAGTTGACTGGACACAGTTCCATTCTTCTTTTCTATTGCATGATGTTCTGCTGTATTCACTCTTCCTCTTTGCATCTCAAACCAATAAAACCCTCATATTATTAGCA
Source organism: Stegostoma tigrinum (assembly GCF_030684315.1). Lineage (NCBI taxonomy): Eukaryota > Metazoa > Chordata > Chondrichthyes > Orectolobiformes > Stegostomatidae > Stegostoma > Stegostoma tigrinum. The sequence goes on from NC_081365.1 coordinate 43,101,005, forward strand.
CTTATTGGCCATTGCATTATCAGAGGTATCTTCAACTTTGTTTAGCTATTTAGTGCAGGAACAGTTAATGGTCCAACTTTGACAGTCTGAGCCATCAAAGTTCAAATCCTGTTTGGTTTCTTTAGCAATAACGGCCATCTTAGTGATATCATTTTCTACTGTCTCCTGATTCATTCTTTCACACATCAGAGATTTTGTAAGACCATCCCACTTATAATGATTTATCGCTCTTAGTTTATCAACTCTATAGCTTATTGTCAGATAGGATGGCACCAGTCAGGCCATTCATACATCAGCCTATAGAATGTAACCTCCCTCCTAGTAATTAACTTTCAATCCAAATGTCTCAATCGATACATCTGAAAAGATCAGAACACCCACATACCTACATATCTCACTGCAAATCCTAATTCTAAAGTTATATATATGTATATACAATGCAGATGTAAAAGCCTATCTTTCTATATAATATGTATATACATAGGCCAGTAACATACATAATTACAAAACAAATGACTGCAGAACATAGCTGCATCATTGAGTAAAAGACTGTTTTACCTCAAGCAGGTTCACATCTGTTAACCAAAATTTACATTAGCTTGAAGCATGAAAAAGCTTCCACAAAATCATAAACCAATGCCCTCATGTTTGACCTGACCATATGGCTTTCATCCTGACAGAAAAAAAATTCAAACTGACAACAATTAAACAGATTGCTTAGCTGTTTAGTATGGTATAATTATTGAAAAATACAGTAACTTAATTCTACCTGGGAAGCCTCCATGCCATATTGCATAGCATGAGGCTTCATTGTGATTGATGTGAGGACAAGGGGAGAAATGTTAATGAAATGATGTTCTTCTCCTAATGTTCCCCACAGATTATCTGTTCACATGAACATTAGTGTGGCTGGGGTCCTTGTGGCGTTGCTTTAAAATGTGAAAACAATGTAGATGGAGAGTCTAATGTCATCAGGAAGACCAAAAAGAACAGCAATCTCCAGCAGCTAGTGTGCAGCCCCCCGAAGGGGACAGAGAAGGATGGTGTCACCCTGCATCCTACAAGCATCACTCTCATTTTCTACTGCTCTTGACAAGACAGCATAGGTGCCAATCAAGAACATCCTGGGCCACCTCCACTAAAATGTGTCACCTGCTCGAGAAGCATATATGCTCAGAAGGGCTGGTGGCCATCCCATCCATAGATCCACCAAAAAACTGAATTTTAGGCTCATTTCTAAAAGCAGCCCAGGGTTCCTTCAAGAAACTGATGGAATGATCATTTGTTTCTAGAGATGTGTGGAATCATCACTGATTCCAAGCCCTTATACATAAAGACGGTGTAAGTTGGAACATTTATGTATGGCAGGCCTTATCACAATCCCTGCACATACAGCTTTCGTGAAAGTGATGGCTGGAGTCAACAATGTTCAAGGTTCCCTGATGCCTGATGCTTACTGCTGTCGAGGAGTGAGCTGCTTGTTAGAGATAACAATGCATGGTGATTGCAACTCCTTTCGTGCTTGGGATATCTGAAAAGGTTGTTCCTATTTCAAATGGGTCCTACTTCATCAGGTCTAACATCAACAAAGACATGAAAGCAGGTACTTTAAGAGTGCAAATCAACATTCATTTACAAAAGTGCAAAGAACTTCGCAATAATGTGTCACCATTCTACTTTTGTGCCCTCAGCAACTTTTTTTCTTCCTATCCCTTTCACTATATCTAAGTGTGGACTTGACCTCTGTGGCTAAGGTAGAAGGAGCTTTCTCTGTGCTTGTCCATGTTGGATTATATGCATCTTTGGGCTGGTTGCCCATTGAGGGCTCTGCATCTCCAAATTAGCAGTTGTGTTCTTACCTAGCCTGGCCAACCCATCTTCTCCTCATATGGAGTAAGGAGTATTACTGCTACTAACCATCTCTGCTGGTCTTACCCAAATCTGTTTGTAAGACAGTTTGTTTTCCTGCTATGAGAGAAGGGGAGGGATTGAGTATGACGATAGTGCTGATGATGCAGGAGCAGCAGAAGTGATAAGGTATCCGCAATAAGTGCATAGGAAGCGCAGAGGGTTGGAAGTGTGAGTAGCTTTGGGACATAAGGTGCGTGGAAGCTGTTGACTGGCCATAGTGTACCCAAAAGTGAGTGTTACGGTCCATAAATTGGGTGGAGTCATGTGCAGTGGCAGAATGGTGGTGATAGTTTAGCCCTGCAGAGTACAGATCATTCACCATCATCCTGCGCAGCTGGACATCTTTTTTAACCTCAGACATGGCACCGACCTTGGCTGCCATCACAGGCCAGCTGTCTGAGTCTGGTGACATGGCGTCCATAGTGGTCACTATGAGAAAGGTTGGTTTTCCTTTCTACCACCATCGCCTCAGGTCCTTGGCCATGAAGCAAGGAGTTAACTTTCCTTTCTTATCTTTTCCTTCAGGATAACTTTGAACTTCACAGTATGAGGGGCCATTCCTTGCATGCATCATCTGCACTGGGCTTCAAATATTGTGTCAGTGTGATCTACATTACAAATCCCCAGTGGTAGTGACCATTTCTGCTTCTCCTGCCAGATAATTCCAGGGGATAGATGCTGAAGAGCCAGTTCCAAAATTATTGAGCTGAAGAGTAGAGGTTTGCATGAGAAAAGTCAAAACTGATGATGGCAGACCAACCAACATGAATCTTCCCAAAAAAAACACAGTCAATGAAATCTCAGCTTAATGTAGGGAGGATAGAACAAAAGTGTACTTATAGAAGTGATAGAAACATGGAGTGAAATAAACATCGCAGAATGATTTAAGAATCAAACAAAATTTGGCCCTGCAATGATCAGGTTAGGGGGAGGCGATGGCCTAGTGGGTATTATCACTAGACTGTTAATCCAGAAACACAAATAATGTTCTCAGGACCCAGGTTCTAATCCCACCAAGGCAGATGGTGGAATTTGAATTCAATAAATGTCTGGAATTAAGAATCTAATGATGACCATTTGTCAGTTGTTGGGAAAAACCCATCTGGTTCACTAATGACTGTTAGGGGAGGAAACTACCATCCTTACCTGATCTAGCCTCCATGTGACTCCAGACCCACAGCAATCTGGTTGACTCTTAACTGTCCTCTGGGCAATTAGGGATGGGTGATAAATGCTGCCCGGCCGGCAACACCCACATCCTGTGAAGAATAAAGAAAGAAAATTGGCTAATACAAAGATGCTTAAAATATGATGAAATATTTTGTCATATGCCAGCAAACTATCAAAGTGACTTCCAAATTCTATTACAGGCAAATAAATCAATTTGTCTAAATACGCCAAAAAAAATGACATTTTATCTACACACGATGTTAAAGTAGGGAGTGTTACCCATGAAACATCTTTACAGACTCAACCTAGAAATTCTGGATGTGAGTTTGCTCACTGAGCTGGAAGGTTAGTTTTCAGACGTTTCGTCACCATTCTAGGTAGCATCATCAGTGAGCCTCCGATGAGCTTCATTGGAGGCTCACTGATGATGTTACCTAGAATGGTGACGAAACGTCTGAAAACTAACCTTCCAGCTCAGCGAGCAAACTCACATCCAGAACCTCAACCTGAGCGACAAATCTTCTCAAAACTCGCTCAACCTAGAAATGTTAGCTGAAATGAGGGAAGAGCAAGTTTGTAATGGATGATGACATTATTAAATCAAGCCATAGTAGCCAGAGCCCATCTATTGTGATGCTGCCGAGATCAGTTTGATCACACCAATTGTGTGTTAATTATTGTAATGTAAAACAGTAACAAAGATGGATTCACACCTAATTCCAAGGTTTGTTACAAAACTCATTAAAAGGATATTGGCAAACTCCACTCACTGATGCATCCAAAGAAACATCATTTTTTGTAACATCTGATGCAGCCATTTAAAGATTATGCGGCAGTTCAATGATTAATCACCATACTAACAAATTTAATAAATTACGGTTATGAACCATCGGGTCTCTGACCTGTACAATACTACTTAACGCTATGATTCTATAAGAAATTGATATTTTCAGTAGCTGTTTCAAATTTCACCCATTAGTAGGTAGTAGTGTGGAATTTGCAGAATACTCTTTGGTGATGAAACTTTCCCCAGAGGCCATTTGCTTCCAGACATGGCATTAATAGGCCATATATCAGGAACTGGAGAATGAATAGAGGCTATGGAGATGCTGCAGGGGAAATGAGAAAGAGAGACAAGAAGGATCCCTTGCGAACAATCAACAGTAGATGTTCAGAGAGCAATGCTCTTACCTAAGCTTCTGTGATGAGCCATGCGTGAATGTATGCATATCTGTGATAACATCCTCAGTGAAATCTGGCACATACTGCAGCCAGAGCTGCAGAGCCCGAGCACAACATGAAAGTGAGCACAACCACGAATATTCAGCTCCTTCAAGGCTAGAATTGTAAATATCTGCAAGATCTCACCATTTACCTCACTGTTGTGTAAGGGAAGTTATGTGGCTCCCTACTGAATTAGGGTGACTTCACTGTCTCTATCAGAGGGAATCAGAAGAAACAAGCAAGGTGCAGTGAACAGCAAAGAAGATTACCTCAGAGTACAACAGGACTTTGATCAGATGGGCCAATGGGCTAAAGTGTGGCAGATGGAGTTTAATTTGGATAAATGTGAGGTGCTGCATTTTGGAAAGGCAAATCAGAGCAGGACTTGTACACTTAATGATAAGGTCCTGGGACTGTTGCTGAACAAAGAGAACTTGGAGTACAGGTTGATAGTTCCTTCAAAGTGGAGTCCCAGAATAGTGAAGAAGGTGTTAGGTAAGATTGCCTTTATTATTCAGTATATTGAGTAGAGGAGCTAAGAGGTCATGTTTCTGCCGCACAGGAAATTCGTTAGGCCACTTTTGGAATACAGCGTGCAATTCTGGCCTCTCTGCTCTAGGAAGGACATTATGAAACTTGAAAGGGTTCAGAAAATATTTACAAGGCTGTTGCAGGGGTTGAAGGGTTTGAGCTGCAGGGAGAGGCTGAATAGGCTGGGGCTATTTTCCCTGAAGCATCGGTGTCTGAGGGGTGACCCTATAGAGGCTTATAAAATCATAAGGGGCATAGATAGTCTGAATAGCCAAGGTCTTTTCCCTGGAATGAAAGAGTCTAAAATTAGAGAACATACTTTTAAGTTGAGAGGGGAAAGATTTAAAAGGGGCCTAAAGGGTAACTTTTTCCACACAGAGGGTGGTGCATGCCTGGATTGACCTGCCAGAGAAAGTGGTGGAGTCTGGTACAATATTTAAAAGGCATCTGGATGAATAGGAAAGATTTAGAGGGATATGGGCAAAACGCTGGCAAATGGGACTAAATTGGTCGGCATGGACGAGTTGGACTGCAGGGTCTGTTTCCATGCTGTACAGCTCTATGACTCTGACTGTAAGTGTATGCCTGTGATTTAGTTCTTTGTCATGACATAGAGTGCCGTTGAGTGTGAATACATTGCTTTACTGGAGCTACAATATTCAGCTGGTGCTATGACCATAGACAGTGAATCATGTTGGTTGGTATTCTGTAGTTGTCATGATTTTTTCATTCCATGCCTGTCCATTGTGTTTGCTGCCATTCAGCTATTACAGTAAAAGAGAGGGTATTTCTTGAGCAAAGAGGACTCTCTCTTGATCACCTGCTTGTCAACTATGATTCAGATGGACAACCCATACATACATTAGCAGCATGGATATAATGAAAGGTGATGGAGCAAATCATTATGTTTCTAATCGAGTACTCCCACTGCCTGGACTACTCTGGAGAAACCTGGAGTACTCAGAAGAGCAGGAAGCGTGGTGCTGCTCACCATGATAGCACAACCTGTTCCACAAGCTAAAAGGTGACCAGCCGAGGAGAAGGGTGGGCATCTTTCTTGATCAGTATGCTTGTCATTAACTTAAGAACTGTCGTACCAGAGAACACCACGCCGAATTTTCTGTTCGTTAATAATGTCACACGTTACCTTCTCTTTGTCTCTGAACATTGCAGTATTCTCTTGGCTGCAAAGCTAGAGAGAAATACAGCGCAAATCAAATATTTCTAACCAGACTCATAGAGAGAACATTGTTCCAAAAGTCAATTTATCACCTCTGTACATTTGCTCCTTGCCAGACTTGTGGGTCCCTTCCCCAATGCTCCTGGGTTGGGAGGGTGCAGGAAGGGTATTTGCTGAAGTTGAGACAGGAGGGCTTTTCTAGTGGACATGGAGTAGCCACAAATGGACCCACCCTTCTTTGGCCTGGCACCAGCCTATGCTGCAGGTAAAATAGTGGAAGGAAAGAGAATGAGCACTTGCGGGCCTTGAGAGGCTCTACCCATGCCCCCACAAAATTTCAAACAGGTTGGAGCAGGCAGGTTTGTGTTGGAAAGTCCATGTACTGGGTTTTACAAACGCCCCACGCCCTGAAACCCATCTTGGGGAAGTATAAAATGAACAGAAACAGGAGAGAGCCTAAAAAGCCAGTACTTTACTTCCTAAAAGTAATACTTCAGGAAATCCAAGTCTTCCCACAGATATCAGCCAGCCAAATGTATAGTTCCCTAAAATCATGCCTGAGTAATCAGGTGGAATAAAAAATCTGGTTAAACCCAGAGACTACAGAAGAACTTTAAATTTATAGAAAGATCAGCAAGTTTCTGAACCAAGGAGGAGAGTCTTTAGAGTGACGGAGAAAATCACTACTGCGGTTAATGAGCTAATGCTCATTTCAAGCGACTAACAGCAACTTCTGCCAAATAAGTCAGTTCATTCTGACAGAAGGCAATTCACTCAGGATTGATAAGAAACAAGGCTTGTACTTATATAGTGCCATACATATCTCAAGATCTCCCAAACAGCTTTGCAGCCAACAGAGAGGTTCTGAATTGTAATCACCCGTTGCTAACCAGCCCAATTCATTACATAACGCAGGTGCAAGCAATTGAGTGAGCAGTCCATTAATTCTCATTATATTGTTTCATTTTTTATGTTGCTGGAAGCAGTTCACTGTAATTAGATAGCCATAAGAGCCTCTAGTGTCAATTCATGCCATTATATCAACTGGAAAAATCTCAATCCCTTAATGAGCAATTAGTGTGCAACTATAGGTAAGGGTTTTTACATGATAATACCTGATGGACAGAAAGTACATTTAAGAGATTTACAACAGATTACAGGAGACAAAAACAAAGTTGCTGGAAAAGCTCAGCAGGTCTGGCAGCATCTGTGAAGGAAAAAAAAGAGTTAACTTTTTGGGTCCAGTGACCCTTCCTCGGAACACAGGAGACTACAGCAGAAATGTCTTTACCTAGACAACTGTGAGCCTTAAGAATTTAACTCCATCATCCAAAATTTGACTACCCTCATTCAAAGCTTGGCTTCTGTGTCATTTAAAAACAGAAACCTCTGCAGTTGCTATGTGTTCTTGGACGCTGTGCATTGTTGCAAAGTCCTTTCTGATATAGATGGGGATAGACTCTGCCACCTGACATATTCTTTCAAGGAGGTGTCATTGGCATTTCCTACCTTCCGCTCCAGGAATATTCTATACTACTTCTGTCATTTTGTCCTCTGCCTGCCTTTAGTAGCGTTTATTGTTCTCCCTCATCTGCCTACCAATTTGTTTGTCAATAACTCTATATAAGCTGAAGACATTTGTGATGTGATGAATGGCAGTGTGGAGATATTTCTGAAGATTGCCCATATTAAACAGTCAATCATAAAGTCAGCTTTTTAATTCTCCACTTCTTGATTGCTTCAATATTATATGGACAGAGAAAGTGGGGATGTTTGCTGTTACCTATTATTTCCTCAACTTTCATTAACTTCACCTGGGGATCTAGTCATCACTGGGAAGCCCAGCATTTGTTGCTCGCTCTTAAATGCTTTTAGTACTGAGTTAATAGATAGAACTAGCTTGTTCTTCATCTGTAGCTTGTTCTTCCTTCAAGTGTCCAAGACAGCAGCAGAGTAGGGTTCTCCCACTGGGGCTCCTCTGCTCTGCCTGTTCCTTTTCTTTTACTTTTTTTTACTTTACTTCGTCCTTCCCATCATTTCCCCTCAGCATTGGAGGTGAATACGAGCAGGGTCAGGCAGCGGCAAGTCCTGGAGAACAAGCCTGGGGAATTAGCTGGAACACAGGGTGCCCTGGAGCACCACAGGGATGGGTCAGTGCTGCGTGTGCTGGAGCACCAGGGGAATGGACCAGGACAGCATGTGGGCTGTGTGTACTGGAGCAGCACGGGGAATGGGCCAGTACAGCGTGTGGGCTGTGTGTACTGGAGCAGCACAGGGAATGGGCCAGTACAGCGTGTGGGCTGTGTGTGCTGGAGCAGCACAGGGAATGGGCCAGTACAGCGTGTGGGCTGTGTGTAGTGGAGCAGCACAGGGAATGGGCCAGTACAGCGTGTGGGCTGTGTGTACTGGAGCAGCACAGGGAATGGGCCAGTACAGCGTGTGGGCTGTGTGTGCTGGAGCAGCACAGGGAATGGGCCAGTACAGCGTGTGGGCTGTGTGTAGTGGAGCAGCACGGGGAATGGGCCAGTACAGCGTGTGGGCTGTGTGTACTGGAGCAGCACAGGGAATGGGCCAGTACAGCGTGTGGGCTGTGTGTGCTGGAGCAGCACAGGGAATGGGTCAATACAGCGTGTGAGCTGTGTGTACTGGAGCAGCACAGGGAATGGGCCAGTACAGCGTGTGGGCTGTGTGTACTGGAGCAGCACAGGGAATGGGCCAGTACAACATGTGGGCTGTGTGTGCTGGAGCAGCACAGGGAATGGGTCAATACAGCGTGTGGGCTGTGTGTACTGGAGCAGCACAGGGAATGGGCCAGTACAGCGTGTGGGCTGTGTGTACTGGAGCAGCACAGGGAATGGGCCAGTACAACATGTGGGCTGTGTGTGCTGGAGCAGCACAGGGAATGGGTCAATACAGCGTGTGGGCTGTGTGTACTGGAGCAGCACGGGGAATGGGCCAGTACAGCGTGTGGGCTGTGTGTAGTGGAGCAGCACGGGGAATGGGCCAGTACAACATGTGGGCTGCGGGACCTGGAACACGACATGGGGATTCCCAAGTCCTGTAGTATAGTGAGGGAGGCAAATCCTAGACTGACTTTGTTGCTGTTGAGTGCCAGTGAGGAGTGGACTGGAGGCTGGTGTGACGCAGGATAGTTGTTGGAGTTATTCCTCAGGTACTGAGTTGCTGTGGTTTGGCACTGTTACTGGACTGTCATGTAAACCCTTACCTTTTAATCATCTTTTGTATAACAACATTATATTTTTTCACTCTGTCTGATTTGAACCCAGGTACTTGTGCCTGAGATGGCGCCAATAAAAGGCAGCCATTGTAAAAACTTTTCACTGGACCAGAAAGGTAACTCTATTTCTCCTTCACAGATGCTGCCTGGCCTGCTGAGCTTTTCCAGCAACTTTGTTTATGTTCCTGATTCACAGTATCCGCACTTCTTTCTGTGTTTGTCTGTTACATACAACATGAGCAGATTCAGAATATAGATCTCTTTTATTTGAAAAACTGATCATAAGCTAAGAAAACAAAATCATTTTTACTGGACCTTTGTGACCCTTCTGTTCCCTACATTATTTTTCCTTATGCAGTTTCCTAATTGCATGCCAGTTTGGTGGCAATTTGTGCAAATTTATGGATAACACTGTATTCCAGATTTACAGCAACTTGGAACTGATTTGGAATTAACTAAATTTCAGTTCACTCTTTACATCAGGCAAGAGGGAAGACTCTCATCCATTCAATGTGAATTGGAATTAACCCAGGTCCGTGAGTGATGAACATTATGGTAATCCATTGTAGCATCCAGTCCCCAAGCTGTTTTAATTTTGAACATAGAACAAGTAGCAGAGATTAAGCTGTTGAGTTATTATTACTGATTTATTTATTTATCACTTTCACCTGCACTTGTTTTCTATTGGCTTCAGGATTCCATCATTATGCCAGCAATAAAACTGGCACCCATTCTTCAATTATAACTGCATGGCTATTTTGGCTTTAATCCTAGTTTCGATATAATGACTGTAAACTTGCATTGTGGGAAGTTAATTAATCATAAATTTAATGGATTCATGCTCAGTTGTAAATCACTATTTTAAATAATTATTAATAGATGGAACCAACTACTGCTAATGGTGACTGTGGCACCACTTTTCTGTATTAACAGTGGACATTATGAAGACCATTTGAAGCAAGCCTTAATATTTCACCTTTCTAATAGACATGACACATCAGAAATCTATCTTGAACAGAGAAGTTGGACGACTGGGTAGGGAGATGTCTGGATAAATAGAAAATTTGGCTGCTTTCAACAACCAGCCTATCTGCTGGCCAGTTGTTTGAAACTGTAGTCAAATAGTTAGAAAGCACTGAGGTAAATTGCAGGGATGGGATGGAAGTATTTAGTAGCATTTTATGGGCAGGAGAGATAAGATTATATTTCAGGCAGTGGTATGATTTGAAAGAGCAGACCAATCACACCTTCATAACCACTGCCCACTTTATTCATTACTCACAGCTTGCCCCCATGCTCCCAACACATCCACCTTAATCTAAGATCTTCTCATTTCACCCTAACACCCTTTCCCCGGCTCTTTACTTGTTTCAAAGCAGTTGATCACCTCCCAGTCTTCCCATTTCTGTTAAAAGGCAATCAATCTGAACATATAATGCAAAGGCTGTGGGCATTCTAGCAATAAATAGTACAGAAGATTTGTGCTCCAGTACTTGGAGCTTTCCAAGACAAGTTCTTCCAGTCAGGTAGATGCCAGTGTTCTAACTGTACAACGTGGGGAAATAGCCCAGGTATGCCCCGTACCCAAGAAGCAGGACAAATCCAAATTGGACAATTACTGTTCCATTAGTTTACACTGGATCATCAGTAAAGTGATGGAAGGTACCATCAACAGTGCTATCAAGCAGCACCTGCCCTGCAATACCCAGTTTGGGCTCTTCCAGGGCCACTCAGCTCCTGGCCTTGTTACAGCCTTGGTTCAAAGATGCACAAAACAGCTGAATTCCAGAGGTGAGGTGAGAATGACAGTCCTTGATATCAAGGCTGCATTCGACTGACTGGGGCATCACAGAGCCCTAGCAAAACTGGAATCAATGAAATCATACTATGTGGCAAACTCCCTGCGGGTTGGAGTCATACCTGGCACATTAGGAAGATAGTTGTTGTTGTTGGAGTTTAATCATTTCACCTCCAGGACATCTCTACTGGGAGTTCCTCAGGGGACAGTCCTATGCCTAACCAACATCAGCTGCTGAATCAATGACTTTCCCTCCATCATAAAGTCAGAACGTTCACTGATGTTTGCACAATGTTCAGCACCATTCACAGCTCTTCGTATGCTAAATCAGTTTGTGTTCAAATGCAACATAATCTGGACAATATCCAGGCTTGGGCTGGCAAGTGGCAAGCAACATTTGCATGACACAAATGCCAGGCAATGACCATTTCTGATAAAAGACAATCTGACCACTGCCCCATGATATTCAATGGCGTTACCGTCACTGAATTGCCAACCATCAACATACTTTGCCATTGACCAGAAACTCAGTTTTGTTTTTTTCATTCACAGGATGTGAGTGTCACTGGCCAGGCCAGCATTTATTGCCCATCCCTAATTGCCCAGAGGATAGCTAAGAGTCAACCACGCTGTTGTCAGTCTGGAGTCACATGTAGGCCTGGCCAGGTAAGGATAACAGTTGCCTTCCCTAAAGGACATTAGTAAACCAGATGGGTTTTCTCAACAATTGCTAATGATATTGTTGTTATCATTAGATTCCTAATTCCAGATATTTATTTAATTCAAATTCCACCATCTGCCTTGGCAAACCTGGTCCCCAGAACATCACCTGGGTCTCTGGATTAATAGACTAGTGATAGTATCACTAGGCCAACATCTCCACTAAAGACTTGTGACATTGGACAAGGTGATCAAGATAAGAAAGCAATTTGACTCACCACATAAACATAGTGGCTACAAGAGCAGGTCAGAGGTGAGTAACTCACCACCTGACTTCCTAAAGCCTGTCCCCCTTCTACAAGGCACAAGTAAGGAGTATAATGGAATATTCCTCCCTTTCCTGGATGAATACAACTCCAACAACACTCAAGAAGCTCGGCACCACCCAGGATAAAGTAGCCACTTTACTGGCACTACATCCACAAGCATTCTCTCCCTCACCATCAATACTCAGTAGCAACAGTGTGGATGATCTACAAGATGCACTGCAGAAATTCACCAGAGAGCTTTAGACAGCACCTTCCAAGCCCATGACCATTTCCATCTAGAAGGACAAAGGCAGCAGATACATGGAAACAACCACCATCTGCAAGTCCATCTTCAAGCCACTCACCATCCTGACTTGGAAATACATTACCATCGCTTCGCTGTCGCTGGGTCAAAATCCTGAAATTCCCTCTCCAACAGAATTTTGGGTCTACCTACAGCATGTGGACTGCAGAGATTCAAGAAGGTAACTCACTACCACCTTCTCAAGGACAAGGGACGGGCAATAAATGCTAGCCAGCCAGTGATGCCAATGTCGCATGAGTGAATGACAAAAAAGACTACATTCCCTCTCCCTAGTTACTACAGTGACTACCTTCCTGGTTCCACACAGATAACTTTGGTATCCACAAAGATCTTTCATTTATGCCTCATATTTGTCCCTCAGTGAGATCATCAGAAAACTGCATCATGTTCCAGACATACATTGATGACACTCAGCTGTCAATCAGGATCACTTCCCTTGAACATGCTCTTGCCTTCAACATTCAATACCAGATGAACTTCAATATGCTTCAACTACATATTGGAAATACACAAGCTATTGCCTTGGTCCATTCCACAAAATCCATTGCTTAAGTATCAACTGCATTTCACCTTTCTGGTAACTGTCTGAGGCATCATTTAGATTCTGGCCACAGCTCAGCTGTTGTTGAAACCCTCATCTATGCTTTCAGTTATCTCTAGACTTATTTTAATTCCTTTCTGGACAGCCCTCCATATTGCATCCTCTGTAAACTTGAAATTATCCAAACTCTGCATGGTGTAACATGTACCCTTTCATCCATCAATCCTGTGTGCACTGATCTGCAATGATTCTTGGGTATGAAATCACTGGACTTTTCAAATTCTCACCTTTATTTTCAAATCACTCCACGGCTCTGTGCCTCCTTATCTCTATTCCCTCCCCTGGCTCGACAATCTTCCATGATATCTGTGACCCCATCTGCCTGTTTAGGCAGGCCTGGTTTTAATCACTTCATCATTGGCAGGGGTTTACATGTTTGTTGTGAAACCACATACTTCTTCAAATACGTAACATAGCTCAACAGGAATTCCTTAACCAGTTCAGTTTGCTACTGTGTGAGCAAAATTCAAGTTTCATTTCTCAAACTGTGCAATGTCCATAGTTATAACCAGTTGGCATCACATGATTTAAACAGAGGGCCAAGAAAGGAGAGCTCATAGTGCATCCAAACAGTTGTCAGTTTGTAAATCCTTCCACCACATTCCAATACGTGGTGGGAAGTAAGAATGGGAGAGAGATTCCTGGTCAACCATGTGATGGAAAGAAATCAAAGACTCATCTATCATCATAGTTTTAGGCTGCAACATACATATGTCATCACAGCAGCTTGGACTCTTTGGGGCTGATTAATGCCAATAGTGTGGGGTTGAATCCTTGTTCCATCTGGAATGGATTTAAGTTCTAATGCCATTCTAATGCCTTTCTACATTCACAGTGGACAGCATGGTGATTGGACCTGCCCTTGGGCTATGATCTGAAGAAGAAGGCTGTTAATAGACAAGATAATTCCCCTAGGAACGGTGTGCTGTTTCATTGGTACCAATTCCATGATATTTGTTTCTGAGGTGCATGAAACCCTTTGTTTTTTTTTATCTAATCAACATGACGATTTTATCCATTTTGTTGAACTGAGATGTGCATTATAATTGAAGTTTAGACTTCTTTGAAAATATTTTTCAATTTTTGTTTTCTTGCAACTTTTCTTGTCCTCCCAATCTGTGATAAGACATTCCACAATTTTATTTATATTTGTTTCAATATAAAACTTATGCACACTTAAAAGATTCCAGAATTATAAAAAAAGGTAGCAAATCCAATCATTCACCATCTTAATTAAAGCTATTTATACTGTTGTTTTAGTGTGGAATAGATTAATAGTTTGAAGGCACTTTATCACTGTTCTAATTGAAAATGTGCAGTAAGCTAGTTCCACACAAAAGGTATATGTTTTTTCCTTCTGCTTCAGCACTGGATTTGCACTTGTTTCAGGTTTTAAGTTGATTTTTTAAAACGTGCCTACCTCTGTTAGATGTGGGGGTCAAAGCTAAAGATTGAAAATTATAAAGATCACATCAAAACTGAGACTTTAAAAAATAAGAGTCAATTTGAATTGTGAATAAATCAGCGTTTTTCTAAAACTTGATTAGTACATTGGGGTGGAATATATCTTTGTCTGACAGCATTGATGATTTTGTTTCATACGGTTCAACATTTTTAGGGTTTTGTTTTCTCTAACCAAGTTGAGATTGAGAGAATGCTTTCAGTTTCTCTGCAGCCTAATGATAGAGAAAAGCTGTATGCCACTTTTGTAACAAGCTGGGAGTTGCATGGTCAGTCAGGGGCTAAATCTGAGCTATGAAGTATTCCAATTCATCATATAAAGGTATTTGGTAGCCTTAAATATTCTGAATTCATTTGTTCATGATTCAAAACTAAATTTAGCTTACATTTGCATGCTACACCACCTAATTCTTAGAATAAATCAGCATCTGTTTTTACCATTATACATTACCACTGTATCCTTTCGAAGAAGACAGCATTGGTGTCTGATCATTTCAAAAGCCATGTCATACAGTAAAAGTCAATGATTGGGTGTTTTGTTAAGGAAAACATCTATCTAACCGTATGCAGACGTAATTGAAAAAGGTTTTTTGACCAAGGAGGAGGAGAAAGATTGGGAGAATCCAAATCATTTTCAGCATTCTTACAACATATTCGATTCTTAAAATTATGCTCACATCATTTGGGAGATAATTTAAAAAACTTCCGAGCATAAAATAATGGTGCCCACATGTCCAAAATAGTAGAAGCATTTTCAACTTACTGTGCCAGGTGTGTGCCACCCGCCTTATTGGTCTGAGCTCCATTGTAGGTGTCCAGAACACATGTAGAATGTTTCAGGAAGCTCATTGTAATATTTAAATTTGGGCCCAGTGCTGGTTATAAGATGCTTTTGTGAAATTGATTTACCACAGCATCTTGCTCAGGATGTGATAAACTTTATTTAAAGGATTTGCCACCAGATTAGCTGCTAGCTTGTTGTTTTTGACTGTTGGTTAACTTCTGTGTACTTTCTGCCTCTTTTCAGAATTCTACTTCATAACTCTAACTGGAGTCTTGAGATTTGGAATTCAGTCACACATCAGTTGCAAAGCAATAATTGAGATACTATTAATTCTGTCGCTGCTCTAGTGTTCTAGTGCACTCTGGTTATTCTCCCTAAACAGACCTTTGAATAAGCACTTGTGGTAGTTCTTTCACAACTGTCTGACTTAATGGGGTTGTTCTGCCTCCAGCAATGATAACCTTCACCCACATGAGGAGAGCTTTAAAGATCTGGATAACGTGACCTTGACCTTTCAGTATGTGATGCACTAAATGATTTTTAAAAAATTTTGTATTAGCTAAACTGGTGGTATAGCCCGAGATCAGCACTTTGTCCCAAAGAGCAGCACCTAATCTGTTGCATTTTAGGAGTATCTGTGCCAGAAATGCTGATCTCCCCTCTTTGGTGCGGCTCAGGTAATGGTGTGAAAAGTGGCAAAATATCGAAAGAAAGAAAAATTTGGAATGTCAATCTTGAGAACTCCTTTGCAATTTTCCCTGATTAAATGGAAACTTCAGCATCTTGCAATTAAGCAGCGATTACTTTATTTCTGTGCATTTGCATCTTGTTAAAACCTCAACTCAGCTTATTTATATGCCATTTATAATTCTTCTGTCCTTCCCTAAGAAGCCAAATGGTGTGAGCCCCTGCTGAATAAAACAGAGCTACAGTTCATTCGCTATTTATTTTGGCAATCAACCAACTGCTTCTTAATAATAATATCCCTATTTGTTCCAAACACCTTCCTTCTCAGCCCTTCATCAACACCAGTCAGAACTGGCAAATCACTGTATCATCATATTTTCTCACTGACCGATTCAGACACCACTTACCTCCAAGTACTTTGAAGCTCAGGGAAACCTGTTCGTCACTTTGTACACAGGACACATTTTATGGCTCTTGGCTTGCATTTCTAATGCAGCCTCATTTGCACTTCTTTAGAATCACAGAATCCCTATAGTGTAGAAGCAGGCCGTTCAACCCACTGAGAACACACTGACCCTCCAAAGTGCATTCCACCCAAACCCACACCTCTCACCCACTCTTATTCCTGTAACCTGACATTTTCAATGGCTATTCCACCCAGCCTGCACATTCCCGGTCGCTATGGGCAATTTAGAACGGCCAATCCATCTGATGTGCCCACATCTGGACTGTGGGGGGAAATCAGAGTTCTCAAAGGAAAGCAACGTAGACATGGGGAGAAATTGCAAACTCCACACAGATAGTCACCAAAGAATGGAATTGTACCTGGGTCTCTGCCACTGTGAGGCAGAAGTACTAACTGCTGAGCCATTGTGCCAACCTCTGTTGATTTACATTGCTTTATTTTAGCACTGTACACTAACATCAGCACTGACTTAAAGCCTCTCTGTGGTTCAAGTTACATTCTTATTGCTTAGGTTCTTCAGTGCTCAGTTACAGGCTGCTGAATACTGTGACTTGCACTGCTTTTTAGCACAGAGGTAAAGCCAGGCAGCCTGTCATGATGATGAGACTTGAACAGTCAAGGAAGGTGGATATGTCACTGTACAGCACCTGCAGCATGTGTCAGCAGTTTACATGACAGCCACACTGAATGTACTTCAAGTAAAGAGGCTGTGTCCTTAGCAGGTGAAGAGGGACTATAGTCAGTAGGGGGCTAATGTCACAATTCATGAAGGGACTCATTTTATTCCAGTCTAGGGATTTGGCCACAGTCAGTCAGGTGTTTGGTCCTGCCAGAGCCCAGTAACCCATGTAGTTACACTCTGAGTCACAGCCTCTTCTGTTGGTCAAGAACGACCAGTTCTGGGATTACTGTATGTCAGTCAGAGTGCTGGGGGTTGGGGGTGGAAGGAGGGTAGGGTTGTTTCTTTTTATCCTGCAACTAGTCACAGAAGGGATCGAGCATGATAGAATTGCAATGTAGAGCAATTAGTTTTGATGCGTGAGGTGGTGACGTGTGCCAGCGAATGACTAGGAAGTGCACAGGGCAGGAAGTGGTAGTAGCCTTGGAATGCGAGAGCTGCTGAGCAGAAGCAAGGTCTACAATAGAATGAGCTGTAGTTCATGAGTCTTGATGAGAGGTGTATGCAGTGGCTGAGTTAGAGTAAATGATGGCCCCTTTCTGCAGTAGCAGGAAGAAGATTGTGTCACTTAACCTTGCAGACCTCAGAAGATTATTGACCTTCTTCTTGGTACCACTGGGCATCTGACTTCACTGGAGATACAGCATTAACCCTGGCTGTAACTCATATGCAGTCTGGCATGGCCTCTTGTGATAAAGAACTGCACTGCTTTCCACCACCCCGTCCACCGAGAACTCCAGGTTTCTGTCTGCAAAGAGGAGACCAGGCTTTCCTTTCCTCTAGGCCATGTCCTCAATGATAACGGTCAAGGACCACAATGTGAGAGTCCACTTCTGGCTTGTAATGTCAGAAGTCACTTGCAGCTGGGCTTTTAGTATGATGGCTTGAACATTGGAAGGTTGCAGCAACTCCATTTCCAGGTGCATATTCCCAGAGGGAGGAACCTAAGCATTTGGCAATATAATTGATGAGGCGTAATAGCAGAAGATTATGTGAGAAAAATTGCTGCAAGCCATGGTGAACCCAAGTACCACAACAAATCACTTCAGCTGAAAATGGAAAAATTCTACCCATGTTTAGAAACATAGAAACACAGCAAATAGGAGCAGGGGGAGGCCATTCAGCCCTTCGAGCCTGCTCCAACATTCATCACAACCGTGACTGATCATCAACTCAATAGCCTAATCCTGCTTTCTCCTCATAAACTTTGATCCCATTCGCTCCAAGTGCTATATCTAGCCACCTCTTGAATGCATTGTGTTTTGGCATCAACCACCTCCTGTGGTAATGAATTCCCCACACTCACCACTCTTTGGGTGAAGAAATGTCTCTCAACTCTGTCCTAAATGGTCTACCCCGAATCCTCACGCTGTGACCCCTGGTTCTGGACACAACCACCTTCGAGAACGTCCTCCTTGCATCTACCCTGTCTAGTCCTGTAAGAACTATATAAGTCTCTATGAGATCCCCTCTTATTTGTCTGAATGCCAGCGAGAACAATCCTACCCTAGTCAATCTCTCTTCATACATCTGACCCACCATCCCAGAACCAGTCTGGTAAACCTTCGCTGCACTCCTCAAGAGCAAGAACATCCATCCTCAGAAAAGGAGACCAAAACTGTACACAATATTCTAGGTGTGGTCTCACCATAGCCGTGTACAACTGCAACAACACATCCCTGCTCCTGTACTTGAAAGTTCTTGCAAAGAAGGCCAACATACCATTTGCCTTCTTTACTACCTGCATCCCAGAGTACTTAAGGAAGTGGCTGTAGAATCAGTGGATGCATTGGTGATTGTCTTTCAGGATTCTACAGACTCTGGAACAGTCTCTGCAGATTGGAGGGTGGCTAACGTCTTTCTAATATTTAAAAAGGGAGACCGAGAGAAAGCAGGGAATTATAGACCGGTGAGCCCAACATTGGTAGTGGCGAAAGTTCTTGAATCCATTGTCAAGGATTTTATAGCAGAGCATTTAGAAAGCAGGGGCAGGATCAGACAGAGACAGCAAGGATTTATGAAGGGGAAACCATGCTTGACAAATCTGTTGGAGTTCTATGAAGATGTAACTAGTAGAGTTGACAAGGGGGAGCCAGTCAATGTGGCACTTTAGGACTATCGGGAAAGTGTTTTGACAAAGCTCTGCGTAAGAGATTATTGTGTAAAAGTAAATCACATGGGATTGATGGAAATGTGTTGAGATGGATATAAAACTGGTTGCCAGTGAGGAAACAAAGAGTAAGAATTAACGGGTCCTTTTCAAATTGGCAGGCAGTAACTAGTGGGGTGCCACAGGGATCGGTGCTGGGACCCCAGGTATTCACAACATATATTAATGATTTGGATAAGGAAAAAAATGTAACACCTCAAAGTTTGCAGATGATAGCAAGTCGGTTGGGAGAGTAAACTGTGATGAGGATGTAGAGATCCTTCGGCATGTTCGGGACAGGTTGGGTGAGTGGGCAAATCAATGGCAGATGCAAGTATAATTTGGACAAAGGTGACATTATTCAGTTTGGAAGCAACAACAAGAAGGCACATTATATTTGAGTGGCTGTAAATTGGGAGAAGGGAGTGTGCACTGAGACTGGGTGTCCCTGTGCACCAGGCCCTGAAGGTAAGAATACAGGTGCAGCAGTGGTGAAGAAGGCAAATGATATGCTGGCCTTCATTGTGAGAGGTTTCGAGGTGGGGAGGAGCAGGGATGTATTGTTGCAGATTTTGAAAGTAGGGTATATCCTCAGATATGTAGATTTGAACCAAATATCTCAATATTGACAGCTCAAATAATCAAAGTAAGTGGCTGGGTATATCTTAAATGCTTTTTTGCTTTTGGGCACTTAGAGAATAAGTTATAATACCACTTCCACTGGTAATGCTGCTTTCCTTGCAGCTACGTAATGATAAAGTCAATACTTAGTTGCCATGGATACATTCATATGGAGATCTATTTTACTGCGTATTATTTGGAACAATTGTGCTGACTTTCAGAGGACTGGATCTTAACTTTAAAATGGGTAGGTTGGAATCATGCAAGAAGTTAGAATGCAAACAAGGTGCCCCCAGTCCCCATGTTTTGAATGTGTCCACTTCTGCATTTCATTAAAGCAAGATAAGGAGGGGGTGACTAAATTAATTATAGGAAGTGGGTTTATCAGTTAAATATTATGAGGCTGGCTGCCTTCACTTAACAATCATTCTATTTTTAACACCTTTTAGTTAAGGTTTTCAGTCCTAATGCAACTTGTTAGCTGCAAAGAGGTGAGAAGGTCCATACTTCGAAGGTTTGTCCTGAATTTATATTTTCTTGATTTTTAAAAAATTATTTATTTCAAATAAACTGACTATTCAATTTATGGTCACTATCAGTTACACACAATGTTAGATTGCATTGACATTCTTCCACAGAGGTAGATAGAAAGGAATTTTAAATGGCGCAGATAACTCTGTAAAGAGTGATGATTAAATTATTTCAGCCACTTTAATCACCTTACAGTTTTAGCATACAGATACATGAGGGTGGAAATTGGTAGCATTGTCCCTGTTTAATGGGTGTTAAAGGGACTCAGAATATACCAAAGATAACAGGAATTGCAGATACTGGAGAATCCAAAATAACAAGGTGTGGAGCTGGATGAACACAGCAGGCCAAGCAGGATCTTAAGAGCAGGAAAGCTGATGTTTCGGGCCTAGACACTTCTGATGAAGGGTCTAGGCCCAAAACGTCAGCTTTCCTGCTCCTAAGATGCTGCTTGACCTGCTGTGTTCATACAGCTCCACACCTTGTTCTCTCAGAATATGCCAAGTGAGCTTGGGCAGCCTGGGCAAATACCAAAAGCAGACATTAAGCCCCTTAAAAATGTCAATTAGAGATCTAATACATGTAAAAGGGCTTTCTGAGATAGCAGTGAACAAGCCAGACATCTGTCTGCATCACGATTCTGCAGCCAAACAGAAGCACTTAGAATTTCTTTGTGTAAGTAATTCTTGTAAAACTGGGAGGAGCCAGAATATCCTTCTAAATCCACAGAAAACACAACCATCCCATCCCACTGCCAGCACTCTTGAGGAGTTATTTGAAGGTTGTTACTATCAAGAAGATGTCCTGAAATTGGTGAGCTTGCTGTTTAATATCTTTTTATTCCATTTCAGCCTTGACCTAACATGGCCACTTCCAGTATCACTAGTCATTGTCCCTCCATTGACTGAAGCCAAAGTGATCACTTGTAAACACCTCACCACTGCCTCACTGTTCTGCAGCACCACCTCCCATGCTGTGTGAGATCATTGATTCAATTTGGAGTTGCCTCCCATTTCATTGTCATTATCCCCTCTGTATCCCAACATAATGCTCTAAACCCCAAACTTGAGATTCACACTTCCCTCAACACAGCATGACTATGACCTCATAACCTCCCTTGGCATTTATTGTTCAAACACCCAGCACTTAACAGTCATATGGTGGATGTATTGGTGTATGACTATGGCTACCCCTGGACTGACTTGTGAGGATGTCCCTGACCAAACACAGCTCACCCCCTGACTGATGCCTTTAAAGCTCTAGAGCTGAATTATCCACTCTCCTTGGACTGGTCAAAACTGATCTGTAGGACTGACTATGGTCCAATCCCTGAATGGATGGAGAATGGTGGCTGGACACTGATCACAACAACTGCCTGACCGAACATGGCCAAACACCTAGTCCTAGACTGAATAACTGTCTTGATTATTGAGACATTACCCCTCATTGAGCATAGGCCCACTTAACTCAACTAAGGACTTTTAGGCATGTCTGTTTGGTTGAGGCACACAAGTATGTTTACTGCATAAGCATCTGCCACATGATCCATGTGTGACATTGACGTTACATGGTACCAGAAACCAATATATTCATTCAATTTACTGTGGGGTGCTGCCAACATGACAAGCTGCCTGGCTTTTGGCTAAACCTAGAAGCAAGGCAAAAAACAGAGGTGCTGTGACTGTCCAGATAAGTGCGAAGTGTGTGAGCTCTAAGAATATGACCTAAGAGCCCTGAGAGACATCATCTGCAGATATAAGAGATAGGTGTGTCCCCATGCATACAAAGTAACCTAGCAGGAGTTTTTCAATATAAGATGCCAAGGAGCTTTCTTATGTGGTAATGAAGTGTTGAAATGTATTTTGAGTTACCCTACAATCAACCATGATGATGTGATGACACTGGTGTTTTGCTGTTGCCAATGCCTATGGCCAAAGGGTAGAAATGATTGCTGCCCTGAGATGGTGGTGGATTGAGCTAGAGGTGGAAGTCTGGAGATATAATCTGCACCTGCCAGGTAACTGCTCTGACATTTAGATCAGAAAATGGCACACTTTTTTTTACCAGTGTCTGGGAGAATCACAAATCACATAGAAATTAGGCAAGATTAGTTAATGAGATGCAAATACACTGGAAATAAGATCATTATCATTTACTAACAAGATTCTTATCCAGTCCTTGAAATGTTAAGGAGAAAATCAGACCACTTTTTCTCAGCATCAAGAATCTGATTTTTTTCTTACTGTTTTTAAATTTGTCGCTGTTGCTCACACTGTCCAGTGGTTGTGAAATTTCTGCCCAATGTGTTAGTGCAGTAAATTTAATTCTGATATTGAGTAGATGGTCAAACGAAAGGAGAACGACTCACAACGATAATAACAATAACAATTTCTTATGTGTATCATCAGAGAAATCTCCTTGTAAAACTGCAATGGAAAATTTCAATGATTGAGGTTGACTCTTAGTAACATATCTAAGATTTTCACCATCACAACATTCCCTCGAATTTTTATTTGGCATGCGTGGCCTAATCATATAAATGTTTTTGCATCCCTGCCTTCCCCCAGGCATGGTATGTTCAGTTTGAGGCTTAGAAGGAATACTGATTTTAATTCCTTGCAAATGATCCTTTCTTTCAACAGCAACAATTCAGCATTAACTGCAAGATACCATCTAGTTTTGTTTGGTTCAGATGTTGTACTAAAGTTAATCTCTTCTATTTATTGCCTATGTAATTTATACAAAATGATAAAGCCAAATGATCTTAGAGGTAGCTTCATTAAACTCTTGAGAATTATGAGAATTAAACCCTTGAGAAAACCTTTCATTTTAAAGATTGGCATGTTTCCTAGCAGGCAGTCTCTTTACTTTTAATGCCTGCTGCAGATGTCCAAGCAAAGTGAGCTTTGACAGGGAGTTGGAAGCAGCTTTTGTTTTCTGAAGAAGCACATTACTACCAGGGAAAGAAATTAGTGTGTTCACTTAAATTGGGATATAAAAAATTAAAATATTCAATTTGGATACTAATTGAGGAGTTTCTATGAAATAATATTCAGTCAAATAATACCACTTTAAGAATAGACAATTAAATACTTCTTTGCAAAAGAATTCTTCACTGTCGGTATTTTAATTTTACTTAAAATGTATCTTCACCCAAGACTGGGGTTGCATTATTTTATGGACTGTTATCTGCTATTCTTCTTCTGAAAGTTTTAGACAAACTATTTTTTTGATCAGAAGGAAGTCGTTGATATTGAACTGATGATCAGAGAGGAAGTAGGTCCCACTCCTGTTGTCTTGCTCATTATTACTAAGTTTAATGCAATTTATAACCTCTCCAGTAAGGTCTCCCCTCTGAGACTTTTTTGATCAGTCTTGAATTCCCTTTCGTACCCTTAGTCGATTGTCCTTCAGCCATTCTCTCACTCATGGCTTTCATGGTAATATTCTTGCCACCCTCCATAAATGGCTTCAAGTCATCTTCAAACCACCCACCCCCATCAAGTTTACAATGTATGTTGATGACTTGGAGGGACAAAGTGAATATGCTGTGGACAATATGCAGATGACACAAAATAGGTGGAAAGGCAGGTTGAGAAAGAGTTTCAAACAGATTACAGATAGTTATTGATAAGTTATGTAACTGGGCAAAAAGTTGGTAAATGGTTTTTAATTTGGAAAAATATGAAGTTGTTCAAAATGAACAAAAGAACAGTGTTATTTAAATGGAGAAAAAATGTAGATAGTTGCAAAGCAAAGGGGCTTATGGTACTATAAAGCACAGATAGCTAGTGCACAGGGGCAGCAGGTAATCAGGAAAGCTAATGGAACATTGACACTTATTGCGAGAGGATTGGAGTATAAGGGTAGGGGAGTCGCACTTCAACTGTACAAGGTAGTGGTGAGACCACACCTGGAGAATGTGAACAGTTTTGGTCCCTTTATTTAAAAAAAAGATATGTTTTCATTGGAAGCAATTCAGAGAAGGTGTACTAGGATGATCCCTGGTTTGCAGGGTTTGTCTTATGAGCATAGGCTAAACACATTCAGAATCTACTCAGTGGGGTTCAGAAGAATGAAAAATGATCTAATTGAAACATATTGGATTCTTAAGGGGTTTAACAGGATAAACGCTGAAAGGATGTTTCCCCTCATGGGCGAATCTACTTGCACTGTCTCAAATTAAGGGGTACCAATTTAAGACTGAAGTGCGTGATAAGGCTGTCATTTTAAAATGGTTATTTTGTTCTGGGTTTTTCTTGAAGAGAAGTTGTAAAGGGAGAGGTATCAAAATGGCTATGATAGTCTGCCTAAGTCAACAATCAGAGGAGCCTTTAGGTTTTTTAAAACCAATTGTACAATGGATAGTGATTGGCCAGTTCTCCCAGTTCAGACTTTCTAGTTTTTTTCAGTTGCAGCAGTTACAAGATGTTTTGAGTTGAAAAGGGTTGCAAGATTCAGTAAATAATTCCTAATCGACTTTCTTTGCAATCTCTTTGGATGTTGTTCCCTCCTGCCAATAAGAATCTGTGTTTGAATTTACCTTTTTGCCAAGGGATGTGTTTATGGGATTTCCTATGTTGGAACAGTTAATTAGTTGTTACTGTATCAAGTATTCAGTCAAGTTTTCCAACAGTTGTTATCCTGGATTCCGCTTTCTTTTGTTCACATTTTAACTATAGTGTTTAAATAAAGTATTTTGACCAGTGCATCACATCTGAAACACCCACTTTGCATCTACCTTAAAATTCAGAAAAAGTTGGATCGAGGCTACCTTCTTAAAATAATTTGGAATGTGCTGGCCTGGTCCACAGCAGGTGAAAAGGAATTTCTTCTCTCAGCAAGTTGTAAGTCCTTGGAACTCCTTGTCACAGAGAGTTGTAGGAGCAGGATCCTTGTATATATTTAAAGGTTGAAAAGACAGATTCTTGATCAATAGTTGTATCAAGTGTTACAGGGAAAATTGCATGAAAGTCGATGAGAGGAGTGCTGGATCAGCTATGATCTTATTGAATGGTGGAGCAGGCTTGAAGGGTGTACGGCTTACTCCTGTTTCTATTTTTTTATATAGCCTTGTGGTCTTATAATATAATGCAACATTTTTATAATCTTCATTTATATGCTCTCTCAAGTCAAATCCAAATCAGTTATCCCATAACCTTTTATAATTCTTCACCCATTCTCCTCCATTCTGTTCTCCGTATTTATCAATAGCTTGTGTATTCTTTTATATACTTAGTTACTCTTATTTAGCTTTTCTTTCCGACCTCACATGACATCAACAAAATACAGCGCCAACATTTGTATCCATGCTAAAATAGCAAAATAGCTAAGAAAACTAAAATAACTTTGCAATGTGGTAAAAGCTGTAATTCTGATATGGCTGATTACAAAATGGAATGACAGTTAAATTTTAGAGTTAAAACCCATGCACTGAAAGTCATTAAGCAGGTGCTTCAGTGAACAATTTGTTTTGCCAAGTTACTGTCTATAGGAGGTGAAGTTGAAAAATCCCTCAGAAGAGTATCAATAAATTGTCACTGCAAAGGTCTAGAATAGAAATAATAAACACTGGAAATGCTGAGCCGGTCATGAGGGGGTAAAAGGGATTAATGTTTCACATTAACGGTGTTTTGTCAGACATATGAAGTTCTGGATGTACTTTCTGTTGTACTGTTGAATTTTAGGGAAGTTATATCAATCCTGTCCATCTCTGTAGTCTGCAATGTCAGGCCAAAAGGTAATAGTGATATTTTTAACCATTATAACTTCATATGTACTTTATGGCTTATTGATATATTTTTGGATGAAAGCACCATTTGTTTCTTGTCACAAATGTATTTGTTTCAACAGTTTCATTCAGTCTTCTATTGTATTTCCAATAGAAATTAGCCAGAATAGGTGAAGCCCTGAGTGAAATTTGACCTTGTGCCATTTCTTTGTGATTTGCCCTGGTTTCCAGCAAAGTACTGGTGGCACTTCTGCCGAATTATAAATGGGAAGCTAACAGGATAAAAATTGCAGTTAGAAGAAAAGACATTATTTGGTATGATCCCATCACACCCATCTCCTTCTTGACAATGTTAGAGACCGGAAAATTTACCCTGATCCTTGAAACCGATAATTAAGCTAGCTATAGCAGATCATCAATAAATAAAGAGTTTCCAGACTAATTAGAAAAACATGAGATAAGGATCTTAATATAGAAAGTTCATGACAGAAACTGAAGTCAGAAGCCTTTCTTTAAATTATAAGGTTGGAATCAAACATCTAAGAAACATTCACACTGACCCTGCCTGCAGACGTTTATTTTTCACAATAAAGAGAAACCAATACAAAAGGAAGCTGAAACCACTGAACTTAAATACATCTAATTCTTTGAGGTTCAACATAAGCCAATATTAATCAACATGTTGTATATACGTGGTGCATTTCAACTATCAGAGCTCCACCAAAGAACCTTGGGTACTTCATCTGCATAGTGGATACTGCAAGGTCAATGCACTGAAGAACATTATTTTTTGCCTGTGTAGTTAATTAAAGCTCTAACTATGTATGAGACATGGGGTTGTAGCCCAAGACACTTTGCCTCTCATTCATTTGCTAATAATCGAATTGATTCACTTGGATATTAGAAATTATTAAAGTGTAGGTTTTCTAAGTGTCTCACCTGTAGTGGCTTGATTGCAAAAATTTGGAAAATTAGCTGAATCTAAAATTGAAAATTCTAGGCCTATTACACACCCAGTATTCAAAGAGAACACATTATTCTCAGCCTGTGTAAGGTTTCCGGATTTGCTGTCTATCCTAAACAAAATATGTTGGTGCAACTCTGTTACCATATTTTAACTTTAAAGCTGAAAGGGTTAGATACAACTTCAGCTAGAAAAGGGACAGGGCTGGCAGCTGAGTGTCCCAGGATTTAGATTTTTCAAGTGTGATTGGGGATATAAAGAGGTGGGGGAGTTGTGTTACTGGTAAAGGAATATCTGACAGCTGTACTGAGGGAGGATACATCAGAGGATTTGTGCAGTGAGGCAATGTGGGCAGAACTGAGGAATAGGAGAGGTGAAATCACAGTGCTGGGGGTATACTACAGGCCTCCCAACAGCCAGCGGGTGATAAAGGAGAGAATATGTAGGCAGGTTTTGCAAAGATGTAAAAACAGCAGGATTGTTGTAGTGGGTGATTTTAACTTCCCCTGTATTGACTGGGACTCACTTTGTGCTAGAGGTTGGATGGGGCAGAATTTGTAAAGGCCATTCAGGATGGTTTCTTAACACAGTGTGTAAACAGCCCGGCCAGGGAAAGGGTGAAACTGGACCTGGTTTTGGGAAATGACCCAGGTGAGTGAAGTGTCAGTGGAGGAGCATTTCAGGAGTAGGGGACCATAATGCCATGAGATTTAAGATACTCATGGACAGGGATAACAGCAGTCCTCAGGTGAAGGGTTCAACTGGGGGAAGGCGAACTACAACAATATTAGACAGGATCTGGAAACAATTGTAACTGGAGGTGGCGGCTTGAGTATAAACCCACATTGGGCATGTCGGAGTATTTCAAACAACAGTTAATGAGTTCAGGAGCAGCATGTTCCTGAGAGAATGAAGGATATGTATAGCACGTTATGTGAACTTTGGATGACCAGAGATGTAATGACCTTGGTCATAAAGAAAAAGGAAGCATAAATAAAGCCTAGGAGGATGGGAGCTGATGAAGCCCTTGACATATGTAAGGGAAGTAGGAAAAACTTAAACAAGGAATTAAGAGGGATAAAAGGGATCGTGAAAAGTCATTAGCAAACAGAATTAGGAAGAATTCCAAGGCTTTTCATACACATAAGAAACAAAAGGGTGTCCAGGGAAAGGGTTGGCCCACTCAAGGACAAAGGAGGGAATCTATGTGTGGATTCAGAAGAGGTAGGTGAGACCCTAAATGAATAATTTGTGTCAGTATTCACCAAAGAGAAAGAATTGATGGAGGGTGATCTCAGGGAAGGGAGTGTCAAATTTCTAGGCCAAGTTCCTATTAAAAAAGAAGCAGTGTTGAGCATCTTAAAATGTATTAAGGTAAACGAGTCCCTGGGTCCTAATGGGATCTATCCCAGAATATTGTGGGAGGCAAGGGAACAAATTGCTGGAGCTTTGACAGACATCTTTGGCCATAGTTGAGTCCCAGAGGACTGGAGAAAAGT
Organism: Stegostoma tigrinum; assembly: GCF_030684315.1. NCBI lineage: Eukaryota > Metazoa > Chordata > Chondrichthyes > Orectolobiformes > Stegostomatidae > Stegostoma > Stegostoma tigrinum. Next base: position 43,129,523 of record NC_081365.1, read on the forward strand.
CAATGTGGTCTCATTGTTTGAGAATTATGGCAGGGATAATCCAAGAAATTACAGATCACATTGGCGGTAGGGAAATTATTGGAAAAGAGTCTGAGGGACAAGATTTATATGCATTTAGAGGTGAATGGACTTATTAGTGATAGGCAGCATGATTTTGTGTGGGGGTGGTCATGCCTCACTAATTTGATTGGGTTTTTCGAGGAGGTGACGAAGATGATTGATGAGGAAAAAGTGGTTGATGTTGTAAAAGACTTTACTGAAATCCATGTAGACAAGGTCCCTCATGGCAGACTGGTACAAAGGGTGAAGTCACATGGTGTTGGGGTGAGCTGGTAAGATCGATACAAACTGGCTTACTCAAAGGAGACAGAGATTAGCGGTAGGAGGGTGCTTTTCAGAATGGAGGGTTGTGACTAGTGGTGTTCCATGGGATCAGTGCTGGAACCTCTGCTGTGCATGATATATATAAATGACCTGGAGGAAAATGTGGCTGGTCTAATTAATAAGTTTGCGAATGATACAAAGACTGGTGTAGTTGCAAATAGTGAGGAGGATTGTCAGAGGATATAGTAGAATATAGATCAGTCGGAGGCATGGGCTGCAAAATGGCAGATAGAGTTTAATCCAATCAAATCTGAGGTGATGCATTTTGGAAGGTCAAGTACAGGCAGAAATTATAAAGTGAATGGCAGAACCCTTAGGAGTATTGATGTGCAGAGGGATCTGGGTGTGGAGGTCTGCAGATCACTGAAGGTCGTAGCGCAGATAGATAAGGTAATAAAAAAAGGTCTTTGTCATGCTTGCCTTCATTGGAAGGGGCATTGAGGAGCAGGATAGACAAGTTATGCTGCAGCTTTATAGAACTTTAGTTAGGTCACACTTAGAATATTATGTACAGTTTTGGTCACCACATTACCAGAGGGGTGTAGAAGCTTTGGAAAGGGTACAGAAAAGGTTTACCAGGATGTTGCCTGGTATGGGGGCTTTTAGATATAAAGAAAGGTTGAATAGACTGGGTTTGTTTTCATTGGAATGCAGGTGGTTGAGGGGCAGTCTGGTAAAATGTAAAAGATTGTGTATGGCATGGATAGAATGCAACGTATGAGGCTTTTTCCCCAGGGTGAAGGGGTAAATTACTGAGGGACACAGGTTACAGGTTTGGGGGTGGGGGTGGGATGTTCAAAAGAGGTGTGCAAGGGAGGTTTTTCACATGAATGATTGAGAGTATCTGGATTGTGCTGTCAGGGTAGGTGGTGGAAACAGATGTAATAGCAGCATACAAGACAAATATGTGACTCGGAAAGGAATAGAGAGATGCAGACCTTGTATGTGAAGACAGTTTTAGTATGGCCTGTTTGGGATAGCAGCCAGTGATTAATGGAGGGCTGAAGGGCTTGTTCCTGTGCTGTATTATTCTTTGTCCTAAGCGTTTCGGTAAAATACATGTAAGTAGAACAGCGGATTACATTAGACAGGACGGCAATGATTCAGCCTAGGGAATGAGTGATAAAGACAAGGACGTAGCTGAGATTGAACAGTTAACAGGCTAAGGGACTCCTTGGGTTAACACAGCTAAAGCCTGCTGTATGTACTTTGGGAAATAAATGACATCTGGTTAAAGTATGGCAGTAAATTTATTAGATCAGAAATGGAATATGTAATTTTAAGTGCATACAAGATGAGAGTTTGTGGATTTACAGTAAAATAGGGCTGAGTCAGAATGGTTTAGTCAAGGGGAGGCCATGCCTGACAAATCTATTAGAATTCTTTGAGGAGGTAATGAGCAGGTTAGATGTGATCTACTTGGATTTTCAGGGGGTCTTTGACAAGGTGCTGCACAGGAGGTTGCTAAATAAGGTAAGAGCCAGCATCTACAGGAAAACAACACATACGGACCAAATACTGAACTACAGAAGCAACCATCCCAACACCCACAAACGAAGCTGCATTAGAACATTATTCCAATGAGCCACCACACACTGTGGCACAGAGGAGCTACGCAGAGCAGAAGAAAATCACCTATACAGCGTATTCAAAAAGAATGGGTACCCGATGAACACAGTCCACCGGTTCCTCAGCAACAAACCCAAACAAACAGACAAAACGGGCTCAGAAACCATAACCACTCTCCCCTACATCAAAGACATTTCCAAAATGACTGCCAGACTACTCGGACCTCTTGGCATCAGGGTAGCCCACAAACCCACTGACACACTAAAACAGCAGCTAATGAACTTAAAAGACCCTATACAGGCAACAAGCAAAACGAACGTCATCTACAAAATACCTTGCAAGAACTGTGACAAACACTACATTGGACAAACTGGCAGGAAGCTAGCCACCAGGATACATGAACATCAACTAGCCACAAAACAACATGACCCACTATCACTCGTATCCTTACAGACAGATGAGGAAGGACACCACTTTGATTGGGACAACACATCCATCCTAGGTCTAGCCGAACAGAGACACGCACGAGAATTCCTAGAAGCATGGCATTCCAACCGGAACTCCATCAACAAACACATTGATTTGGAGCCAATCTACCATCCCCTGAGAAAAAGAACAGGAAATGGCATCACCAACGCAGGAAATGGCATCACCAACCCAAGGAAACCTAACCAGATAAATAGAAAGCGGGACATAACACCAGCTCTTTGTTGGAGGCTCACCGATGATGTTACCTAGAATGGTGACAAAACGTCTGAAAACTAACCTTCCAGCTCAGCGAGCAAACTCACATCCATAAGAGCCTATGATATGAAGGAAAAGGTACTGACACAGATAGATGACTGACTGACTGGCAGAAGGCAGGGAGAGGGGATAAAGGTGTCCTTTTTGGGATAGCAGCCAGTGATTAATGAAATTCCGCAGGGGCCAGTGATTATTTATGTTATACATAAAAGATCTGGATGAAGAAACTGAGGGCTTTGTTGCAAATTTTTGCAGATGTTACAATGGTGGAGGGACAGGTAGTGTTGAGGAAGTGGGTAGGCTGATGAAGGGCTTGGACAGACTCAGAGAGCAGGCAAAGAAATGGCAGGTAGACTATAATGTGAGAAAGTGTGAGGGTACCATTTTGTGGGAATAACTGCTAAAGGAAAAATGTTATGAAACTTGAAAGGGTTCGGAAAAGATGTACAAGGATGTTGACAGGGTGGGAGGGTTTAAGCTATGGGGAGAGGCTGAATAGGCTGGGGCTATTTTCCCTGGAAACTCGGAGGTTGTAAGGTGACCTTGCAGAGGTTAACAAAATCGTGAGGGGCATGGATAGGGTATGTAGGCAAGATAATTTCCCTGGGGCGGAGGAGTTAAAGACTTGAAGGCATAGGTTTAAGGTGTGAGGAGAAAGATTTGAAAGGAACCCAAAGGGCAACTTTTTCACTTAAAAGGTGGTGCATGTATGGAATGAGCTGCCAGAGGAACTGATGGAAGCTGGTGCAATTAAAACATTTAAAAGGCATCTGAATGGATATATGAATAGGAAGGTTTTACAGGGATATGGGCCAAATGAGGAAAATGAGGCTAGATTTATTTAGGATATCTGGTCAAAATGGATGAGTTGGACCAGAGGATCTGTTTCTGTGCTGTAAATCTCTATGACTCTAATCGACATGTAGACTATTTTCTAAATGGGGAAAAACTTTGGGAATCTGAAGCATAAAGAGACTACAGAGTCTTAGTTCAGGGTTCTTGTAGGTTAACATACAGGCTCAATGAGCAGTTAGAAAAGGAAATGCAATATCAGCGTTAATTTCAAGAAGGTTAGAATACATTTGCAGGGATGTACTGCTGAGGCTATAAAATGGTCTAGTCAGACCACAATAGGAATACTGTGAGCAGCTTTGTGCTCTCTATCTAAGGAAGGATGTGCTGGCCTTGAGGGGGGGATCCAGGGTAGATTTACAAAAATTATCCCACAAATGAAGGGCTTGTCATACATGGAATGGTTGAGGACTCTAGGTCTGTACTCAGTTGAGTTTAAAACAATGACAGGGGATCTCATTGAATCTTCCGGCGACCTGGATAGGGTGGTCATGGAGAAGATAGTTCCACTAGTAGGAGAGACTAGGACCTGAGGTCACAGCCACAAAATGAAGGAACAACCTGTTAGAACTGAGATGAGGAGGAATTTCTTTAACTAGAGTGTGGTGAATCTGTGGAGCTCATTGTCACAGAAGGTTGTGGAGGTGAGTCATTATGTGCATTTAAGACAGAGATTAGTAGGTTCCTGATTAGTAAGTGGATTAAAAGTTACAGTAGAAAGCAGGAGAATGGGATTGAGAAACATATCAGTCATGATAGAAAGTCAGGGCAAACTCGATGGGTCAAATGGCTTAATTCTGCTTCTATATTTTATGCTCTTACATAGCTAGTGCAAAGAGCTGCACTGAAATTATTTAACCAAGATTCAAAGTACATAAAGGGGGACTCAGGTCAGGAGGCACCAGATGAGGCACCACATTAGCAGGACAGCAAAGGCAAACCTAAGCAATAGGCTAGATCCCTCAAAGCCATTAGTAGAACAGGTCAGTCAAAGCTGTTAAGAAACCAAGGCTACATAGGCTGGGTGAAAGTCTGAAGGAAAGGCAGAGAGAGACAGAGAAGTTTTTGAGAGAGAAGTCAAAAAGCCAAGTTTAAAATGGAATTTGTTGAAGAAAAACTCATGTAAGATGACGTGCCTTTAGGAGTGCTAATTACAGTGACATAGTGTATTACAGCCTGGAAACACCCTTCGGTCCAACTAGTCCATGCCAAGCATGTTCCCAAACCAAACTAGTCCCACCTGCCTGCATATGACCTATATCCCTCCAAACCCTTCTTACTCATATCCATATCTAAATGTTTTTTAAACGTTGTAACTACAGCTACGTCCACTACATCCTCTGGAAGTTCATTTCACACACTAACCAACCTCTGTGGAAAAATTTGCCCCTCAGGTCCTTTTATATCTTTCTCCTCTCACCTTAAAAGTATGATCCCTAGCTTTGAACTCCACATCTTAGCGAAAAGACCTTTTATTATCCACCTTATCTATGCCCCTCACGACGTTTTAAACCTCTATAAAGTAACCCTTCAACCTCCTACACTCCAGTGAAAAAAGTCCCAGCATATCCAGCCTCTTCTTAAACTCAAACTGTCCATTCCCAGCAACATTCTGGTAAATCTCTTTTTAACCGTCTCCGGTTTAATAATATCCTCCCTCTAGCAGGGTGACCAGAACAGTGCTTCTGAGGAGGCCTCACCAACATCTTGTACAACCTCAACATGATGTCCCAACTCCTATACTCAAAGGTGTGAGCAATGAAGCAAGCATGCCAAACATCTTCTTAACTACCCTGTTTACATATGACACAAATTTCAAAGAATTATATACCTGAACACCCAGATCTCTCTGTTCTACCACAGTCCCCAGGGCCCTATTGTTGGAAACAGTAAATAGGGATCGAACTCCACACCTTTGTATTTTTGGTTTTTTTTTATTTTTTATCCGGTGCAATTGTACATATTGAATGACTTACCGATCTCTTGACAAAGCCATGAGAATCTTTGTTTTCTTTTCTAGAAGACAGGCAGCAAAGAACGTTTATGGGGAAGTGATAGCCAAGCGGCATTATCCCTGGACTGTTAATCCACAGGCCCAATTCCACCATGGCAGATGAATTCAATAAATATTCAGAATTAAGAGTCTAATGATGATTGTGAATCCATTGTTGATTGTTGGAAAAACCTGTCTGGTTCACTAATGCCCTTTAGGGGGGGAAATTGCCATCCTCACTTGGTCTGACCTACATGTGACTCCAGACTCTCAGCGATGTGGCTGACTCTTAACTGCCCCTTGGGCAATTAGGGATGGATGATAAATGTTGCCTAGCCAGCGATGCCCTCATCCCATTAATGAAACAAAACAACAATTCCTTGTAAAGGACAATAGGTTTAAAGATAAATGAATGAACACACAGATAGACAACCACATGCGCAAGTGGTTTCTTTACAAGATTAAAAAAAAATTAAATTAAAGGAAAACATTATCTGAATTTGACATGTATTTGAAATGTAAAATGTCTAAAGAAAGTTAGCTCCTGGAATGAAACAGAAATGTTTGACTTTTGTTTTAAGAACATTGTAGGAATATATTACTGGTCAGTAAATGTTCTCCAAAATTTGTAAATAAGTAGTAATAATGAAGATACCCCAGTTAGAAGAGAAGAAAGGAACAGTAGATATGTTTTGCTTTGAGAACTTGAAATAATTTATCAGCCTGTAATTCAACTGAATATATCACTTGGGATTTATATCGATTATAGTGAAAGGAAATTACAGATTGCACTAGGATATATAGGATAAAGCTTAGACTGGAATAATTAAAAGTTTATGAGTACAACAGAAATAGTGAAGAGTATCTGTAAGTTAGATACAGTTTAAGCAAAAAAGAACTGCAGGATCTTCTAAGCCAATTTGATTGGGTAGTTAAAGCATTTATGCCTAAATGCCAATGATCAAGAATTAGCAATAATTTTGTAAGAAAATGTCATAGTGTGACATAGAGGGCAATACCATCACAGATAGAATAGTGAAAGAACAATGAGAACTTTGAAAACAAATTCAAAATTGAAATTTTAGATATAGATTACCAAACCCAATGTGTTGCCACACTTAAGAGGTTACCATTTACACTGACAGCAGATACACATTTGAGGTACCACATGATTGTCTGACAGCATGAAGTTAAAAGGTATACTTTACATTACAAGAGATCATAGTTACTGCCTCATCAAACAGTAACTATGGAGTTATTGTAAACTGCTAGATTACAATTAAAGACTGCATTAATAAAGATTAAAGCACACAGAAAGGAACAGACCTCATCCAATTAGGTAACCAATTAGAGTGTCACTTTGAATCTACACCCTCATTCTTCTTTCTTTTACAGGCTTATCCCCAACTACTCTGTCTAGCTGGCTCATGACATCGACAACCTCTATTGCCATCTCTCAGCCTTCTTCTGTCCAAGGAAAATGTCCTCTTCAATTGGTCCTCATAATTGAAATTTCTCACTATTGGAACAGTTCTTGTAAATTGCTTCTGTCCAATACATTTGTATCTTCCCTATAATGTGGAGTCCACATATGTACACAATACTCCATCTCAGGTCTCACAAGTTCAACATCACCTCTTTCCTCTTGCACTCTATTACCCCATGAATAAAGTTAGAACACTGTATGAGTCATAGAGATGTACAGCACAGAAACACCCTCTGGACTAACTTGTCCATGACGACCAGATATCCTAAAGAAATTCTAGTCCCATTTCTTAGTATTTGCCACATATCCCTCTAAACCTTTCCTATTCATAACCCCATCCAGATGCCTTTTAAATGTTGTAATTGTACCAGCCTCCACCACTTACTCTGGCAGCTCATTCCATACATGCACCACCTTCTACGTGAAAAAGTTGCCTAACCCTTCGGTCCCTTTTAAATCTTTCCCTTCTCACCTTAAGCCTATGCCCTCCAGTTTGGACTCCATTGCCATGGGAAAAATACCTTGACTTTTCACCCAACCCATGCCCCTCATGGTTTTATTAATCTCTATAAGGCCACCCCTCAGCCTCCGAGGCTCCAGGGAAAATAGCCCCAGCCTATTCAGCCTCTCCCTGTAGGTCAAACCCTCCAACCCTGGCAACATCCTTGTAAATCTCTTCTGAACCCTTTAAAATTTCATAACATCTTTCCCGTGGCAAGGAGACCAGAATTGAATATAGTATTCTGAAAGTGGCCTAACTAATGTCCTGTACATCTGCAACATGACCTCCCAACTCCTATACTCAATTTGATAACAGCTCTCTCCACCTACCATCCTCAATAATCTGTGCACATATATGCACAGATTCTCTGCTCCTGCACCCCTTTGGAATTATACCCCTATTTTGCATTGTCTTTCAATATCCTATCAAACAAATGACATCACCTCTCACTTCTCTAAATTGAACTTCATCTGCCATCTATCCATCCCCTCTACCAAGTTGTATATGTTGTTATAGAGTTCCACACTGGAGCCCTCTTCACAATTTACAGTGAAACTCCATTGTAGACCTTATCCAGCCTGAACAATATCCATTGACTGTTATGCTCCCTTATCACTCAGCCAAATTTGTATCTGCATTGTTACTGTCCCAGTTATACAAGTCTGTGTGCGGCACAGTATCAAATACCTTCTAGAAATCCGTGCATAACCATCAACAATGTTATCAAAACATCAGTCTTCCTGCTCCTCTGATGCTGCTTGGTCTGTTGTGTTCATCCAGCTCTATACCTTGTTATCAACAATGTTACCCCCGTCAACTTACTAGGTTACCTCTTCAAAAACCTCCAGCAAGTTAGTAAAACAGAATTTCCTCTTTAGAAATCTATGCTGACTCTTCCTAAGCAACCCACCTTTTTTCATGTGAATACTAATTCTGTTCCAAATAATTATTTAGCCTGTATGTCAAAATGAACATCTTCATGCTTATCTATTTGGCTATAGCCATGCATGTTCAATGTTCTGTAGCCCATCTTATTAATATTCAGCACTAAGCTGCTGCCTTATAAAGTGTCTGTGATTGAATCTGCTGGCTTAAAGGTAGGAGAATCAGCTGGATGCAAACTTTAAGATCCTGTAAATGTATTTTAAAGGGGAAAGGTTTTGGCAAACCCATCATCTCGTTTGTCCTAAGTTAGAGTTTGTGGTCTTCTTCCTTACAAACATTTATTTGAACCTCCATGATACAATCAGTTTCCACTTCTGGAGACAGACTTTGTCCTGGATCTAGAACAGCAAGGAAAAATTGTAAGTTCTTTAAAACATCTGTGAAATTTGTAATTGTTTTTGAGAATTTTTGAATCTTGTAAAAGTTATAGCAACTGTAAAGAGATCAATTGTGCAATGGTTTCATGATCCATGGTCACATTGGGAATTCTTGGTCTCCTGGTAACCTGTCTTGTAACGCTTCTGGGCCCTCAAATGCACCAGTTATCTGAGAGTGCTCCAGAATGTAGGAATTGTGACGGTTGCCTGGGCCCTGAGCACACACCTCCAAGCTGTGGGGATGGTGGTCACAGATCATCTGAACATTAGTTATGTGGTAACCGTTCCTATTGATGAATTTCTCAGCATTGTGCTGTGGCTGTTTCAGTCCCCCACTCTGCCTTCTCTCCAGGTGGAAACGTACCAGACAGAGCTCTGTCTCCAACATTCTTCCTTGCGCCCCCAAGCTCCAACATTACACATTAATGATGTCCACCAAGGCTCTATGTATACCCCTGGACGAGGCCATTATGGTGGTCATTGCCAACAATTCCACCTCCTGGAATCCTCCATGCCTTCCTATTCTGTACTATTTGCTCCCCTTATAACTCAAATTTCCCTACACCACTGTCCTCGTCCCCACTTCAACACATTTTCCACTGTGTCCTGCAACCTTGAACGCTATTACCCTCTACTGCCACAGCTCACCTTCACCCCGACAATTGAACTGTTCACTTTTCATCACTCAATGTACAGACTCCCACGACTGAGTGCTCTAAAGCCCCATGACCAACTTGATGGACAACTCCAGCAAAGGACTGACCAGATCTCTGACGACAGTCCTTGTAGTTCCCCAAGTGCAAGTACACGATTCCCAGAAGGCTTGAGATGTCACATCAGCACTGAGCACAACTCACTCCTAAGACCATAGGCAATGTATCCCCTGTCATGACCAACAGAAGTCAGATCTTTAAGGAAGCACGTTAAATGCATTTGATTCATTTCAAGGGAGGTTTTCTAGATTAGCACCTAGAATGAGCATGTTTTCTTCAGAAAGGCTGGACAGGCTGGCTTCTTGTCACTGGAATTTAGAAGAGAAAGGGATGACTTCATTGAAGAGTAAAAGATTAACACAGCCTTGACAAGGTGGATGTGAAAAGGATGTTTCCTTTTCTTTGTCAGTCTAGAACTAGGGGGCTTTGTTTTTACATTAAGGGATTCCCCTTCAGGGCAGAGAGGTTTTTTTTCCTCAGAAGATTGTATGACAACTCTTGGTCTCAGAAGGTGGTGGAGTTATGGATCATTGAATACTTTTAGGCAGAAGTAGATAGATTTTTGTGATTCAAGGGAATCATAAAACATTAGTGGTAGATTGGAACATGGAATTTCAAACACAGATTGACTATGATCTTATTCAATGGTTGAGCAGTCTAAGGTCTGTTCATGCTCCTGTTTCATTTTTTTTAGTCAAATAATATACAAATGAGTGATTATGTCACCAGACTAATAATCCAGACCTCCAAGCTAGTGTTCTGAGGCCAAAGGTTAGAGGCCCATGATGACAGATGATGAAACTTGAGATCAGTAAAAAAAACTGGAATGTAAAACTAATCCAATTTCAGCCGTGCAATCTCTGCCATTTATTGTACAAACTCATCTAGTTCACTAATGTCTTTTAGGGAAGGATAGCTGCTTCCTTATCTGGTTTTGGCTCTATGTGATGCCAGACTCACACAGCGATTTGATTAACTCTCAGCTGCCTTCTGATAATTAGGGATTCATAATAAATACTGGCCTAGCCAGCAACATTCACATCATCTGCATTAGTAAAAATAGGGTAGCATCACCTGATAATACTACACTCTGTATAGATGCAGCACAAATTGCCAGGTACATTTCTAATTTTAATTCTCCAAATTCCGCCATATTGTGTCCTTCAATAGAAACAAATTGTGTTTATTTTGTTCTTCAACAAGTTCATTAATCTAAGTAATGGCTTCAATTTTTTAATCTGGGCCACTTGTCAACACACTTACAACGGTTTTGAAAGATGTAGACCTGTGCAAATTAATCTAATTAACATGCAGGTTCCAGATGTCCCATTCTAATAAAACTTGGGTCATCCAATTGTGAACATAACATCAGGTGATGATAGGCACTTCAAAATTAAAACTCAGCTCAGGAGAGGCCCTGTTGTGATACAGTGATAGCATCCCCATATTTAGACTGGGAGGCCTGTCTTCAAGTGCCACCTGCTCCAGAGGTATGTAATAATATCTCTGAACAAGTTGATTAGAAAAATGAGATTAAATTAAAAAATTAAAAGTCAGCTCAGGGAAACACAAACCAATTGTACGAAGCTGAAGCACTGAGTAAACTTAACACACTGTAAGTCAAAAATTATTTCAAATTAATATGATGATACTGACACTTTGCACTCTGGCAACAATCATTCAGGTTTGATGATGCCCTTGGGACTCAATGCTGCATATGTTAAAATAGGCCTTTGCTAGCTGCCTGCTCAGCTAAGCAGAGATAATGGGAACTGCAGATGCTGGAGAATCCAAGATAATAAAATGTGAGGCTGGATGAACACAGCAGGCCAAGCAGCATCTCAGGAGCACAAAAGCTGACGTTTCGGGCCTAGACCCTTCATCAGAGAGGGGGATGGGGAGAGGGAACTGGAATAAATAGGGAGAGAGGGGGAGGCGGACCGAAGATGGAGAGTAAAGAAGATAGGTGGAGAGAGTGTAGGTGGGGAGGTAGGGAGGGGATAGGTCAGTCCAGGGAAGACGGACAGGTCAAGGAGGTGGGATGAGGTTAGTAGGTAGCTGGGGGTGCGGCTTGGGGTGGGAGGAAGGGATGGGTGAGAGGAAGAACCGGTTAGGGAGGCAGAGACAGGTTGGACTGGTTTTGGGATGCCGTGGGTGGGGGGGAAGAGCTGGGCTGGTTGTGTGGTGCAGTGGGGGGAGGGGACGAACTGGGCTGGTTTAGGGATGCAGTAGGGGAAGGGGAGGTTTTGAAACTGGTGAAGTCCACATTGATACCATATGGCTGCAGGGTTCCCAGGCGGAATATGAGTTGCTGTTCCTGCAACCTTCGGGTGGCATCATTGTGGCAGTGCAGGAGGCCCATGATGGACATGTCATCAAGAGAATGGGAGGGGGAGTGGAAATGGTTTGCGACTGGGAGGTGCAGTTGTTTGTTGCGAACTGAGCGGAGGTGTTCTGCAAAGCGGTCCCCAAGCCTCCGCTTGGTTTCCCCAATGTAGAGGAAGCCGCACCGGGTACAGTGGATGCAGTATACCACATTGGCAGATGTACAGGTGAACCTCTGCTTAATGTGGAATGTCATCTTGGGGCCTGGGATGGGGTTGAGGGAGGAGGTGTGGGGACAGGTGTAGCATTTCCTGCGGTTGCAGGGGAAGGTGCCGGGTGTGGTGGGGATGGAGGGCAGTGTGGAGCGAACAAGGGAGTCACGGAGAGAGTGGTCTCTCCGGAAAGCTGACAGGGGAGGGGATGGAAAAATGTCTTGGGTGGTGGGGTCGGATTGTAAATGGCGGAAGTGTCGGAGGATAATGCGTTGTATCCGGAGGTTGGTAGGGTGGTGTGTGAGAACGAGGGGGATCCTCTTGGGGCGGTTGTGGCGGGGGCCCGGTGTGAGGGATGTGTTGCGGGAAATTCGGGAGACGCGGTCAAGGGCGTTCTCGATCACTGTGGGGGGAAAGTTGCGGTCCTTAAAGAACTTGGACATCTGGGATGTGCGGGAGTGGAATGTCTTATCGTGGGAGCAGATGCGGCGGAGGCGGAGGAATTGGGAATAGGGGATGGAATTTTTGGAGGAGGGTGGGTGGGAGGAGGTGTATTCTAGGTGTATGCTCAGGTGTATTCTAGGTGTATGCTCAGCTAAGCAGGTGACAATAGGCAGTCAGCTCCCAGCAGCTCTGGAGTAGGACAGAGGCTTGAATGATTTAATCTGCTCTCCCACCTTGGTGTCCAACAGGAAGGAATGATAGATATTTTTTAATCAACCTATTCAGAGATGTTAGCACACATCTCTGGGGCTGGTGGCTCTGAGGCAGGGACACTACCACTGCACCACAAGAACGCCACCAGAATAAAAATGACGACCCGATGATAATTACCTGCGTTATATTGGCAGTTGGAAAATATTAGTTACAATTTAGCAGCACCTATGAGATGCAGAGAGCAAGGCTTTAAAAAGAAACACTCAAACTAATTTCCAGTGGATGTAAAAGCAAAATGCTTTCAATGCTGGAAATCTTATGCAAAGACAGAATATTGTGGAAGTATTCTCTAGATTAAACTTAATTTGTGAGGATAGAAAGAAAACTTACATTTCAGGTTGTTGAGCCTTTGTCAGAACATTTCCTATTGTTCTGTTGCAGCTATAGCATTCAATTGCTCTGTGCTTGATTATGTGACTGTCTTTACTATTGATGCTCACTGTGCTTGATTAGTTAAGCTTGGGTGCTAACTGAGGGGAAAAATTAAATGTAGAAAGTATTGGAAGCCAGCGCTGAAGAATGAAGTATTTAAGGCTTAATAAATCATATCAGTTACAGACATAGAATCTGGTGTAATCTCTTCACAGCTCTTTGAGATATAAAATACACACCAGTAAGTCTGATGGAGGCTGGGTGAAATGGCCGGAAACATCGTCACTAGTTACTGAGTCATGTATTGGCAGTCAGGCCCTTCTAAGGAGTTCTCACAAATGTGGAAAGACTTAGGCAAACTGTCCAAAGCCTCCAATTTATCTGACTGATGAATCCCGGTTAGAAGAGAACACATTAGATTTCTGTACTCAACATGAAAATAAATGTTTATTTAAGTAATAAATTTAAGTAATAAAGGCAATTTATTTATCATTTAAATTGACTTTAACCAGAGCAATTAGAAGATGAGTTTCTAGCTATTAACTCTACACCTTCTTAAACATCCCCCTAAACACAAAGACGGACACACAAGGACGGACAGGACACGGATATTAAGAGGGGAAAGGAAAAGATAAATCAGGATATGATGAGTTATTTCTTCTGTTTTCTTCAAATTCAATTTAGTTCCTTGCTGTTGACACAAGACTGTTTGCACACTGATGCTGTCTTTAATTCACGTGTTCAGAATTCACTCTTTCACTGTCTTTCAAGGCATCTTATTCTTCTGTCAACTGGGAATTTTAGTCCACAGTCAAAAAAAAGGAAATAAAAATTTGTGGTCTTTACAATGTCAATTGAATTTAGATAAACTGGGACTTGTAGAAGCACTTTCAGTGAAAAGCAACCTCTGTTCTGTTCAGACAAGTGCACAGATATGGAAGTGCGGAACTAAAGATGAAGGCCTGTATGAGTTCACATCTTTGACTTCATTGAGGTCCTACATATAATTGGAGGATATCTTGCCAATTGGATTGAGGTCTAAGGATCCACATTTTGCAAGTCAGAGTAGAATTTCTTCATAAATTTAATGTATTTGTTCAGGGAGCCAATTATCTACTTTCCGGGTAAAATTACAGCAATATGAGTGTAGGAAGTCCACATTGAATATAATCACAGGGTAACTGCTGCAATCCAACAATTTTGACACCAATGGCATTAGAATGATGGTCATTAACATGAATACATCATTTATTTCCAAGTTGGTAGATGATGCAAAGCTTTGTGGAATGTGAGTTGTGAGGAGGACACAAAGAGGGTTTAGAAAGTGACAGTGATTAGGCAAGAGCACAGAAAGACTGGAACATTCCTTTGGCTGCATGATCTACGACAAGGGGACAGTCTCAAATTGCCATTTAGGGCTGAGATGAAGGGCAACTTCTTCATCCAGAAGGGGTGAATCTTTGGAATTATCTACAACCGGAGAACAGTAGAAACTCAGTGATTAAGTAGATTTAAAGGGAGACATTGAATACTAATGACATCAAGGAATTTGGGGAAAGAAATGAGAATATGGATTTGAGATAGCTAATCAGCTATGATCTAGACTATAGGAGCAGACCTGATTGGCCTTCTCCTAATCTTATATTTCTGTGGAGAAATTTTGCTGAAACAAAATTTGATCAAATACTTTTTTAAAAAAAAGTCAGCATTCTTTGGAACTTGTAATTTTCCTCACTCAAACCACTGGAAGTATGGAAATGTTTGCAATTTGGCAAATTTCACTATCCCTGCAACACATTTCCTGAAGATCAGCTGTTACCAGTAACACACCGTAAACATCTCTTAGAGAATTGACTTGTATGTATTGATCCGAAATGAATCTAATTTCCTCTATGTATACTTCATTTGTCCCTGAACTGGTTTGGTCAACTTGTAGAAAGGCATCCGGTTGCAGATTAACAATGTGCTGCATCGGAGAGATGAGGAAATGGAATAAGCATCTGTTCCCAAATTGCATTAATTTACAGTTGGTTTGAAACTGGTAGTGTGAGCTACTGCACAATCAACAAATTAATGGTATTTATATATTGCATTTTAATTAATAACAGCTGGAAAATCAGCATTTAGCTGACAGCTGCCACACAAACTAGGTATCGGAAGTGGGATGTTTGTCAGTTTAGGCTGCGCAATTAACCATTCCCTGATAGGCAGTCTCAAAGGTCACTGCAAATAGCATGCTGAGAATGAAACCTTTGTATTGAAAATCAAGCAGTAGGTGCTATGCTTCAGTAATATGTAACTGTGGCATTTGAAATACTGGGGTATGGGGGGGCTGCATTTCAATTTCAGTATGACGATAATGAATTGGCCATCACGTCTTGCTTAATTTCTGCAAATTCCTGATCCAAGAGCAATTGTTTAACTTCTTTAACTTTAAAGTTAAAATTCAATTGCATGTTGTTATTCACTAGCTAAGTGTGGTTATTTTTTTTACCTTGTTTAGCAACAGCCAAGCCTAACTGAAATTTCTCTTGTAAGAAAGTCATTGATGAACAAGTGTGCACAATTGATAGCAGGGGTGGATTTTACTGGTAAAATTGGGATGAACAGGATTGATTAGGCCTATAAATGGTATTGATTCTTGGGCAGTCTTACTGTAAGTGATGGCTTCAGAGGGCTATGGAGATAGGTCTGCAGTATGGGATTAACTGGGTAGCTCTTTTAGGAGCTGGCACAGACATGATAGTCTGAATGGCCTCCTTTTGTCCTGCAAAATTCTATGATTCTGCTTCTCCACGGGACTGAGTAATTAGCTTGCTGAAACTTCAAAATGGGCCAAATAAGCAAACATGGAGTTTGGGGTTGGGATGTGCATGCTCCAGATGTTTTCATAAGTGATAGAGGCCATGTGAAAAGAAAATTTGAGATCTTTTGTGTGGGGACTGAGACAGCAGGGTTACTGCTCCAGTTCCTAAGGGAAATATCTAGATTGCTGCCCCCTTGGGCTGCCTGCCCCCAGTAGCATACCTCATCCAGTGCTTAGCTTGCAGTCAGCTACTTGGGTTTAATTAATTAAGGTTAACTCTGTCTGAAGACTCAGGATGCCTGTCAGATGGAAGTGAGACTCCAAAACGTGGCCACCTCTTTGATGCCCAAACAAGTGGCGACCAAGTGCTCTTCACTAGTCAGCCTCCACTCCAAAATCTCCAAGTGGACGAGTACCTTAAACGATCAAAAAATCATGTTGCATTTCTCACAACCAAAGGAAAAATTAATTTTATGATGAATTGAATGCAAACATTCTTTTTAAAATGCTTCCATTCCTATTTCCCTGTGGATGTGTTTGTATGTGATAAAATATGAAGGACACAAAGCATGATACGCAGAAGAAGCAGAAATTGGTGAAATGTAGCAGGGTTGGCAGCTACTGTGGGGTGAAAGCAAAGTTAATGTTTTGAATACGGCAACAGTTCATCAGAACTAATGGCAGCTAGGAAAAAGTGATATTTATGCTGTAAAGGAGTTTGGAGTGAGGGCTGGGGAGGGACTAGGAGTGGGGGTTGAAGAGGTATGTGGACAGGTGGAGTTGGAGCCAGAGAGAGAGAGAGACATGAAAGGGATTATTGACAGCAATTCAAGACCGAGAGAAGCCGAATAAGTGATAATGAGAGCTGAGAGTCTGAGCAAATGGGTAGGATGTGCTGAAATCACCCCATATCATAAGAGGACAGGGTGCTGGGGTGGGTAAAAAGAATGCAAGGATGGAACCAGGCTCTAAAATTATTGAACTCGATGTTGTGTCCTAGAGGTTGCAGGGCCCCCAAGCAAGACATGTCTTTTCAGATATTGCTTTCAAAATAATGATGCTTACCTTCCACGGTGTCCAAAGGAATAATGATGAAATGGGATTTCATGTCACAAACATGCAGCACTTCTTGTCTGGTGCTGGATTCTCACTTAACTGCTCAGTAACACACATTGCTGAAAGACCCCTGTTCATGTTTGTAAAAGAAACTTTAGCTTTATGCAATTCAGGTGCTCCCTGCTGGATATAATGGCTGATGAACACAGTATCCTTTAGTTTTGCCACTTTTCAGATTCTCTACTTTGGCTGAAAGAGGTTTGAGGTCCACAAAGCGGAATCATTGATCACTGACTTGCTTCTCTAGCTGGCTGTTCAAATTCTCTACTTGCCCATTTTCACTAATATGGTTAAAATTTAGAGAAATAGTTATAAAGATCTGAAAGAACTACTGATGTGGAATAAACTAGAAACAAAAACAGAAGTTGCTGGAAAAGCTCAGCAGGTCTGGCAGCATCTGTGAAGAGAAAGCAGAGTTAACGTTTCCGATCTAGTGACCCTTCCTCAGAACCATTTCAGGAGAAATAGCTGCATCATTTCTTGTTCTCAATGTTGCAAAATGTAAGTTGTGGACACTGTAACTGAAGGAGTTATATGATGGCCTATCCATTCTAGTGAATTTTCTGCGCAGTTTGCCCAGTACTGTCCACTGGAGTGATGCTTGACTGATTAATTATCAGTTTTAAAAATGATTGATTAATATCTTTAACATCTTTTCTTTCTATTGATTGACACTGATTCTGTCAAAATGTGTGAGTGAACTTGTTAAACTGAAATGGTACTAAATACTTTACTCAGTAATTCATTCTGTAATGATGTTGGATTATTGGGCGAGACGAAAGTTCACAACTGGATGTTCTTCCGTTCCCCAACAGTTGGCTTTGTTGATAGTGACAAAATTTTTAAAATGCCAAAGGTCAAATACCAAATGTATCCTGAGTATTTTAAAGTTTAATTCAACAGTCACTTACCTCTTCAGCACTGATATTCTTATGTTGCTTTATGACCCAACTCCTCACTTTCATCTCACTATTGATATTTTTGGCAGATCAAGACATGCAATACTTCCTGGAGCCTTGATGCATTTGTTAAATCCTATATCCTAAAACAGGTCAAAATGCATTTGCTCAATATTTGTTCATTAGACTTGTTGTTATATGTGGCTTTTACAGTGAAACATTACTAATCAATCCAGCTAAGTCTCATAATGGAAATTAAGTTGTTCCACAAGATGCTGCAAAGTGCTAGAAAAATAGAATACAGAAGTAAGATTTTAATTTTTGGAGCTCCTCTCTATTCTTTCAACACTGTAAAGCAATGCATAACCAAGAATAACTTTTGAGTTATGATCAGTGTTCTCATGTAGGAAAACTAGACAATGTATTTACATGCAGCAAGATTCTGTAAACAATAGCAAGATAAATAACCAATGAATTTGTCTTGGTGGGGGTTGAGTCCTTTTTTTAAACTGTGCTGTCAATATTTTACACTTAACTGAAATTAAATTAAAACCAAGCGATGGGAGTCGGTGGCCTTGAAATGAATATCAGTTTCTAGGAGATTGCCAGAAATGGAAACAGAGAGGTCCAGGAAGGAGAGGGAGGTATTAGAGATGGTCCAGGTGAACTTAAGGTTGGGGGGTGGAAGGTGTTGGTGAAGTGGATGAACTGTTCGAGCTCCTCATGGGAGCACAAGGCGGCGCTGATACAGTCATCGATGTAACAGAGGAAGAGGTGGGGTTCCGCCATCTGCAATCCGACCCCACCACCAAAGACATTTTTCCCTCCCCACCCTTTCCGAGGGACCACTCTCTCTGTGACTCCCTTGTCTGCTCCACACCCCCCTCCAGCCCCACCACACCCGGCACTTTTCCCTACAACCACAGGAGGTTCAACACGTGCCCCTACACCTCCCCCCTCACCCCCATCCCAGGCCCCAAGAAGACTTTCCACATCAAGCAGATGTTCACCTGCACATCTGCTAATGTGGTATACTGTATCCGCTGTACCCTTTGTAACCTCCTCTACATTGGGGAAACCAAGCGGAGGTTTGGGGACCGCTTTGCAGAACACCTCCACTCGGTTCACACTAAACAACTGCACCTCCCAGTCGCAAACCATTTCAACTCCCCCTCCCATTCCGCAGACAACATGTCCATCATGGGCCTCCTGCAGTGCCACAATGATGCCACCCGAAGGTTGCAGGAACAGCAACTCACATTCCGCTTGGGAACCCTGCAGCTCAATGGTATCAATGTGGACTTCACAAGCTTCAAACTCTCCCCTCCCCCTACCGCATCCCACATCCAGCCCAGTTCATCCCTGCCTCCCTAACCTGTACTTCCTCCCACCTATCCCCTCCTCCCACCTCAAGCCCCACCCCAATCGCCTACCTACTAACCTCATCCCGCCCCCTTGACCTGTCTGTCCTCCCTGGACTGACCTATCTCTTCCCTAACTCCCCACCTACACTCACCTTCACTGGCTCTAACCCCGCCTCTTTGACCTGTCTGTCTCCTCACACCCTATCTTCTCCTCTGTATAGAACATATAGAACATAGAACATAAAACATTACAGCGCAGTGCAGGGCTCCATCTTCGATCCACCTCCCCCTCTCTCCCTTTTTATTTCAGAACCCCCTTCCCCCTCCCCCATTTCTGAAGAAGGGCCTAGGCCTGAAATGTTGGCTATCTTGCTCCTCTGATGCTGCTTGGCCTGTTGTGTTCATCCAGCTCTGCACCTTGTTATCTCAGATTCTCTAGCATCTGCAGTTCCTCCTATCTCCAAAAATATATGCCTCGGATTTTACTGAGTCTACAAGAAATAGGATTGCATGCCCGCATAGCCATTTCAATGTGACATACATTTTGTGGAGTGGCCCTTTTTTTATAAACCAGAAGTGAGATTCCTGTGCCCAACTCCTCCTCCACTGAGGGATGAAGAGACACATAGTTCATGTACTCTTGTCAAGGCTCATTAGGCGTTCTCCACCACTTCTATCCGTGAGGTTAAATACTTTTCTTTCCAGTTAACTATTGCATTATATCTAAACTGTTACTCCTTAACAAATCCAACAAACGATCTGAAAATTCCTTCCAAATGATTGACTACCTATTTAAATAACTGTGGCCCAAAGCCAAAGCCTACCTCACATTGGGAGCAAGTAGCTGCATTTCCCAACTAAGTCCAGGTGTCAAGATGATGCTCCTATAGGATCATGCTGTTGAGGTTGATACCCACAGCACCCCCACAACCCTAATCACTGTGAATCCAAAATGGAACACTGGAATGGGCAAATTAATCACATAGTAACATTCTGGCTTTAGTTGAAGTCTTTTTGCTGTACTTGGGAGTGGCCTGTATGAAATTGATGAAGACCTGAGTATAAGAATATGCTCAGTCCCGTTACTACTGGGGTCAAGGACCATAAAATCATTCTAAGTACTCTTAGAAGTCTCTTAGTGACCAGGGATCCCATACTGGAGTGAAATTGCTTTCCTGCTTTGGACAAAGTAAGCCTCTCTCAATTTGACAGCAATGTCAGCAGTCATTTTGGACCAGTAACACCTCTGGGGAGGGCAATTGTATTCTGCATTGTTTGGTGTGCTGCAAGATCATGCTGATAACATGGCACCTGCTAACAACACTTAATACTTGAGACTGTGAGGAAGGATAAGTTGCTTCACCTCTCTCTCCTTGTCATGAACCAGCTGATAGAGGACTCCATCTTCCTTCCTGGCTCTCTTCCAACCCTTCAGCAGTTTCTGTGCTGGTTTGGACTCTGTCATTTGCTGGCGCTGGGTTGGTGGATGTTAGACCTTTCAGTAAAGGTGCAATCTACTGATGCCTGTATTAATCAGTTGAAGCTGTCCAAGGACCACTTTTTTTTTCATTCATTCATGGTACATGGACATAGTTGGCTGAACCAGCATTTATTGCCTGTCATGGTGAGCTTTTTTCTTGAATCACCACAGTGAATGTGATGTAGATAGACCCTTAATGCTCTTTGGGAGGAAATCCAGGAGTTTGACCTCACAACAGTGAAGGAACAGCAAAATATTTTCATGTCAAAATGGTGAGTCGTTTTCAGGGGAACTCACAGGTAATGATGTTGCCATGTGTCTGCTGCCCTTGTCCTTGCAGATGGAAATGGTCATGAGCTTGGAAAGTGCCGACTAAGGAACTTTGGTGAATTTCTGCTGTGTGTCTTTTAGTTCGTAGCAGCAGTATGAACTGAGCATTAATGGAGGAGGAAGTAGATGCTTATGGATGTAATGCCAATCAAGTGGGCTGCTTTGTTCTGGGTGGTGTTAAGCTGCTTGAGTGTTGTTTTAACTGTACCAATCCTGGCAGGAGGGTAGTATTCCATCACACTCTTTATTTGTACCTTGTAGAAGGTGAACATTCTTTTTTGATTGCCACAGCATTCCCAGTCTCTGACCTACTGTTGGAGCCACTGTATTCATATGGTGAGTCCAGTTGAGTTTCTGGTCAATACTAAACCTCAGGATGTTAATAGTAGGAGGTAACACCATTAAATGTCAAGGAGTTGGTGTTAGATATCTCTTTGTGGAGATAATTATTGCCTTGCATTTGTGTGGTATGAATGTTACTTGCCATTTGTCATTCCAAGCCTGGATATTATCCAGATATTGTTGCACTTGAATGTGGACTGCTTCAGAATTTGAGGAGTTGTGAATAGTGTAGAACATTGTGCAATCATCAGCAAACTCACCCACTTCTTATCTTAAAATGGTGGCACAGTCATTGATGAAGCAGTGAAGATGGTTGAGCCTAGGATACAATTCTGAGGATCCCCTGCAGGGATCTCCTGGAATGGAGATGACTGACCTCCAATAACACAGTCATCTTCCTATGTGCCAGATATGACTCCAATCAACAGAGAGTTTACTCACTGATTTCCAATTTTGCTAGGTCTCTTTGATGACACACTGGGTGAAATGTGCCCTTGACGTCATGGGGTGTCACTTTGTCCTCACCTTTCAACTTCATCTCCTTTGTCTATGTTTGAACCAAGGCTCCAGATGAGGTCAGGAGATGAAGGGCCCTGAGAAATCTCAACCAAGCATCACTTAGCAGGTTATTGTTAAACAGGTGCTGCTTGATAGCATTGTTGATCATTTCAATCACTTTACTGATGATTGAGTGTAGACTGGGGCAATAATTGGCTGGGATAACATGGTATGAAGCTGGATGAACACAGCAGGCCAAGCAGCATCAGAAGAGCAGGAAAGCTTGATGTTTCGGGTCGAGGCCCTTCTTCTGCATCGGCAGTTCCTATTATCTCTGTAACAATAATTGGCTGGGTTGGATTTGTCCTGCTTTTTATGCTTTTGAGAAAGATTTGGGGAGGCAACGGCCTAGTGGTATTATCACAGGACTGTTTGGATTAACAGAGGCCCAGGTAATGTTTCAGGGACCTGGGATCAAATCCTGCCATGGCAGATAGTGGAAATTGAATTCAATAGATATCTGGAATTAAGAGTCTAATGATGACCATAAATCCATTGCCGATTGTCAGGAAAAACCCATCTGGTTCACTCATGTCCCTGAGGGTAGGAAACTGCCATCCTTCCCTGGTCTGGCCTACATGTGACTCCAGACCTATAACAATGTGGTTGACTCTTAACTGCCCTCTGAGCAATTAGGGATAGGCAATAAATGCTGCCTGGCCAGCGATGCCCTTGTCCCATGGATGAACACAAAAAAATTGCAACAGTGAAACCGCATCTGTCTCTCCCTGTATGGACACAATTTGCAAAGTGAGGATCTGTGATTTTGCTTGAGATGCAAAAGGAGTCTTCGAATAGTGGGGCCCAGCTCCCTGTGATGCGTTTTGAAGCCTTGTACATCTTTCTCTGCCACTCCTGCATTCTGTCATCTCCTCAGCAAATCTTGAAGTGTGTTGGCCAATTGTGCAAAACCTTGCACAAACCTCCTGTAATAGGCAGCCAGACGAAGGAACCTACATGGTTCTCTTTGCGTCCTAAGCAGGGCCACTCCTGTGCTCTTCAGATTTTTTCATCATCGGGAGTAATGTATTCTTTGGTAACTTATTTTGTCTGGAACAGTTGACAATTTTCTGGCTTGAATTTCAAGTTAAACTATAACCAATGAGCGAAGACATTGTCTAATCTTGCAAGGGTCTATTTGAATGCTGAGGAAACAGTGAATACGTGTCTGGATACATATGGATGGATTTGTAATTAAGGTTCCAAAAGCTTTATCAATCATACACATAAAGGTGGCAGAGGCATGACAAAGCTTAAATGGCATTCCATAGACCATAAAATATAGGAGCAGAATTAGGTCATTTGGCCCATTTAGTCTGGTTCACAATTCATCATGTTTGATATGTTTCTCAACCCCATTCTTCTGCATTCTCTCTGCAATCTGTGATCCTTTTACCAACCAAGAACCTGTACATCTGTCTTCAATACAATGAATGACTTGGCCTCCACAGGCCTCTGCAAAAATGAGTTCCATGAGTTCACCTTTCTCCAGCTGAAGAAATTCCTCCTCACCTCAGTTCCAAAGGCCATCCCTTCACTCTGAGGATTTGGCCTCGCATCCTAGACTCACCTAATGGTGGAAAGATCATCCCTCAGTGCCTGAGAGATAGTAGGAACTGCAGATGGTAGAAGAATCTGAGATAACAAGGTGTGGAGCTGGATGAACACAGCAGGCGAAGCAGCATCAGAGAAGCAGGAAAGCTGATGTTTCGGGCCTAGACCCTTCTTCAGAAAAAATGGGAAAACCCTCACCCTTCTACTTTACTGTCGAAAACCCACATATCCTCCTAACTTGCTCATCCCTGGAAATTATGAACAACTTAGCCTGGCAGATCCACCTAACCTGCACATTTTTGGACTTGGAAGGAAGTCAGACCACCCAGGGGAAATGCAAGCAGACATGGAGAGAATGTGCAAACTCCACACAGACAGTGGAATCAAACCCAGGACGCTGGCACCATGAGGAAGCAGTGTTAACCACTGGCCACTGTGCTGTCCTGGTTTTTAAAAGTTTCCCAGTTGTCTGGCTTTCCCCTAATCTTCAGCACATTGTATGCTTTATGCTTTGCTTTTAAGCTGTCCCTGATTTCCCTTGTCAGCTGTAGTTGCCTCATACTTCCCTTAGTATGTTTCATTTTCCTTGGGATGAATTTCTGCTGTGATTCTTGAATTATCCCCAGAAACTCCTGTCATTGCTGTCCACCATCTTCCTTGCCAGGCTCTCCTTCCAAAGAGCTTTGGCCAACTCCTCTCTCATGCCTTTCATTACATATAACTACATTTGATTCAAGCATGCCCCTCTCTAACTGCAACTTTCTGGTCATTATCCCTTAGGATTCCTTCCTCCCCAAGTTCCCTAATCAAGTCAGTCTCATTACACACTAACAGAACTGTCTGTTCTCTAGAGGTTCTACCACAAGCTAATCCAAAAATCCACCTCATCCTGGTCTATTTGTAAAGTTTCCCAGTGTCTATTCAGAATGCCATCTTTTCAATGACTTATTCAATGTTGGGGAGCTGGACCTTACAGAGAGAAACCTTCCGTGAAACTCACGGAAATTGATATTTAGCTGACATTTGGTAAAATTCAGCCCGTATCTTTTCCCTTTCTTTACCTGCAGTGCAGGCTGTTTTGTGACTATTCCCAAACTGTGACTTTCACAGTATACACTGGTCCACATATGGACATCAGACAACTGACACACGCAGACAGGGATATTAACTGATTCTTGTCTGCCTTGTTTTGCCTGATCGTGATGAAAGTGATGTCCCTCCTGCTCAATGATCCTATCTTCCACCTACTTGGTGCAACCCTAGGAATCATGCTTGTCACTGTGAGAGGAAAGGTTATGGTACCCATGCAGATCGCCATTTTTAGTGCCAAAGATGTTCACTTCCAAACAAGAACACCTATAGGTGTTCTTAAACCTGCCGCTGTCATGGGAGTGGGCCGACTAGAGGATATGTTTCAAATCTCATTTCAAAGATGAATATCGAAAGTCAGAGGAGACCAAGAGGAGGAAGTTTGTTTCTACTTTTACAAAGTATGGGAAGTCTTTCAGTAAAGATAATGACATACGGCATTGTGATCTGGTAAGTCACAGGACTGTGTCTAAAGATGCTCATCTAATAAAGATTCTTTTCTGTCAGATCCCACCCCACCTCTGGAAGGAAGTCCAGGACTGCCTGCACAAGTCTTTGGATTGAGATGTAATCCAAGTCATTAATTTGTAAAATGTGAGGAAGAAAGATTGAAAACTGAGGATCTGTGTTGATTACATTCAATGCAGAGTCTCATAAGAATGTTTACCATCTACTCAGTATTGAGGGAGCTTTGTAAGTTCTCAAAGGCACACACTATTTCTGCAGCCTCCATTTAGCCTACATTTATGACCATCCACCCGCTTATATCCTATGAGCCCTTCCACACTGACCCATTTGCTCCTTATTAAACAACAAAAGACAACAACACAAGATGGAGCCTGCCACAGTCTACAATTTGAGTTACTTTGCTGAAGTGTGAGCAGATTGCATTCAATTTTTCGGAAAAATATTTGATGCAGAGATCACATATTCATATAGCATATTGGAACTAATTGACTGAGTTTCCTAAATAGAATTACTTGGCACTAAGAAGATGACAAGCTGAGATCCGGATTCCTGTGAGATTGCCAGCTCAGAATACTTTGTTTTGTTTGATTGATTTGTTTATTCATTTATTTCTTCTGATTTATTAGTTTCTCTGTCTCTCTTGCATTCCTTCTCTGTAATGAACTTTCCCTAGAGACTGTGCAGGCTGGATACTTAGACAGTGTAATGGGATGAAAAATGATGAAAATTAGATATTTAACCAGTTTGCTGAAGAGGATTTAAGGCCTTAACTGTTGGTCTGCATTGAAGTTCATGGAATTTTTTACCCAGATCAGTTTTCTATGTTTTCAGAAAGTGTCAAGTATTTGGAGTCCTGAAGAACATCAGCCTAAGCAGATTTATCTAAACTTACTTCAAAAAGACACAGCGTCCTTTCTTGCCTGAAAACCTGCTAATTCTTTATTATAATATGTTTATTCAGAAAATTATTCAGTAAAATTAGCCCCATTATTATGGTCAGATTTTTCATGATTATGTGGATTTATATCATTGTGGGGCAGTTTGCTTTCTGTCATATTAATTTTTTCAAGGTACAAAAGTGGAATATTCTGCTATCCATATGGTTGAATTTTATGGGGCACGCTGGGAAGCAGGAAGGGGGAATGGAAGCTGAAGAGAGCACAGGATTGTCACACCCAGCATCCCCCCCTACTATAGCATTCTCCTCGCAATTGAAGGTCACCTCATACCTCTGCTGACATTTTACCAGTGGTAAGTGGCCATCCGGATAAACTACAGGGAAACAGTGGTGGCTTCCCTGTTGGCTTAGAGAGGGGAGCTCTATCTGTGGCCACTTCTCTTATTCCCAAATGGATGTTTACCTGATCTATGGCACCAAATTAAAATTTTTAGAATTTCTTTTCGAACCCCTACCCTGTGGAAGCAGGCCATTCAGCCCTCTGAATCCACACTGGCCCTCTGAAGAGCATCCCACCCAGAACTACCCCTCTACCCTATCCCTGTAGTCCTGCATTTCCCATAGCTAACCCACCTAGCCTGCACATCCCTGGAAACTAAGGGTAATTTAGCATGGTCGATACGCCAACACGCACATCTTTGGACCGTGGGGGGAAACCAGAGCTCCTGGAGGAAACCAATGCAGACACAGGGAAAATGTGCAATTCCACACACAGTCACCCCAGGGTGGAATTAAAACTGGGTTCCTGGCACTGTGAGGTTGCAGTGCTAACTACTGATGACTCTTTTCACCAAATATTGCTCCAAGCCCCGGAATTGTAGCCCTATATTCCATAGTTTTTTCAGAAAGTCCATAAATCATCTTGAGTGTTATATTTTAACTTCTGTAATGGGGTGAAATTTTTTATGGAATGTCATGAGTCTGAAATGTTAACTGTTTCTCTCTTCAAAAATACTGTCAGAGCTGCTGAGTATTTTTGGCATTTTCTATTTTTATCCTAGTACACAATGATAATAACGGTCTGAAATTCAATGGAATCTCATATTTCCCTAAACCAGAAAAATAATTACTCCTGGTTAGATTGTTTATCCACCTGGCTTTCTTAACCAGGATGCATTTTTTTAAACTAGTGATTCCCTTTACTGGTCCTCATAATACTGTTAAAATCATATCACTTTGAGTTAAAAGCTATATCAAATAGATGCAAGCTGCTTTGTTTGAAATCACTTCTCTGTTTGCTTACTACATCAGTAAATATGGAAGTCATAAAAATATTTTAGTTATATGCAGTCTTTGAAGTAAATATTCAGTAGGATACCTTTGTATTTTTATTCCCATACTGCACATTGGATTTCAGGATCACTGGTCTAGTTGATCATTTTTGCAAGGTTTCACCTATCTCCTACCTAATCGTGTTAGGTGAGAGTCCAGGCTTGGTGGAAAATCCAGACACCCCATCTGTTTGCATTCGGAATGCTTGTACTTTTTGGCAAGATTATGGCATCAGAAACAGTGTAACAGACTGTGACCTGCTTATCTCATCTCCCACCTAGAGTAAAACAAGATTAGGATATGAAATGAATACTGAAGCACTTAAAAAGGTTATGGCATTCAGCAACACCATCCCTTTGTGCTAATAATTCATGGCCTGCATATAGCACATAACATTTGGCAAGGCTTTTGATATTGTTGTTGTGTATGAGTGAAGAGGCAGTCAGCACACCAACTGAAATTGTGCAGAGCTTGAATAATGCCAGTTGCAGCAGAGCACAGCACCAATTTCTACTCTAACATCTTTATATCTAAAAGCCGTGGCAATGAAAGGAACAAAGACAGAGGTAGCAAAAAAAAGTACAGCCTTTTCTTCATGTACAGTGCAGAAATTCATTTCTCTCTAATCTTCTTCACAGTCTCTTTTGCTTAAAGGAAAGTTCAACATAGACTCATCCAAATTTCCTGTATAAAGAAAATGAAACCAGAACTCTGATGGATTGATACAGCTCAAGTTCAGTGAAATTAACTAATGGAAGTTGCAATTTGGGAAGTTATTAAGTTTAAATTCTTCCCTAAATTCATTTGAAATTGAGGTGTGAGTTAAGTTTGCTGGGGCACAAGGCATCCTTCCATTATGGACCATATCCAAGACATGTGTCATTTCTGGATTGAACATTGTTGTGGCTGTAGTATTGAGTTGTGAGGCCAGTTCCTTCAGCAGTTTCTACAAATAAATAGTGTGTTCCTCTGTTTGAATAATTATTTTTTTCCCCTGGTGTGCTCTCTTTTCCACCATCTGGCCATTTTTGTTGTCGTATGCTTTTATTCAATCCTTTTTTGAGTATTTATCTTTAGGCATTCTGGCTAACATCAACTCCAATCCTGGTGAACTTGCAAATATCCTGTATCGCAGCTATGGATAAGCTGTTGTCTCATGTTGACAGCAAGTTCACTGTAGAGGCACATATTTGAGAAATCAACTGTCATCCATTTGACTCACGTGCTCTAGCCAATGCAATCACCATTGGCTCAAGACGGCAAACATGCTGGGAAACTTGGCACGCTTGTGCACTTCCAGATTTAGCACTCTGTCTTGCTGAGATATTCATCTGAGGTAGTGGTATACATAGAATCCCTACAGGGTGGAAACAGCCCCTTTGACCCAACAGTTCGCACCGACCCTCTGAGCATCCTACCCAGGCCTCAACGCCTGAGAAACCACCTACTCTACATATCCCTTGACACTACGGGCAATTTAGCATGGCCAACCCACCCAGCCTGCACGTCTTTGGACAGTGGGAGGAAACCAGAACACCCAGTGGAAACCCACGCAGACATGGGGAGAATGTGCAAACTCCAACCAGATAGTCGCCTGAGGGTGCAATCGAACCCGGGTCCCTGCTGCTATGTGGCAGCAGTGCTAACCACTGAGCTTGTGGAAACTGTTCAGCCGTTTTCGTTGATTTTGTGTAACTGGGGACACTTTTCTGCCATGGAGGACAATGCCGAGAACACAAGCCTGGTAGATGTGGAGTTTTCTAATTTTGCTTAGTTCTGTCGCAAGTAAATAATGAATTTCAAACATTAATAAAGAAGCATGCATTAAGCAAGACTTAATCTGATGGTTGTGGGCAAGAGAAAGCCTGGTCTTCTACGTAGTCTTTCAATGATATATTCATGTAACTGGCACATCGTTACCATCATGCAATATGTTACATGTGTAAGACATCTCATTAGAGTATTCTTTTCCTCTATCACTCAAGGTTAAGAAGTCCTTGTTAGTCTCTACCAGGAAAATGATGATGATGATGTTGATGATGATATCAAGGCCACCAGATATCTTATTCAACATGATGGGCAGTGGTGAGGATTCATTTTCTGACAAATTTGTTGCTGGCCCACACTCAAATTCCCAACATTGACATGATAGCTGTGGCCGCTGCAATCTTGACACTGACTTTGACAACATGGTACAAGTTGCTGATGATTGACAGCTTCATATACCTTCAATCAACAATCATGCTGATGTTGATGAAAGATGGAGTCTCTATGTCCTCATTCATAACTTTCGTCTTGCTGGTGCGGATTGCCATACAAACTTCTTGACGAGCTGGGAGAACTAATCAACAACTTGTTAAAAGTGACATTTACAATGGATTGCCAGAATGACTAAGAGGCTTATGGTTTAGAGGGATATGGATCACATGTTGGCAAAAAGGACTAGATTGGTTTAGGATATCTGGTTGGCACAGATGAGTTGGACTGAAGGACATGTTTCTGTGCTATATAACTTTATGGCTTCATCAGCAAACTGAATCTCACAGACTACAACTTCACACACTTGAGACTTTGCACAGTTTTGCCAAGTTGGACAACTTGCCATCAACTCTGTAATGCAGATAGACAGCCTAGTTTGATTCACCACAGGTATACAAGAGCGATGTGGCAAAAATATGTGTAAGAGAGTTGAGATGAGGACGTAGCCTGACTTACCCCACTGCTGATCTTGAAGGTATCTGATTTCTTAATTGGAATCAGTGAAACTGTGATCATTGTTTGGAAGAAGAAATTATACCCAAAGTGCAGGAGGTCAGCCATTTTTTTACATCTGTTTGAAGAGTTGTTTCTGTTGACAAGATCCAAGGCCTTGGAGAAGTCTGAGGGTAATGTAAGGTGATAATTGGGTGCAATTATAGAAAAAGAGTCATTTAGTCTGTCTTATCATCAGAAGATCACTCTCGTCTGCACTTAGCTAAAATGTCAGTTTACACAATGAATATGCTGCCATCCAATCTATCTGCTGTGAATGAAGATATGTTAATCAGTTCCCTTGCCATTTCTTTAACAAGATTGTCTGGCCTCTTCTTTGCATTTATATTGTGAAATTTCTAAAAGGTTTCTTTAAAACTTCCTTGTAGTAGTGCTCATTGGTTTAAGATTAGTTTAACACCCAAAATACTTTTTTTGAAAATATTATGAGTTCCTTCAGAGTAACCTCTGCATCCTTATTCCTTAGGCTGAATTTATTCTGTTACTTTAATAAAAATCACTGTAAGGATTCAATATATTAGTAGATTTTAATTTTCTTTTATCATTACTTCTTCCTTTCTGACGTCTTTTCAGGTCATTTGATTTTGCATTTGAGAGCTGACTCATGATGCACAGTAGCTTTCTCCTGAGATCGCCAGTTACAAGTCTTCACTCCACTTAGAGAGTATCAAAGTGATATCAAAGGCAGCTGAAGGCATTGGATGCTGTAAAGATGTTGAACCTTGTGAACACTCTGTCAAGGCAATTAAAGATTTATGCAACAAAATTACACACAATTTTGACCCAATGCACTGAAGGAACAATGATATATTTCTAAATCTGAATGGTGCAGTATGATGCAGGGAGGGTAATTCGCACATGGTGATGTTCTCATCTATTTGCTGCCCTTGCTCTTTTAGATGGTAGTGGTTGTAGGCTTAGATGTTGCTGTCTAAGGAGATTTTGCAAATTACTGCACTGCATCTTGTAGATAGTACACACTTACTTGGAAATATATCACTGTTCCTCCAGTGTCATTAGAACAAAATCCAAGAACTCCCTCCCTAATTACGTTATAGTGTATTGACTGCAATGGTTCAAGAAGATGGGTCTGACTTGCTGATGGGTATGGTGATGGTAATGGTAATGTCTGGGACAATGTGTATAAGGTATGATTCCACAAATATGACTACCAGACTGTTGCTTGACTGGTTTGTGAGGCAGCTCTCCTAATTTTGGCACTAGCCCACATCAACCACACCAACCCCTACCAGATGTTAAGGAGGACAATCTTACAGGGTCGACAGGGCTGTGTTTGCTATTGTTATTTCCCATGGTGGTCCATCTGATTTAATTCCATTTTTTAGATATGGTAGCTGTTTGTACAACTGAATGGCTTAGTGGGCCATTTCAGTGGGCAGTCTCGAATCAACCACATTACTGTGGGTTTGGAATCACTGACCAGGTAAGGGAATTTCCTTCCTGAAGGGCATTGATAGATCAGGCAGGTTTTTACAACAACCAACAATAGTGTCATGGTCAGCTTCAGACTTTTAATTATGGATTTTTTAAAAAATTGAATTCAAGTTCCACCATCTGCTATAAGCTTCAAACTTAGGTCACCAGATTACAAGTCTAATATCAATACCCTCATGCAATCACTAGTGGCTTATACTCCACAATGTGGAAAAGTGACCACGTGGGTCCTGTCCACTAAAGCAGGACAAATTCAACTCAGCCAATTATCTCTCCATCAATCCATTGTTGACTATCAGCAAAGTGATGGAAATTGTAGTCCACAATGCTATCAAATAGTTTTGGTGTGGTGGTTCCAGCTCCTCATGTAAAAGTGAGAGGCAAATCCATCTCCTTATGGCTAGTTCACTCCAAAGACATCAAGTGGCTGTTAGCTCTTTCATTGACCAGTGGTGAGACATCTCAGCTTTGCAGCCATGGAATTTGTGGCGCAGCTCAGTGGAAACTTCTCCACTGTACTGGTGGCAGTGAAGACAAATCAAGTTGCAGCAACAAGATTATTATTGCAATGCTTGGTTTCTGACAAGTGCAGACACAATGGCAACAATTTTAATTTTCCCCACCTGTAAGGAACTTAGAACAATTGGGTGCCTTTAATAGACATATTGGCAGCCCAAACCACAGGTTTAGTCACGCATTTAATTACTTGACAATGTTTACACCAGAAAATGTGTCACTTCATGAGTCATGTATGTGGGCATATCTGTTCAATTTCACAACCTTTACTGTGTCAAGCTGTTGCTTGTCTGGTTTGTATGACTGTTCTGTAATTTTCCCACAGGTTCCCAGATGTTATTGATCCTCCAGAATCAGTGTGTTCAAATCTGATGTCTGACATCTGTCAGTGTAATTTGGTTAATGCTTCCATGCCATTTCTCTGAACTTCTATTGCATTCTTACCATATGCTGATGTGGCTTGGTTGTTAGCACTTTTGCCTCTCGCTTCAGTAACATTGTTGAATTTGAGGAGTTTGTGCAGGATGTAAGGCTGTAGGAGAGGATAATCTGTGATCTTGTATCTGAAAAAGTCAGATGAAAGCTTGTTCTGCATAGACAATGGGAATGAAATTAAACATCTAATCTATATAAATGAAAATTGAATCCCCTGTGAATTGATTTAACACTGTGCCCAAGGAAGAGGCTGAGCTCCAAAAGTTTCCAAATAAACCTGTTGGACTATATCCTCCTGATGTGTGATTTTTGACCTTGTCCACTCCAATCCAACTCTGGGACCTCCACCTGATGATTTAATTCTACAGTCAGATAGTGATATTTTAAAATTTCATTCCAGGCCTTGAACACAAACATCAAACCTGAAAGTCCAATGGAATCCTAAGGGAGAGCTATACTATAGGAGGTGCCAACTTTTAGATGAGACATTGAATTAGGGCCCTATCTAACATCTTAGGTGGGTGTACAGGTCTAATAGCATCATTCTGAAAAGTGTAAGGGAGTAATTCCCAGTGTCCTGTCACATATTTATGCTGCAAACCACAGCTTAGCTATGATCATTACATGGCCACTTGGAGGTGTGCTTTCACTGGATAGGGGGAGTGTAAAGTAAGTTAGATCAGTTAGCTGACCACATTCTCACCCACACCTGGGCTCTACCCTTAGTACCAAGGCTGTACAGGTACTGAAATTAGCAGTACAACCACCATATGCAAATAAATAATTAAGTGTCAATGCTTGTTAATTGAGCTGGAGCTTACTAAAAGTTCATTCGGCCCCAACGTTATCCTGCCCACTTCATAATACAGTCGGTATAGGTAGCTGGATGGGAGTGAACAGTCCATTTTTTAAACATACTTTTGAAACTGTAGAAAAGGGGCTCTATTTTTGCAGGTGACCTTTGCACATTAGGAGGGGCCCATAGAGACAATAGTACTTCCATCTTTCTTACTCACCTATATTTCAAAGCCTAATTCCCTCATCCATTCCGAAGATGGAATCTTACCCAAAGCCTACCCAAATTACCTGGATCCAAGATTCAATCAGGGGTCCTTGCTGAGCTTGTCTGCTGTCCTTACAGAATCCACTGTGAAGCTATGGTGCTGTTGGGACCATTGGGCTTCCAGACAGTCTGAATGGCAAGCAGCTGCATTGAGAGGGATAGTCTGTAACTGAGTGCCAGGAGTCTGCACTAACTCATTTTCATAAGCTTCAAGATTGTTTCACTGAAAACAATGAGACAATCCAGAAGCTTACTAATATTTTCCTAAGCGAGAAGTCATCACTATCCAAGCACTTTGCTACCAAAGCATCCACAACAGATCAAAGCAAGCCTATAAAGATACAAGATCCTCCAATGACATGCAGGCCACAAAGACAGGATGAGATTGCACTGTTACAACTGTGTAATTATAATTATCATATATCTTCTAAAGAAGGCTCATCTGTTCTTTTAAAAATGAACACAGAATCTTGCATGCTGGTTCCCAGAAGTCACGCAACTGCTCTTAGTGATACATCACTGCCAAAAGCAAGCTGGCTGATGTATTATTTTAAGGGTAATTCAATAATTCATCAAATAATTCAAGTAATCCCAGCACTGTCCATTGATACACCAATAGGTATGAAGGCTCAAAAGCTTCTACACTGTTGAACCGCAG
Source organism: Stegostoma tigrinum (assembly GCF_030684315.1). Classification (NCBI taxonomy): domain Eukaryota; kingdom Metazoa; phylum Chordata; class Chondrichthyes; order Orectolobiformes; family Stegostomatidae; genus Stegostoma; species Stegostoma tigrinum. The sequence continues at coordinate 43,163,849 of NC_081365.1, forward strand.
ACTGGAAGGATGTTGCAGGGAATTCCAGCACAACTGATGTTGTTTTGAAGAATAATGATTTATCAACACCATTTTGTTTGCTTGTGAATAAAAACTGGCTGAAACAACCACTAATTGTAAAGAGATCTTCAGAGACTGTATGAATCCAGCTCTAGCTGTCACCTCCAACTAAACTAGCTTTCAAAGGCATGAGAGAGCTGGGATTTCTCTCTGACAACAGGAATAAAAGTGAACTGAAAGCTTTTCTGTATTTCTGAAAAGAATTCCAGGCACTCTTTACGTGAAGCTATAGCTGAAGCTGAATCTATAAGACAATCCTATCCCAACTATTTGACTACAAAAAACATGACAGCTACTTAGTTTTGATTTCAAGTTTTCAAGATCTTCACATTGAAATGAAAATCTTCAAGCAAGTAACAGGCCTGCAACAATGATTGAGACTGACCTTCCTTTCATCTCTACAAGTATCTTTTATTCATATTTACTTTTACTCATTATATGTGTAGTTCTCATGAATAATTTTATCACTTTTAATTGATTATTTGCAAAAAATCATTTTGCAATAAACTAATATATATCTTGTTTAATACTAAAGCTCTGCTGCTGATTTGTCTTTTTTTAAAAATTGGAACACTTGAAACGCTAAAAGGTGTCGAACCAAGCTATACACATTCATAATTCATGAACTACTCAGAGGACATGCCATTGGAAAAGACTCATGCTCTGAAACTAGTAGACTGATTCATCACTAAACCTTACAGCTGACGGGTCAACAACAATAGGAAATGCCCAAATTCCAAAAATATGGACAGAGATCTTTAACCACATTCTTAATTGTCTATTTATGAAGAAGCAATTGACTACGCTCTTGAAGATCTAGCCTAACTTTTATAAATGACAAATACAGTCAAATTCCTGTCTGGCAGCAAAACTCCAGGGGCTAATGCTGCTTCTGCTGACTTCAACAAGCTGGAGGTCAATACCTGTCAAGCTAAGCTCTTTCAGGCTGTGTAGGAGAAACCATCCTAATCATACAAAGATGCCTCCATTGTCCACCTGCCAATCTTAAGACAATCATAAATGAATCACATTCCTCTTTATCACTATATTTCTTCATAAATTGCATTTTTTTATTCTTTTGTTTGTTCAGAACCTTAGGCCTCGACAAAAATAAGGAGAAATAACTGTATGCTACTTTGAAATAATATCATCAAATTCTGATTACACATAGTTGATGTATTAATAATTGTGAAAATGTTGTTCCTCTGAATATATGTTTAAAGAGAATATTCAAAATATATACCTTTTCAAACAAGAAACCATTGGCCAATAGTTAAATTAATACTCACTGCACTGAAAACAAATCCAGAGGATTAAAATAAGTCATCAAATACACATTTTTATTTCTTCCCATTAGGTGGTTCTTTATCTAATTACTTTTTCAACAAATGGCCCAAGCAGAATATGTTATGAAGATCTGTGGAAAATAATGAATAATGTATTTTATTGTTAATTACAAATAACAACTTTGTTGTTCCTAAACTATTTAGTAACTCATTCTTAGAATATTAACGATAATGCACAGGGCTGGATAATGTATCCTCAAGATTATCATCTGCTTCCTGGGATTTTGTTAATTTGGTTGTTGAATCATTCTTTACTATCCATTCGCAGATTGCTCTAATGCAGTGTTTTATTTAGTTGAATTGCTAGGAATCTTTCTTCTCTGAACATTGCCCTGATGAACTTATGACTTGTTGATTGAGCAAAAAATTGTTTATCGTCCAAAGACTTTTGCTTTACTCAAGCAGTGTGAAATATGATTGTGAAACCCAACTTGGCAGCTGTCTCTTTGCATTAAAGTAGAAAATTCACAGTTGTATTTTCAGTCTAAAGAGTGTTATTATTTTCAAGTAACACATGATACATATGAGCCTGTGAAACAGTCTATTCATTCATAAGTGCACTGAGCAAAGGAATATCCAAATGTGGTAATTTGTCAATTTAAAATCTTGACTTAATTATTCTCGGTTATGCCACTTTCTCATCAGAGCAATCTTAATAAAAAACGTCCATCCACTGTTCCATTCTGTTCTGCTGTCATAATACCATGTTTTATTTTTATTGGGTCAGTCAGATTTTCTGCTCTATTAACTGTAAGAAATTGTTCCTAATGTTGTTTCAATTATCCTCAAGAGGCATGCCTCTGAACTCTGCTATTCCTTCTCATGTGAGCTCCTTCACCCATCCTGAAGTTCATTAGGACACCTTGTTACATTAAAGGCTCAAATGAAATGTGTTGTTGCTACATTTACATTATTTTTCACTGCCATTTCTATCTCTGTTGTTCACATTACATCCATGCCTCTGGAAAATGTTTGTTGTTCAACATATCACGTAAGATGTCTATATTTCTTTCTTGTCTAATATTGTGTTACCCTTTGTAAAATTCTGAAAATTGCTGTTAACTCCCTGATTATGTATCACCTATATTTCTGAATCAGAAATCCTGTATTTCTGAATGTGGGATTATCCTTTCATATTACTCTATATCTTATACTCTATATCCTTTTATATTACTCTATATGTGATAGTTAAGATAAACCCATTTTTTTTTCCAATTAAATCAATAATTAACCTGTCTGGTTCTTCTTTCTCTGCTAATTTTTCATATGAATAACTTCTTTCACTCGTTATCCAATCCTCTACATTTATTATTGATGGCAGTCTATGTTTGTGGAAATCCTCTGATCACATCCTCAATGTTCACAAGTTGAATCATCAAGCTCCTCCAGTATCCATCACTCAACATGTAATTTTCAAAGGAAAGGAAAGCAGATATTACTATAAGTAGGACATTGAATGTAACATACCGTATGGGGGCCTACTGGAGTCAACATGTTTCTTGTAAACACATTGGCCACAAATTCCTTTCACCACAAAATTCCTGATATGTTTGTGCAAGATAGCTTTGGACAGATTAGGCTTTTGCTAGGTTACACTGGTTTACTTCATCGAACAGAATCATAGAATGGTAGAGAGATAATTTGTCACATTGTGTCTGTGATGGCTCTCAAGCCTTTTCTTTTGAGCAGTGCACATTTCCTTTTCAGATATTAACCTAATTCTCTCTTCAATGCCTTCATTGAATCTGCCTTCTCACGCTCTGAGACATTCCATATAAGCTCCAAACAATTCACTGCATGAGAGAGTTTTTCCTTTTGTTGCCAATACTTCCTTTGTCAATTACACTGAATCTGTGTTCTGTGGTTCTGCATCATTTCGTCGATGGGAACTGTTTCAGTGTTAAAGAAGGGAGCTCCTCTGAAGGCCAGGAGGTCAAATGAGATGGCCAGGAGACATCCATGACAAGGTAAGGGCCAGCTCTCATGCCAGTGTGAGGTGACTGCACAGATTCCTCTTAAAATAATTTCCAAATAAGCCTTTAGGGTCAAAAATGAAATGAAGGACTGTTTAAACTCACTGGGATAAACTTTGAGGATTTGTTTTTTCTTCTGGACTGACCTCATAATAACCTTCATAGCTAGAGTCGGGGATTGTTAATTGGAGGCGAGCACCTTCACAAATTTTTCAGTTGACTGAAACATCTTCTCCACAAATTCACTCCAGAACATTATTTGTTCAATGGCAGAATTGCCTACTTACACCAATGTCTGTTTGATTCTGTTATGATGTTAACATAGCTATGTTGTAAATCAGTTACAAAAGAGTAGGGACGTGATTATAAGAATTGGACCCAGGACGAGCATGTTACCTTAGATCAAAGCTAGCTTCGTAAAAAATGGGTCTGTGACAATCTCTATCAATTGGTCCTGCTTGAAAATTCCTAGGAGGCCCTGAATTAACACATAAAACATGGCACTTTCGCTCTGCTGCTAATCAGACACATGCCAGAGATGGTGTTGAAGTCATTTATCACAGTGGTAGGCATCGATAGTATAGCCATTTCTGCAGGCAGACATATAATTTAAATCAATAGCAATTAGTGCCAAATAACTTCATCCTGTTGACCATTGATGGCTGGGGAATGCTTTGTGTTAAAACAAATTATTTATTGATACACTGACGTCATTGCTTTGCTGTTAAATCTTTTCAGTTTAGGAGCAAATTAGTGCAAATGCTGGAATCTTTAATGAAAGCAACAAAACAACAAGGATAACAAGGTGTGGAGCTGGATGAACACAGCAGGCCAAGCAGCATCAGAGGAGCAGGGAAGCTGACGTTTCGGGCCTGGACCCTTTCTCAGAAACAACAAATGCTGGAGATCACAGTGAGTTAGGCAGCATCCATGGAGGAAGTTTCAAGTCGAGATGACTCTTCATCAGAGCTGACATGAAATGTGCAAGGGGCAGCATTTATGCTACAGTTGGGGTAGGGTGGTGTAGATTTCCGGGGGAGAAAGGATGTTGATAGTTCAGATTAAGTGATCAGAATGTAAGAATGGTAGAACAATGGTGTGTCTAACTGCCAGACTGGAAAGAACAGACAGTCCCACTGGGTAGGGGGCAAGGGGAGAGAGCACATGGTGACAGAGAATGAAACAAGTGGGAAGGTAGGGAGGAGGTGGTGGAGCCTTTGGCCTTGATCTTTGAGACCTCATTGTCTACAGGTTTAGTACCAGAGGACTGGAGGATTGCAAATGTTGTGCCCTTGTTCAAGAAGGGCAGTAGGGATGACCCAGGTAATTATAGACCTGTGAGCCTTACATCTGTTGTAGGAAAAGTTTTGGAAAGGATTATAAGCGGTAGGATTTATAATCATCTAGCAAGCAACAATTTGATTGGAGATAATCAGCATGAATTCGTTAAGGGCAGGTCGTGACTCACAAACCTCATTGAGTTTTTTGAGAAGGTGACCAGGCATGTGGATGAGGGAAAGACAGTTGACATGGTGTACGTGGACTTCAGTAAAGCCTTTGATAAGGTTCCACATGGTAGGCTATTGGAGAAAATACGGAGGCATGGAATTGAGGGAGATTTAGCAGTTTGGATTAGAAACTGGCTTTCTGTAAGAAGGCAACAAGTGGTGGTTGATGGAAAATATTCAGCCTGGAGTCAGGTCACTAGTGGTGTGCCTCAAGGATCTGTTTTGGGACCACTGCGGTTTGTCATTTTTATAAATGACTTGGATGCAGGCATAGGTGGATGGGTTAGTAAGTTTGCAGATGACACTAAAGTCGGTGGAGTGGTGGACAGTGTGGAAGAATGTTGCAGGTTGCAGGGAGACTTGGATAAACTACAGAATTGGGCTGAAAGGTGGCAAATGGAGTTTAATACGGATAAATGTGAGGTGATTCACTTTGGGAGGAATAATAGGAAGGCAGAACACCGGGTCAATGGAAAGATTCTTGGTAGTGTGGATGTGCAGAGGGATCTTGGTGTCCATGTACATAGATCCCTGAAAGTTGCCACCCAGGTTGATGGTGCTGTTAAGAAGGCTTACGGTGTGTTAGGTTTTATTGGTAGAGGGATTGAGTTCCGGAGCCGTGATGTTATACTGCAACTGTACAAAACACTAGTGTGGCCTCATTTGGAATATTGCGTGCAGTTCTGGTCACCCCATTCCAGGAAGGATGTGGAAGCATTGGAAAAGGTGCAGAGGAGATTTACCAGGATATTGCCTGGTCTGGAGCGCAGGCCCTATGATGAAAGGCTGAGGGACTTGGGTCTGTTCTCATTGGAGAGAAGGAGGCTAAGAGGGGATTTAATAGAGACATACAAGATGATCAGAGGATTAGATATGGCGGACACTGAGAGTCTTTTTCTGAGGATGATGACTTCAGCTTGTACAAGGGGGCATAGCTACAAATTGAGGGGTGATAGATTTAAGACAAATGTCAGAGGCAGTTTCTTTACTCAGAGAGTGGTAAGGGCATGGAACGCCCTGCCTGCCAATGTAGTGAACTCAGCCACATTAGGGGCATTATCAGTCCTTGGATAAGCATATGGATGATGATGGGATAGTGTAGGGGTATGGGCTTAGATTAGTTCACAGGTTGGCGCAACATCGGGGACCGAAGGGCCTGTTCTGCGCTGTATTGTTCTATGTTCTATAAAGCTTAAAGAAAGGGAAGGACTGGGAATTAGTTCACTATTTGAAAGTGTTGAACTCAATATTAAACCCAGAAGTGCCTAGTTTGAAGGTGAGATGTTGTCGCTCAAGTTTGCTCTGTGATTCTCTGGAACATTGCAGCATGCCGAGGACAGACAATTGGGTATGTGAGCAGAATGCTGTGTTAAAATGGCCAATTACAGGAAGGTCAGGGTTTTGCTTGTGCATGGACAGAAGGTGTTTTGCTAAGCCGTCACTCAGTCTGCTGAATCAGTCTGTAAAACCCTTTATTGGTGGGAAGTTTACTCCACATTGATTTCTCTCCATTTAAGCAGATTTCCTAATAATAATCACTTTACGGCATGCTGTGCCCATGCAGACTTGCTGAACTGTGGGTTTTTGCACCAAAGTATTAACCCCTTTAGAGCTATGTACATCTCTTCCAAGCATTTTTCTGGTAACTATTATTGTTATTAATTTGTTAACATAATTACATCTACCATTCTTCTGACTCCCCACAAGTCTTTGATTTTATAAATTCAGATGATCTGGAGGTTTCCTCTCCCCAAACATATTCTTTTTGCATGGTGGCTCAGTGGTTAGCACTGCTGCTTCACAGCATCAGGGTTTGCTTCCAGCCCTGGGCGACTGTCTGTGTGGAGTTTGCACATTCTCCCTGTGTCTGCGTGGGTTTCCTCCAGTTAGTGTGGTTTCCTCCCACAGTCTAAAGCAGGTTAGGTGGATTGGCTGCGCTACATTGCCTGTAGTGTCCAGGGATGGGCAGTTTAGGTGGATTAGCCATAGGAAATGCAGGGTTACACGGATAGAGATGGGCTGATTGGCTTGCTTCAACACTGTAGGGATTCTATAAAAAATGTTAATTTGTTGGGTAGGTGCGACTTGTCTGACACCATCTTTCAGGTGATCCAAGGCCTGAGATTCTGCCTGAACTGAAGACTTATGACTCTTGCATTTCTAAAACGGAAGATGCGTCTTTCAACTTTTAAACACAGCTTCTCTCTTCTTAGTGGCATCTTCCATGCAGTTTAGGCACCACATCTTCAATTTGTGCCTGTGGCTGATTGTTCTCAATCTGCCTGTGCCGAAGTAGGCTGATATTTTACTTCACCTTGTAGATTAGTTTGGACATGCATGTTTACTTTCAGTGACTGAACTATTTATTCACTTCCTTAATTGCATTTATTTAAAGATCCACGCTTAATGTATTGATGCATTCAGTTACTGGTCTCCCTGTTGTAGGAAAGATGTTGTGAAACTTGAAAGGGTTCAGAAAAGATTTGCAAAGATGTTGCTGGAGCTGGAGGGTTTGAGCTATAGGGAGAGGCTGAATAGGCATTATAAAACATTCATTATGCAGAATTCGCACTTCATTCGGAAAATTCACGACACATAGATGAGAGTTAACTCAATTCATTTTTAGTGCCTTGATTGTATTTACAAACATTTCCCAGCAATCAGGAGGCTGAGGGGTGACCTTACAGAGGTTTGTAAAATCATGAGGGGCATGGAAAAGGTGAATATCCAAGGTCTTTTCCCCAGAAAGGGAGTCCAAACCTGGAGGTCATAGGCTTAAGGTGAGAGGAGAAAGATTTTAAAGGGTCCTACAGGCCAACTTTTTAACAGAAGGTGGTGCGTGTATGGAATGAGCTGCCAGATCAAGTGGTGGAGCCTGGTATAATTACAACATTTAAAAAGCCTCTGAATGGGTTTCTGAATAGGAAGAGTTTAGGAAGGGTTTATGGCCAAATGTTCGCAAATGGAACTAGATTAATTTAGGATATCTGGTTGGCATGGACAGGTAAACCGAAGGATCTGTTTCTGGGCTGTACATCTGTGCAATTTTATGTGATATTTGTTGTGGCTGTAGAGGACTTTTTTTGGAAAGTAGGGAGGAAAACGTATTTTACTCAAAGTTCTCAGCTTCCAATGTGTGACTCAGAGTTTCATAATTCATTGCTCACTCTACTGCACTGCAATCTGTCTCAATTCAATGGCAGGTTATTCAATTGTTTTGATTGGACTAAACCGTTCAGTTGCTGCGTCTTTGTTTGCTTTTCTTCTTGATGTTTGTTGGCACTTGGAATCTGAGCCCCCTTCAGTGTTAATATTAGTTTCTGCCAAACTAGTACAGTCACAACTTTCCATCTCATGGACAGTGTGAAACAAATTTCTTATCACAATGTAATTAACCTCACTGGACTCTGGTCTTTGTTTAGGTTGTGTCATCAGCTTACAAATTCCTGTAAAATCTTTTACTAACTGCTCCTCGTCATTTCATTGCTCAGTGCCTTGCAGCTTTTGAATGAGATTGAAGTCAATCCACAGCATTCTACTTGGAAGTGAATATTGTTTGTTGTGAAGTCCATAAAGATTTTCCAGTATTTGGTGTTCCTTATGTTGTAGACTTGCTTGTAGCATATCTTTAATATTGTGTGCAATGCCCCTGGATCATGTAGTTGAATGCCTGACAATTGTACAATGTTTTGTCAGCCAAGCATTGCTATCTCGTAATAGTATAACATTTGCTCCCATGCCAAACTTGAAATTTGTGACATTTCTATTGGCATAAATGTCCACTTGTCAAATGTTTGCTCTGGGTCACTGATTTCCACTAGGGAAACTTTGTGATTTTATTTTCTGAAGACTATTCCACCTCATTTATCTCCATGTGTCAATAGTTTTTTTCGTCTGTCATTTTTATTTTATTCGATCTTGAAATGTGGGTTGCACTCAGAAATTTTGTTCATCCCCAGTTGTCCTTGAGAAGGTGGCAGTGAGTTGCCTTGAATTACTGCAGTCCACTTGGTGCAGATGCATCCACATTGTTGATAGGAAAGGAGTTCCATGACTTTAACTCAACAACATTGAAGGAATAGTGATATATTTCCAAGTCAGGATGGTAAGTGTTTTGGAGGCGAACTTGTAGATGTGGTTTTCACGTGTGTCTGCTGTGCTTGTCCTTCTAGGTGGTAGTGGTTGTGGGTTTAGAGGCACTGTTTAAGCTGCCTTGGAGAATTTCTGCAAGACCTGTTGTAGACTTGTTGGGCTGAAGGGCCTTTTTCCACACTGTAGGGATTCCATGATCTATGATCTGTACACATTGCTGTCACTGAGTATCAGTGGTGGAGGGAGTGGATGCCTGTGGGATGTGATGGCAAGCAAGCGGATTGCTTTGCCCTGGATGGTTTGAGGTCCTTCAGTGTTGTTGGAGCTGCACCCATCCAGACAAGTGGGGAGTATTCCATCACACTCCTGATTATGCCTTGTTGACAGTGGGGATGGTGTCAGAACATAAGTTATTTGCTGCACTCTCACTTCACCTCTAGTGTTCAACTCCTTTGTAAATGCTCGAATCAAGGCTGTATTGAGGTCAGCAGCTGAGTCACCCTGGTGGAACGTAAACTGAGCGTCAGTGAACAGGTTATTGCTGAGCAAGTGCTGCTTGATAGGATGGTTGAAGACACTTTCCATCACTTTCCTCATGATTGAAAAGAGATTGATGAGATGTCCTCTGGCTGGATTTGTCCTATTTTTACCTTGTCAATTTTCTCTTCTTGTTGGGGATGTAGTTGTACTAGAACAACATGGACACAGCACATGTCTTCAGTAATGTTGCTGGAATGTTACCAGGGCCGAAAGCCTTTACAGTACCCATTGTCTTCAGCTATTTCTTAACATAACATGCAGTAAATTGAATGTTATGCTTCAGTTTTTTTTTGCAAGGAGCTCTTTGTTGCGATGGAAATATCCAGCTTTAATAGCTGAGTATCTTTTGGACCTATGAGGTTACTTTGCTCTACAGCATTGTTCAGGACATTTCATATGTTGTGTCTGTTCCACCTGTTGTATTGAATTGTCACATTATGTCCTTAGTGTTTCTGTACCTTAAAAAATAAATGCATTCTAAAAATCACTTGTGCCATTCTTGATCTACTCCCATTAGGATTGATTTGATTTCCTTTTGGTCCTTTGCTTCACTCACCAAATAAATGGCTTTCTCTAAGTTGGGTCTTCTTTAGACTGTAATAAATCTGACAAAATCTCATCTGTAATAACTACAACAATTTGGTCTCTAAAGAATACTGACTTTAAGTCACCATAATTTCATTTTTCCACATGAAGTTATGTATGGATTTTGCAGAATGCTGTATTCTTCTGTTAAATCTTGTTCTTTCACGAAACTAATCAGGTCTGAGGTTGAAATAATTGTCAAAAGCTTTCACTAATTCTTTGAATATGTCTGTTGCTTCTTTTACCCCAGACAAATTCATCATCTGTTAAACTCACAATTGTATACAGAGGAGGCAATGGCGAAATGATATTATCACTGGGCTATTAACCCAGAGACCCAGGTAATGCCCTGGAGACCTGAATTTGAATCCTGCCGCAGTAGATGGTGGAATATGTTTTCAATAAAAATCTGGAATTAAGAGTTGAGTAATGACTATGAAACCATTGCCAATTATCAACAAAAAGCCCATCTGCTTCACGAATATCCTTTAGGAAAGGAAATTGCCATCCTTACCTGGTGTGGCTTACATGTGACTCCAGACCCACAGTAATGTGGTTGATGCTTAGCTGCCTTCTGGGCAATTAGGGATGGGCACTGGATGCAGGCCAGTGATGCCCTAACCCATGAATGAATAAAGAAAAAAATTCAGTTTCTGACTTTGTATCCAGTTTGGAAGCTCTTATAGAGTCATAGAGTTATACAGCGTTGAAACAGACCTTTCAGATCCAACTCACCCATGCCAACTAGATATCCTAAACTGATCTAGTCCCATTTACCAGCATTTGCTCATATCCCTCTAAACTCTTCCTACACATAAACCCATCCAGATGCCTTTCAAATGTCGTACTTGCACCAGCCTCCACCACTTCTTCTGGCAGCTCATTCTTACACGCACCACCCTCTGCGTGAAAACATAAACGTTGCCCTTAATCTCCTTTAAATCTATCCCCTCTCACCTTAAACCCTCCAGTTTTGAACTTGGAAAATGTCAAGTATTTTTTGCTCCAGACTTTCTAATTTTGTGTTCTGTTCACCCCATCTCTGAAATCAAATCTTCACTGCAATGAAATGCAATGGCTTCCTGGTATGATTAGCTATATTATCTTCTTTGAAGGTCTTTATTTTTCAGTAATACTCCTCTTATAGGGGAGGGGGAATTTCCTGTTTAAAGGGGTTTCAAAGGAAATTCCAATGATTTGTGACTGTGGTAGAAGATTCTCTCCTTTCATGACTGGTTTTTGCAGATTTTGCATTTTTCATGAATGTACTGGAGGATTTCCTGTCTCTTACAGCTGTAATATGTTGTATGAGGGTGTAAGGGTATGAAGAGTACATTACGTACTGCCTAATAGGATGATGTTTCATGGACTCAGATGATAGAACAACTTTGAATCTCAAAGTGATACAACCTAACATTAATGTTTTCCTCACAGTCTTAGTAATAATGTCTGTTATACAAATGTAACTTGTACCTAGTTGCACCAAGCGATGCCTATCAGAAATTCAAAAATGCACTGTCCTTGATTCTTCATAATTTAAGGCAAATCTCTTCTACTGTTTAAAGTTGAATATTACTTCTTGCTCATGTTCCCTGAGCTTTGTGAACAGAATAGATGTTGGAAAGACATAAAACTACAATTATAGCGATTCAGGTTTTTTTTGTTTGGCTATGTACATTTTACTTGACAGATACAAGTTTAATCAAAATGAAGTGTTGTTTATCACTTCCCTTCTTTAAGTAACATTTGAATTCTGTTTCAGGGAGAATTAGTAGCATAGAAGTGTGCCTAGCCTGTTGTTTCGATTAACATTTAAGCATTTAAAGGAATTTACATCCATTATGTTCTCCATCAGGAATTTTGCTTTAAAATTTACACTTGAATCAAAGAATTGGCAAACTGTAAAGAGACAAACTTGTTGTTCTTAGATAAACTATAGAATTAACTGTGGCAAGGGTTGTCACAGTTGGTCCTCTTTATCAGTTGCTGAGTTAATTGTCATCCCAGTTATGTGTAAAATATGATAGACCACTCAGCTGACCTATAAAACTTGTGCATTTATTGCCTCTGATTGAAGAAAGAGATGTAAAAGTAAAGTCGGCAGAGTCCCAAGGGACAGTAGGAGTGTTCCCTCATTACAAAGAGATGACTGGTATTGAGTTTAACCTGGGGGTCACCACACCTCAGGAATGGGGTGAGTTTGTGAAGGCAGGTGAACTTGTGGTGTTCTCAGCCTATTGGAGATTTGAACCTGTGCTATTGCCAGCACGCTGTATCACAAAGTAGCCGTTTGCTAACTGAGTTAACTGAAACCAAGCAAACTTAGATGCCATCAAGCAGCAACTACATACCAATAACCTACCTAGTAATACTCCGTTTGATTACCTCCTCGATTGCATGGTTCCAATCTTAATTGCATGGCCAGAAGACCCTATTTCAGAGGTGAGGTGAGTTCAGATAAACAAGATCTCAAGAAAGACAAATGAAAAATGTGGGAAATCCATCCAAGAGTTAATATTTTGTTGGTTGAATTGAGAAAATGTTGTGATTTTAGCTCAAACATGTTCCCACTTAAGCTAACAATAAGCCCAATATTCCCACTGAGGTGCATGAGGCAGGAATTAAGTCAGTGAAACCAGCAAGGCCAGGGACTTTAACAGTAGAATCTTATCAGAACTTTATAGTTGTGTCCCCTTTTGGACAACTAACTACATTGCTCAGCCTGACACTTGGATGGGAAGGATCACCTCGAGCAGGGAAAGCTTGGGGAAAATCAATTGCAATTAAAAGATTGGAGAGGCTTGTGTTTTGCAGGAGAAAGGACAAAGTCTTCCTTGAGGAAGCTAAAAGATCACTGTTACTTCCTCTGGCCACAAGGGCTACTGAAACAAGCACGCTATCTTGCAGCATTATCAGCTTACTTTCAGTGCAAGGGCTTTGAATTATTCGGAAACCTCTTCAGTGTATTTTATAACCGATCTATTTAGATACCCACTTCTGAAGCAGATGAGATTTGAATTTGGGTCCTTTACCCTGAGGTAGGGACACTACCACTGTGCCTCAAGAGGCATACAGAGGAAACCTGTTTCAGTAATGGTCAGTTTTAAATGGAGCTTCCAATTGCACTTCCCAACTGCCAAATTCATATTAATTAAATATCATAAGGGACAATTGGACATCTAGTACCTACTGCTATTAAGAAACACAGCAGAATCATGAACAATATGTCATCACTTTCTCAGCATTTCATTCTTTAAACAGCATCTCAAATCTCTTGTGCATGTTGTGAGGATAGATGGAAGTGGAGAGAGGTAATTATTTAAGTACAACAATGAACAGAAATTTATTTTGGTTGTTAAAGTGTGCTTCCATATTTGGTAAAATTTAAACATGAATGCTGAGATATTCTAGAGTGATGTATTAAATCACCTGGTGTGGCGGGAAAACTTGAAGTGATTCTGCTGCTCCAGCTGCAGTGTTATAACCAACATTCAAACAGACCCTATGTTCACGTTCAGGTTTCTACTCTTCTGAAAGATATGTTTTTTACAAGCAAATTGCTGATGGTAGCAAATCTGTAAAATAAAAATCCAATTGAGTTATTATGTTAACTGTGCACAGTAGTGTCTTCCAGCTACAACTAGTGATTGCTGCTAAAATGAGCTGATACTTTGCCAGAAAGCTCGCATGGAGTCTAACCTATATTGTTATTTTAAAAGTCTGCTGCAATGAAAAACTTGTTTGTAAAATCGTATTTTTCAAGGAGAAAGAAACCTTATCTCGTCTGCAAGATCCAGATTTGACAATTGTTAGTTGAGTAAGGGTATCAAGGAATGTGAAGCTAAGGTAGAAAATCAATTAGGTTTTAGCAAAGATCTGTAGCTTGTGTTGTGGGTGAGGCTGTTGACTTGATCACCAATCTGGCTTGTTTTTGTTCAGACATTTTGTCACTATGCTAGATAACATCATCAGTGTGGCCTCCAATGAAGTGATGTTGTCCTACTCCTCTTGGAATTTGTACTGTCAGGTCCGTTATGGTGAGTAGCGTTATTTCCAGTTTTGATTTGTATGGGTTTGTACACGATGTCCAATTCTATATGTTAGTTGATTACATGATGGTTTGAGAACCATGCCTCTAGGAATTCCCATGCGTGCCTATGTTTTGCTTGGGCTACTATGGTTATGTTATCCCAGTCAAACTGATGGCCTTCATTGTCTGAATGTACTGGTATTAAGGAAAGTTCGTCGTGTAATTTTGCTGCTAGCTGATGTTTGTGTATTCTGATGGTTAGTGCTTGTCTGTCCAATATGATGATTGTGGCAGTCGTTGCATGGTATTTTGTAAACCACGTTGGTTCTGCATGTTGTGGGAATGCGGTCTTTAATCCTTGTGAGTGTTTGTTATAGAGTGGCTGTGGGCTTATGTGCCACCATGATTCCTAGTAGGTAAATTGAGTTGGATTACAGATAAACTGTGATCTAACCGAATGTTGGCATGGACTCAAGGGCCATATCTTCCAGGTCAGCTTTATTAATTAAACATATACTATATTCAAATATATTGACAGCAGCAGATTTTTAAAAATAATTATAAAACATGATTTTGTTTAAAAAAACTCACAATTCAAATGCAAGTCAAATTTAGTTCCAAAACATTATGAGAACCATTGTTAATGCCTCACATCACCATCCTAAATCACAGCTCACTTATGACTTAAGCATTTGTAGGTTATTAAATCAGCCCATTCATGCAATATGAATTACACATCGCTGCTCCTCATCACATTTCCTTGCATAAAGGGTAAAGAATAAGATACTACTGGTAGTCTTAAACAAAAACAGAAAATGCTAGAATACTTAGCAAGTCAAAACAGACAGAAAGTTATGTCTGAAAGGTTAACATTCTTCCTTTCTTTAGAGATGACAGTTGACTTGATGCATGTTTCCAGCATTTTCTGTTTTTATTCCTGTGTGAAGAATGCCTAAGGAATATAGTTATTTGGTGAGTGTGTAGTCTCGTGCTTTAAGCAAACGTTGTTGCGTGAACATTGAGATACTGGTCTGGTGGTGTCTCAGTTTGTGAGTGTCTGCACTATACTGTCCCTGAGGCTGCTTGCTCCTTATCACTCTAAAGATGCTTTAGCTCGCGGGTTTTGAGAAAATTTGTAGCTTAGGTTGAACTTCTGGATGTAAGTTTGCTCACTGAGCTGGAAGGTTAGTTTTCAGACGCTTTGTCACTTTTTTTTAATTTGAAAAAATATACTTTATTCATAGAATGTACAAAAAAAAACATTTATACACCTAACCAGTCATGCAAGTCCCTCCGAGTTACCCAGGGGGTACGTACACCAACTAAAGGAAAAAAACAAAACAAAGAAGAAAAAAAAACAAAGCAAATACCCCGGCAGTCGTCTCCCTGCACAGTCCCCATTGGCCCCCTGACCAGTTGGGGAAGGCGCCAGCTCTTACCCCTATTGACTTTGGCACCCGAGGCCAGTTCAAACTGGCCGCAGATGTCCAATAGCCTACTCACTGACCGACAATCGGTGCAGAAGGCGGCGACGTCGTCCATGTACAGGGAGGTATTGACCTGAAGGCCTCCGCTGCCTGGGATAGTCGCGCCCTTCAGGCTCACGTTCTTCCTGATGGATGCGGCGAAGGGCTCCACACAGCACACGAACAAGGCAGGAGAGAGCGGGCAGCCCTGCCTGACTCCAGACCTAACAGGAAAACTGTCTGATTCCCACCCGTTGATCGAGACTGCACTAACGATGTTGGTGTAGAGCAGCCGGATCCAATTGCAGATGCCCTCCCCGAACCCCAATTTGGAGAGGACGTCCCTCATGTAAGCATGAGAGACCCTGTCGAAGGCCTTCTCTTGGTCCAGGCTGATGAAGCAGGTGTCCACTCGCCTGTCCTGCACGTAGGTGATCGTATCCCTGGTGAGCGCGAGGCTCTCAGCGATCTTCCTGCCCGGCACAGCACAGGTTTGGTCAGGGTGAATCACCGACTCCAGGACAGACCTGACCCAGTCGGCTATGACCTTGGCCAGGATTTTGTAGCCCATGTTCAATAGTGAAATGGGACGCCAATTCTTAATTTCTTCCCTCTCCCCCTTCCTCTTGTAAATGAGGGTGATGATGCCCTTCCTCATGGACTTGCACATTTCCCCTGCCTGAAGCGCACTATTGTACACCTCCAGCAGGTCCTGGACGACCAGGTTCTACAGAGTGGAATACAGCTCAACCAGTAAGCCGTCGCTCTCGGGACTCTTATTCCTCTCCAAGGACTTGAGGGCTCTGGTCAGCTCATCCAGGGATATCGGCCGGTCCAGCCACTCCCTTGTGCCGTTGTCTAAGCCCTCTGTGATAGACGACAGGAATGACTCGGAGGCAGTGCTGTCTGTGGGCTTTGCGTCGTACAGTCCAGAATAGAAGGATCTGCTGATCCTCAAAATGTCGGGCCGAGACTACGTCACCGAGCCATCGTCCTCCTTCAGCTGGCTAAGCACAGAGCTCTCTTTGTGCACCTTCTGAAAGAAGAAACGCGAGCATGTCTCATCCTGCTCCACAGAGCGGACCCTGGACCGGAAGATTATCCTGGAGGCCTCTGCGGCGAAGAGCGAGGCTTGCTGGCCCCTCACCTCGCGGAGGTCCTCCGTGACATCGACCCCCATCAACTGCAGAAGGAGCAGGTTCTGCACACTTTTCTGGAGTCGCGACAGCTTTCCCTGCCTCTCTCTCACCTTCCAAACACCCTTGAGGACAAAGAACCTCTTAATGTTCTCCTTCACTGTCTCCCACCAGTCGCCCAGAGACTCAAAAAGGGGTTTCACGGTCTCCAACCAGCGTACTCCCTCTTAAGCTCCTCGACCTTCTCTGGGGTCAACAGAGTCGTGTTGAGCTTCCACGTCCCTTGCCGGCCGGCTGGTCGTCCTGTAAGTGACAGTCGGCCAGCAGGATGCCGTGGTCAGAGAAGAACACCGGCTCGACGCCGGTGGACATGACCGAGAACGCCCATGACACAAACAGGAAGTCTATCCTTGAGCGGATAGACCCGTCTGGCAGCGACCAGGTGTACCTCTGCTGCGCTCCATCTGCAGGGGTGTTGAAGACGTCAAGCAGCTTGGCGTCCTTCACCGTGCCCATCAGGAATCTGGACGTGATGTTCTGTTGACTCCCCCTACCTGCTGTCCCCACGCCGGATCTTCCATCTGCATCAATGATGCAGTTGAAGTCTCCGCCTAGGATAACCGGCCTGGATGTAGCCAGCAGGGGTGGAAGCCGCTGCAGGACGGCCAACCGCTCACTCCGTACTGGTGGGGCGTACACGTTGATCAGCCTCAGGGGAGCGTTCCCATAGGTGATGTCAGTCACTAGGAGGTGCCCCCCCCCACCACCTCCTGAACTTGAGAGATGGTGAAGTTGCGCCCCCGCAGCAGAATAGCCAGGCCCAAGGAGTGACAGTCGTTACCCCCCGACCAGATCGAAGGCCCACAGGTCCAGGCACCCGACCATTTCCCGTACCTGCTGAGGCGTGATATCCCGCACTCCTGCAGAAACAGGAGGTCCGCCTTGATGGTGGTCAGGTAGGCCAACGTGGACACACATCTTGCGGTGGACTTGACGCTGCACACATTAACGCTCGCAACTCGTGCCCCCATTGTGGGCAGTGACTGCAGTACCCTCCCCGAGTCCAAGGTCCAGCCCCTCCATCTGTCCCTTCATGCCCATTGCCCGGGCCAACTGCTGGATGCTCTCCGGGCTCAGGAAACCGTCCGTGCTGCCTTCCAGGTGGCATCCTCCCTTTGGGGGTGCGGAGGCAGGAGAGTCCGGCTCTGGGTCAGGCTGGGGACATGCTGTTTCCTGCTTCCTGCCTGAAGGTTCCGGGGGGGCCTCCAGGGCCCCAGCGGCACGTGGCTGGGTGTCAGACGGAGCCTCAGGACGCCTCCTGTCACCTGGAATCGGGGTGCTGCTTTCCTTCTCCCTTGAGATCTTTAGCTTCTGCTTTGGGCGGGCCTCCTCCAAATCTCCCTCGTCAGAGGAGCTCTTATAGCCCCCCTGTAGCTGCCTCTTCCCGCCTGATGGTTACGGTGCCGGGGCCAGCCAGCGCTCCTTCCTCCTCGCTTTCCGGATTGTCGTCCACTCCCCTGGGTCGCCTGTCGCCTCCTCCATTGAAGCCGGGTTGTCACTACACTATTACAAGAGCCAAAGACACATACACCAGACGCCACCAACTTCATCAACAAGGACAACATCATCAAGCTAGTGGACCTGTGCCTCACCACCCACTTCACTTTCAATAACAAAACCTACAGGCAAACCAACGGTACACCCATGGGATCTCCGATATCAGGGCTCTTAGCAGAGGCAGTAATGCAGAAACTCGATCAAACAGCTCTGCCAATCATCCAACCCAAACTTTGGGTCCGTTATGTGGATGACACCTTTGTCATCACTAAACAAAACAAATTAGAGGAAACATTCAGGACCATCAATAATACCCTTTACTGGCATAACATTCACAAAAGAGGAGGAAAACAACAACAAACTGCCATTCCTAGATGTCACAGTAGAGCGAACAGCCAATGGGGAACTTCAAACTAGCGTCTATAGGAAAACAACACATACGGACCAAATACTGAACTACAGGAGCAACCATCCCAACACCCACAAACGAAGCTGCATTAGAACATTATTCCAACGAGCCACCACACACTGCAGCACAGAGGAACTAAGCAGAGCAGAGGAAAATCACCTATACAGCGTATTCAAAAAGAATGGGTACCCTATGAACACAGTCCGCCAATTTCTCAGCAACAAACCCAAACAAACAGACAAAACGGGCTCAGAAACCATAACCACTCTCCCCTACATCAAAGACATTTCCAAAATGACTGCCAGACTACTCGGACCCCTTGGCATCAGGGTAGCCCACAAACCCACCAACACACTAAATCAGCAGCTAATGAACTTAAAAGACCCTATACAGACAACAAATAAAATGAATGTCATCTACAAAATACCTTGCAAGGACTGTGACAAACACTACATTGGACAAACTGGCAGGAAGCTAGCCACCAGGATACATGAACATCAACTAGCCACAAAACGGCATGACCCACTATCACTCGTATCCTTACAGACAGATGAGGAAGGACACCACTTTGATTGGGACAACACATCCATCCTAGGACAAGCCGAACAGAGACACACATGAGAATTCCTAGAAGCATGGCATTCCAACCGGAATTCCATCAACAAACACATTGATTTGGAGCCAATCTACCATCCCCTGAGAAAAAGAACAGGAAATGACATCACCAACACAGGAAATGACATCACCAACCCAAGGAAACCTAAACAGATAAATAGAAAGCAGGACATAACACCAGCACTTCACTGGAGACTCATTGATGATGCTACCTAGAATGGTGATGAAACGTCTGAAAACTAACCTTCCAACTCAGTGAGCAAACTCACATCCAGAAACTTTTTAGCTCCTTATGTAGTTTAACACTCCTTTATTTACATCCCTCCAAGGCAGGTTTTCAAATTTGCTTATCTAATGGAGTATCAAAGATCTCTTCACAAATTCGTTTCAGACTTGTATTTTGTCTCATTGATATTCAAAGAACACAAGAATGGGGGCAGGAACAGGCAACATCCCTTCAACTTACTCCATCATTTAATACATTTGTAGTTGATCTTATCTAGGCCTTAATTCCATTTTTCTACCCGTTCCCAATAACCCTTTCACTCATTAGTGATTAAAAACCTGTCTCCTCCTTAAATTTACTCAATTTAGTTTATTATCTCATAGATTCATAGACATTTACGACTCAGAATGAATCATGTTCATGGCATTCAACAAAGATCTGACTACATTCACCAAATTTTCCAGCTCTTGGCCCAGAGCCCTAGAGTCTATGGCAATGCAGGTCAACATATACATAATGTTTAAATGTTTTGAGTTTTTGAATAAATCACCCGTTCAGTGCTGAGTTCCAGACTCTCATCACCCTATGGGTGAAATTATTTCTCCACTTACTTAACTCTAAGCCTTACTTTAGAGGGGTTTACTTACCTCTCTAATCATTGAAAAGGTGGATGCCATTCACACTATCTATGCTGCTCATAATCTTATGCACCTCAATCACATCCCCTTTCAACATTTTTTGCTCCAAAGAAAACACCCAGTCCAATCTTTCCTTAAAGCTCAGACTGTCCAGTCTAGTAAATCTCCTCTGCACCCTCTATAGTACAATCTCACCCTTCCTATAATGTTTGTCCAGAACTATGTGCAATACACCAATTATAGTTAACCAGTGTTTTCTCCTGTTATGGAGCAGAGCAAACCTCCTCAAAATATATTAAGAAAATAGCCTAGACCCTCACATTTTCTTATATTAGAGGCAAGTGTAAGGCTTTATGGTCTAGATGCAATTTGATTGGTCAAACCGTCAGGCTTGAAACAAAACACACTCAGTCCAATCATTATAGTTAAAATACAGAAAAAATACAAATTAAAGAAAAGAATTAGCCTAACTGTAACTCAACCAAAATGATTGACAAAATAATAGATATAAACTACCACTAATTAACTGTTCCAAAAGCGTAATATCCCATGAACATACCCTTGGGAAAGATAAATTCAGTAAAATAGATGATCACATTTGCTATTCTAGCAGCAGGAAGAGAACACTGGCTTTTAGTTGTAACAGAGAGAGGAATAGGAGCCCCACCGCACGGTGGCTCAGTGGTTAGCACTGCAGCCTCACAGTGCCAGGGATCTGGGTTCGATTCCCGCCTTGGGTGACTATCTGTGTGGAGTTTGCACATTCTCCCCATGTCTGCGTGGGTTTCCTCCGGGTGCTCCGGTTTCCTCCCACAGTCCAAAGATGTGCAGGCTAGGTGGATTGGCCATGCTAAATTGCCCGTAGTGTTCAGGGGTGTGTGGGTTATAGGGGAATGGTTCTGGGTAGGATGCTTCAAGGGGCGGTGTGGCCTTGTTGAGCCGAAGGGCCTGTTTCCACACTGTAGGGAATCTAATCTAATCTAATGACATCCAGTTTAAAGATCCCAGCAACTGCTACCTGAAGGCCATAACTAAAAAAACAAATCGTGGTTTTGTGGGAGCTTGACCACGCTTATTCAGGAGCTTCTATTGTTCTAACTTATAAGAAACAGGGCCTCACAAGCTGTTTACCTTATTGGTTTTGGAGCAGACCACTCTATACCTCTTCTTTCTTCATGAAAAAGTACAAAATACACCTCTTAGAGCCAAAGTACCATCACAATTCATTTCTATATAAATGTCTCCTTAAGCACCTTGTCTACCCTACTACCTTCAGGGATCTATGGATAGGCACACTGAGGCCCTTCTGATCTTAGTATTTTCCAGAGTCCTATCATTCATAGTGTAATCCCTTGCCTTTAATAGCTTACCTCAAGTTCATTACCTCCCAGAATAAAAAACCAAAAGAAATGCGGATGCTGAAAATTGTTTGAGTTGTGAAGAAGGATCACTGGACCCAAAACGTTAACACAGGGACTGCACAAGTTTTTTGTTTATAACATAGAACATAGAACATAGAACAGTACAGCACAGAACAGGCCCTTCAGCCCACAATGTTGTGCCGACCATTGATCCTCATGTATGCACCCTCAAATTTCTGCGACCATATGCATGTCCAGCAATCTCTTAAATGACCCCAATGACCTTGCTTCCACAACTGCTGCTGGCAACGCATTCCATGCTCTCACAACTCTCTGTGTAAAGAACCCGCCTCTGACATCCCCTCTATACTTTCCTCCAACCAGCTTAAAACTATGACCCCTCATGTTAGCCATTTCTGCCCTGGGAAATAGTCTCTGGCTATCAACTCTATCTATGCCTCTCATTATCTTGTATACCTCAATTAGGTCTCCTCTCCTCCTCCTTTTCTCCAATGAAAAAATCCCGAGCTCAGTCAACCTCTCTTCATAAGATAAGCCCTCCAGTCCAGGCAGCATCCTGGTAAACCTCCTCTGACCCCTCTCCAAAGCATCCACATCTTTCCTATAATAGGGCGACCAGAACTGGACGCAGTATTCCAAGTGCGGTCTAACCAAAGTTTTATAGAGCTGCAACAAGATCTCACGACTCTTAAACTCATTCCCCCTGTTAATGAAAGCCAAAACACCATATGCTTTCTTAACAACCCTGTCCACTTGGGTGGCCATTTTAAGGGATCTATGTATCTGCACACCAAGATCCCTCTGTTCCTCCACACTGCCAAGAATCCTATCCTTAATCCTGTACTCAGCTTTCAAATTCGACCTTCCAAAATGCATCACCTCGCATTTATCCAGGTTGAACTCCATCTGCCACCTCTCAGTTTATTTATTAATTTTGTGGGATGTGGCCATCGCTGGCTGAGCCAGCATTTATTGCCCATCCCTAGTTGTCCTTGAGAAGGTGGTGGTGAGCTGCCTTCTTGAACTGCTGAAATTCGACCCACAATGTCATGAGAGGGGAAGTTCCAGGATTTTGACCCAGCAACAGTGAAGAAACAGCAATATATTTCCAAGTCAGGATGGTGAGGCACTTGAGGGGAATTTGAAAGTGATGACGCTGATTGTTGTTGGTACTGCACTCGTCCAGGTGAATGAGAAGTATTCCATCACACTCCTGACTTGTACCTTGTAGATAATAAAATGTGAGGCTGGATGAACACAGCAGGCCAAGCAGCATCTCAGGAGCACAAAAGCTGACGTTTCGGGCCTAGACCCTTCATCAGAGAGGGGGATGGGGGGAGGGAACTGGAATAAATAGGGAGAGAGGGGGAGGCGGACCGAAGATGGAGAGAAAAGAAGATAGGTGGAGAGAGTGTATAGGTGGGGAGGTAGGGAGGGGATAGGTCAGTCCAGGGAAGACGGACAGGTCAAGGAGGTGGAATGAGGTTAGTAGGTAGCGGGGGGTGCGGCTTGGGGTGGGAGGAAGGGATGGGTGAGAGGAAGAACTGGTTAGGGAGGCAGAGACAGGTTGGACTGGTTTTGGGATGCAGTGGGTGGGGGGGAAGAGCTGGGCTGGTTGTGTGGTGCAGTGGGGGGAGGGGACGAACTGGGCTGGTTTAGGGATGCAGTAGGGGAAGGGGAGATTTTGAAACTGGTGAAGTCCACATTGATACCATATGGCTGCAGGGTTCCCAGGTGGAATATGAGTTGCTGTTCCTGCAACCTTCGGGTGGCATCATTGTGGCAGTGCAGGAGGCCCATGATGGACATGTCATCAAGAGAATGGGAGGGGGAGTGGAAATGGTTTGCGACTGGGAGGTGCAGTTGTTTTTTGCGAACTGAGCGGAGGTGTTCTGCAAAGCGGTCCCCAAGCCTCCGCTTGGTTTCCCCAATGTAGAGGAAGCCGCACCGGGTACAGTGGATGCAGTATACCACATTGGTGGATGTGCAGGTGAACCTCTGCTTGATGTGGAATGTCATCTTGGGGCCTGGGATGGGGGTGAGGGAGGAGGTGTGGGGACAAGTGTAGCATTTCCTGCGGTTGCAGGGGAAGGTGCCGGGTGTGGTGGGGTTGGAGGGCAGTGTGGAGCGAACAAGGGAGTCGCGGAGAGAGTGGTCTCTCCGGAAAGCAGACAGGGGAGGGGATGGAAAAATGTCTTGGGTGGTGGGGTCGGATTGTAAGTGGCGGAAGTGTCGGAGGATAATGCGTTGTATCCGGAGGTTGGTAGGGTGGTGTGTGAGAACGAGGGGGATCCTCTTGGGGCGGTTGTGGCGGGGGCGGGGTGTGAGGGATGTGTCGCGGGAAATGCGGGAGACGCGGTCAAGGGCGTTCTCGATCACCGTGGGGGGAAAGTTGCGGTCCTTAAAGAACTTGGACATCTGGGATGTGCGGGAGTGGAATGTCTTGTCGTGGGAGCAGATGCGGCGGAGGCGGAGGAATTGGGAATAGGGGATGGAATTTTTGCAGGAGGGTGGGTGGGAGGAGGTGTATTCTAGGTAGCTGTGGGAGTCGGTGGGCTTGAAGTGGACATCAGTTACAAGCTGGTTGCCTGAGATGGAGACTGAGAGGTCCAGGAAGGTGAGGGATGTGCTGGAGATGGCCCAGGTGAACTGAAGGTTGGGGTGGAAGGTGTTGGTGAAGTGGATGAACTGTTCGAGCTCCTCTGGGGAGCAAGAGGCGGCGCCGATACAGTCATCAATGTACCGGAGGAAGAGGTGGGGTTTGGGGCCTGTGTAGGTGTGGAAGAGGGACTGTTCCACATAACCTACAAAGAGGCAGGCATAGCTGGGGCCCATGCGGGTGCCCATGGCCACCCCCTTAGTCTGTAGGAAGTGGGAGGAGTCAAAAGAGAAGTTGTTGAGTGTGAGGACGAGTTCAGCTAGGCGGTACATTGATGACTGTATCGGCGCCGCCTCTTGCTCCCCAGAGGAGCTCGAACAGTTCATCCACTTCACCAACACCTTCCACCCCAACCTTCAGTTCACCTGGGCCATCTCCAGCACATCCCTCACCTTCCTGGACCTCTCAGTCTCCATCTCAGGCAACCAGCTTGTAACTGATGTCCACTTCAAGCCCACCGACTCCCACAGCTACCTAGAATACACCTCCTCCCACCCACCCTCCTGCAAAAATTCCATCCCCTATTCCCAATTCCTCCGCCTCCGCCGCATCTGCTCCCACGACAAGACATTCCACTCCCGCACATCCCAGATGTCCAAGTTCTTTAAGGACCGCAACTTTCCCCCCACGGTGATCGAGAACGCCCTTGACCGCGTCTCCCGCATTTCCCGCGACACATCCCTCACACCCCGCCCCCGCCACAACCGCCCCAAGAGGATCCCCCTCGTTCTCACACACCACCCTACCAACCTCCGGATACAACGCATTATCCTCCGACACTTCCGCCACTTACAATCCGACCCCACCACCCAAGACATTTTTCCATCCCCTCCCCTGTCTGCTTTCCGGAGAGACCACTCTCTCCGCGACTCCCTTGTTCGCTCCACACTGCCCTCCAACCCCACCACACCCGGCACCTTCCCCTGCAACCGCAGGAAATGCTACACTTGTCCCCACACCTCCTCCCTCACCCCCATCCCAGGCCCCAAGATGACATTCCACATCAAGCAGAGGTTCACCTGCACATCCACCAATGTGGTATACTGCATCCACTGTACCCGGTGCGGCTTCCTCTACATTGGGGAAACCAAGCGGAGGCTTGGGGACCGCTTTGCAGAACACCTCCGCTCAGTTCGCAAAAAACAACTGCACCTCCCAGTCGCAAACCATTTCCACTCCCCCTCCCATTCTCTTGATGACATGTCCATCATGGGCCTCCTGCACTGCCACAATGATGCCACCCGAAGGTTGCAGGAACAGCAACTCATATTCCGCCTGGGAACCCTGCAGCCATATGGTATCAATGTGGACTTCACCAGTTTCAAAATCTCCCCTTCCCCTACTGCATCCCTCAACCAGCCCAGTTCGTCCCCTCCCCCCACTGCACCACACAACCAGCCCAGCTCTTCCCCCCCACCCACTGCATCCCAAAACCAGTCCAACCGGTCTCTGCCTCCCTAACCGGTTCTTCCTCTCACCCATCCCTTCCTCCCACCCCAAGCCGCACCCCCCGCTACCTACTAACCTCATCCCACCTCCTTGACCTGTCCGTCTTCCCTGGACTGACCTATCCCCTCCCTACCTCCCCACCTACACTCTCTCCACCTATCTTCTTTACTCTCCATCTTCGGTCCGCCTCCCCCTCTCTCCCTATTTATTCCAGTTCCCTCCCCCCATCCCCCTCTCTGATGAAGGGTCTAGGCCCGAAACATCAGCTTTTGTGCTCCTAAGATGCTGCTTGGCTTGCTGTGTTCATCCAGCCTCACATTTTATTATCTTGGAATCTCCAGCATCTGCAGTCCCCATTATCTCTTGTACCTTGTAGATGGTGGGCAGGCTTTGGGGAGTCAGGAGATGAGTTACTTGCCACAGTATTCCCAGGCTCTGGCCTGTTCTGGTAGCCAGTGCTTTTATGTGGTGAATCCAGATGAGTTTCTGATCACTGATGTTGATAGTGGGGGATTCAGTGATGGTAACACCATTGAATGTCCAGGGGCAGTGGTTAGGTTGTCTCCTTTTGGTGATGGTTATAGCCTACCATTTGTGAGGCATGGATGTTACTTGCCATTCATCAGCCCAAGCCTGGATATTGTCAGATCTCGCTGACATTGACAGGATTCAGAGCTGAGCAAAGAAGTGACAGATGAAATTCAACCCAGAAAAATGTGAAGTGATTAATTTTGGAAGGTTGAATCTGAATGCAGAATACAGGGTTAATGGCAGGATTCTTGGCCATGTGGAGGAACAGAGGGATCTTGGGATGCATGTCCATAGATCTCTCAAAGTTGCCAACCAAGTTGATAGGGCTGATAGGAAGGGTTAGGGTGTGTTGGCTTTCATTAGCAGGGGGATTGAGTTTAAGAGCTGCAAGGTTATGCTGCAGGTCTATAAAACCCTGGTTAGATCTCACTTGCAATATTGTGTTCAGTTCTGGTTGCCTCATTGTAGGAAGGATGTGGAAGCTTTAAGGAACATGCAGAGGAGATTTACCAGGATGCTGCCTGGATTGAAGGGTAGCTCTTATGAGGAAAGGTAGAGGGAGCGAGGGCTTTTCTCATTGGAGTGAAGAAGAATTAAAAGTGACTTGATAGGGGTGTACAAGATGATGAGAAGCATAGATAGAGTGGATAGCCAGAGACTTTTTTCCAGGGTGGAAATGACTACCACAGGAGCATAATTTTAAGGCGAATGGAGGAAAGTATGGGGGAGATGGTAGAGATGGCAGTTCTTTACACAGAGAGTGGTGGGTGCATGGAATGTGCTGCCGGCGGTGGTAGTGGAGTCAGATACATTAGGGACATTCAAGCGACTCTTGGATAGACACATCAATGATAGTAAAATGTAGGGTATGCAGGATAGTTTGATCTTAGAGTAAGATAATAGGCCGACACAACACTGTAGGCTGAAGGGCCTTTACTGTGCTGTCCTATTCTATGTTCATTTAGACATGGACTTCTTCAGTGAGGAGAGGAAGTCCTGCCTTGAGCTGTCTAATGCTTTTCTATGAAGGAATCCAGCTGTAAAAGAGTGGTTTGTCAAGAATTGAAAGATTTAAGGAGGGCCGCCTGTCAGAATTCATCTGCTTGAGGAAGCATACCTTGTGTACTTGGGATATGCTCAGGGATATTCTCATCTCGCAGCATATTGCTCTCATCTCTCAACAAAAAAAACAGGAACTTACTTCTAAAACTCTTCACATCACTGAGGCACTGATGCCAACATTTTATGGAAAATCATTGTGAGTTGCCACAATCTAACATTATTTTTTACCTGCATTGCTAAATCGCTAGTCAACTGAATGTAGGAAGCTGAGTTAAGATAAAGTCAGAAAGTGCCAGAAAACTGAGCAGATCTGACAGCATTTGTGAAAGAAAGTAACAGCGATAACATCTCAAGTCCAATGACTCTTCACCAGAACTGAAGGGTTGGAAAACATTTACCCTGTTGACAAAGTGGGAGCAAGGAGTAGTAAAAGAGGGATCAAGATGCAAAATAAGTACTAAATGATGGATGACAACAGTTGAAAATAAGTTGACTTTGCTGACGGCAGACACATATAAATAAGTCACTGGGGAAAGGGGTAACTGAAATAGAGGACAATGTTTATGCTCTGCAATTGTTGAGCTCATCATTGAGTCCTTAAGGTTGTATTATGCCTCAGCTCAAACTTAGGTGATTGTTCATCCAACTTGTATTGGGCTTTGCTAGCGCACTGCAGTAAGCCTAAGATGGAAATTTAGCATGACAGCAGGATGGTATATTGAAATGGCAAATGACTAAAAAGGTAATGGTCATTCTTATGGACAGAGCATTGATGTTCTGCAAAGCGGTCACCTCCAATCTGCAGGAAACTGAGTTGTGATCTTAAGATTTAAATTAAGTTTAAAGTGAAGACAATTTTAATTTAGTTTATAGCTAAGACAATTGCGTTGCAACAAAGTTACTACCTGCTAGTTCAAAAGACGTTGACTAGCAGGGGTGCTCACAAGCTTCTTGCTGGTTCAGCATTTTAATGGTATCTCTTCCACCTCAAATTCCTAAAAGACTGCAGGGCTTCTGTGATTGACAAAGTTCCGTACATAGATATATTATTTTTGTATATATATATATATGTACACACACAATATTATATATATGTATAGAAAATGTAAAATACTGTAGTAATTTAGTGATGAGCACTTTTCAATTGACAACACCCCCCTCCAGTAATGGTTTCTCATGTGCAGCCAAACATGCTGAAATTGGCAGGTTGGAACCTGTTCCCCAATGTACTTTACTCCCCAACCACTTCCAAACCTAAACATTCCCGATCTATTGGATCCATTCACCCCAATGTGATCCCCTTCCTACTCGGGAGATCGAATGCAGACTCGGGGACCAGTTTGCAGAGCATCTGTGCTGTGCATGCATCAACCATCCCAACCTTCCAGTTGACATCCATTTTAGTTCTGCCTCCCATTCCCCTAGCAACATGTCCATCCTTGGCCCCTTCACTATCAGAGAGAGGCGAAACATAAACTGGAGGAACAACACCTGATATTTCATCTTGGGAGCTTACAGGCCAATGGCCTCAATATTGACTTCACCAGCTTCAAAATCCCTCCACCCCCAGCCTTATCCCATGTCCAGCCCTTCCCCTCCTCCTCACCTCCCTGACCTGACCTAACCTGTCCATCTTCCTGCTCACCTATTTGCTTCACCCTTCCCACAGACCAATCACAATAACTTCCCACTTGCATCCACCTATCACCATCCCACCTACCCTTCCCTTAGCCCGACCCCCCCTTTACTTTTGGGCTCCCCTGCCCCTCCCCAGTCCCGACGAAGGGTTTTGGCCTTAAAAGTTGACTTTCCTGTTCCTTGGATGCTGTCTGACCTGCTGTGCTTTTCCAGCTCCACATCTATCGATTACACATTCATGTACACTGAAATGCAGCCCTTTGAGTTAAATTATTTACTAGTACCCTATGTTTCCTTACCAATTAATAGGAGGAATCACTATGAGTGACAACAATGTTCCTTAAATAATTTCAAAATTGCAATTTTATATCACAACAGTGCCACCACCAGCGCAGCACTACAATATAAATTCATTAGCAGTACTAAGCTGTTTAAAAGAGGGGCATTCATCTTTATAAGCAGTCATTATATTGCAAGCTTTCTTCTCTCTTAAATACAAGTACAAGTAGAGAAAAAGAAATAACACAATGAGGAAGGCATTCAGTCCCTCAACTCAGACATCTTTATCAATTTGTGTATTTCTGTGGGGAGTTCAGTGAGTAACTGAAATGTAATAGACGAGTGTTAGCAAGATTGAAAATATCAGTGTTACAAACCTTTTGCGCTATGGATATACTTTTGCTACAACAGGAGATATCTATGGAATAATCCATTTCTCCTTCTATTTAAAAGCATCTCCAAACAATTGCTGCATTAGCCAGGCAGATTGGTGCATACGTCCGATTTTCTTTCATTGCATGGCAGCAGAAGCAGCAGATGTAATAAGAATTTTGCGTTCTTCTCACTCCCCTAAGGTCCTAATGTTACCAACAGCATGAATTTTAAAATCAAGACATCTTATACACCTGTGACAGCTTTAATCATCTCAACACAAATTGTCTTTTACGATGCTGCCATCACATTGCCAGCATAGAACCAGCACAGAGTCTTGCAGCTTATTATTCCCTACTGCATTTTGGAATATTTCAGCTTCTCTGCTCTTCTCTCACATCTCAATTCAAGACTGAGGAGTGGGCAAGCACTAGTTTTCTATTCTTTACATGACTTCTCTACAGAAGTGCACAACTGGATGTAAACAGTTGCAATGAACATTCGGGGACATTTCCAGGGAGAAGCATAACCCAAGTCAAACATAAATAGTGGGTGAAGGAGGAATTGCATTCTACTCACCCCAGCTGTTTTATGCCTCAAAGAAATACATAGAATATTGATAGTCAATTTTATCATCAACAGCTCTACTTTGCAGTAAAAGCCTCATCTCATTTGGTGCTTCTTGATTTGTGAAAATGTGCAAGGGGTATAGAATGTTCATTGTTAGCAAATTTTTAACCCCTGCTAGATTGTGCCCAGATGATTGATATTAAACCCACAGGCACAATGATCTAATTTTCCAATCCCCCTTTGAATTGATTTGAATGCAGCCACTGTCATTTAAGGAAAGGATTTTAGAAAGAGCTTGTGATTGTTCTGCTTCTATTGTATAAACTCACACTTGTTGATTTCATTTACCTGATCTTCTTGGGCTTAGTACTTCCCAGCATAATCCAGTTTTGTTCTGCTTAAGGAACAATCTATAAAGATCGGAGGCCAGCATCATGTGGCAGGTAGACTTAACAAGTGTGTGGGTGTATTCCCACTCTTCAGTGGAAAGAGTTCCCAGACATCTTTATCAATTTGTGTATTTCTGTGAGAGAAAGAGAGCAGCTGACCATTTTAATAGGCTGTGATAATGGGAACTGCAGATGCTGGAGAATCCAAGATAACGAAATGTGGGGCTGGATGAACACAGCAGGCCCAGCAGCATCTCAGGAGCACAAAAGCTAACGTTTCGGGCCTAGACCCTTCATCAGAGGAAGGGTCTAGATGAAGGCTCTGATGAAGGGTCTAGGCCCGAAACGTCAGCTTTTGTGCTCCTGAGATGCTGCTGGGCCTGCTGTGTTCATCCAGCCTCACACTTCGTTATCATTTTAATAGGCTGGCAGCTTTAGCAGTCCCAGCAGCACCAAAGCTCAGTAGTGGCTGCAGCCTGTCCCATGAAGAAGACTGATGGTGGCTTGACTGAGGTTCACCAAAGCTGTTTGGGAAGGGAAGGATCGGGCACCGTAGGGAGTGAGGTAAAAAGTTATGGGTTTTAGAAGCGAGTTGCACAGTATATATGGGTGTCCAACCTTAGGCAGTTGCTCCCCATGCACAAAGGACAACACCCCAAAGGTTGGACACTACTTCCCACCCAATGACACACCAATTTTGGCAAAAACAGAGAGATCTAGTGGGTGCCTTACCCACTTGACCATCTTAAACAGATAGGGTTGGTTAAGTGGACTGGGTTAGTGGTGGAGGGAAGGTGGTGCACTACCTGTTAAAACATGCTAATTATCAAATAAACCAGGATGCAGAACATTTTAGAACAACAACATATGATCAGACCAAATCATCTTGGCATTGTAAGCAAGAAATCATGTGTGGCAAAATGATTAGGGTTCTTTGAGGATGTAGCAAGCAAGAAGGTTAAAGTGAAACCAGTAGATGTAGTGTATTTGGATTTCCAAAAGGCTTGCACAAAGATACCAAATGAAAGGTCTCTATGTGAGATCAGAGCTTTTGGTATTGGCCTTAATATATATTGGCATGATAGAGGATTATCTAACTAACATGGAAATTGGAGTATCAGAATAAATGGTTCATTTTGAACTCCACAAACAATAACTTGAATAGTGCCACAGGGCTTCAGTGGTTTAGGATCTTCCTGATTCGAGCTACCCATCCTGGTAAAAATGCCCCAAGTGTGGGATTGAGCTGGACCCGTCAACCCAGGAAACAAAGTATAGACAATTATAGGAGTGAGTGGACGCTGAGGTATACTGGTTAGTAGGCCCACTTTCAATCTCTGGGACATCACCCCAGTTGCCTCTAGCCCTCACATTCTTCACCCCCACTTGTACCATCATCCATGGTCTCTTATATGCCCCATGCAAAATCAATGTCAACTCATACTCCAGCATGTTCCCTCATGCCCCATACGCTTCGTGCTAGCACAATAGCCATTCACCCAGTAACAATGATACATCATAAGCCACAGTAAATAAAATAATCATCTATAAGTTTAACAGAGCTCTCACTAAGGTTTTGGAATTATGCACAAACCTATAAATGCTTCTGAATCCTTATTGAATAATAACAAGTGCTTCAATCCAAAGGGCAGTCAATGCTGCTAGAAACACCTTAAAGGATACACTGGCATCTGAAACAATAAAATACTTCTAGTCCAATTGAAACCACCCTGAATGGTATACACTGGCTTGGTATCTCATAAAACAATTAAAATATTCAAGACAGATGTGAGGAAAGAAACCAGCAAATATATTTTTGAACATAGCACTGCTGTTTTTTGAGAGTGTTGTCCAATATCAAGTGATATTGATGCAAACAGCGTGAGCTTAAAGCTCAAGGATTCAACTAGATTTGATGGGCATATGGGCGAAGCAGCAAGTGAGTTCCTTCGTTCAGTATTTATTCAGCATTCAAAATTCCATCAGAAGGCAGATTTTAACTTGTAATCATTGATTATGGCATTCTAGTTTACAGATATATTCTTTTTCACTTTGATACACCATAAAATCATATTACAAGATTCATTTCTCAAAAAGCATTTACGTCAAAGCAATGAAGAATCATGTAGATTAATAGAAAAATTACAGAGTAGTGTGGCCATTTGGGCTGATAAGTCCATGCCAACTCTTTGCAAGAACAATTCAAAGTAGAATTTCTTTGAAGATTTCAATTTGTTGCATTAATATTGGTTCAAAATCAAATTTGAACCACCTGGAAGTTACCGCGAACCAAAAACTTTAGTTTCAGTACCAGTGCTAATATGTACTTCCAAGAGATTTGTTTGGATCTATCTGTGACAGCTATTGTATGAATGTCAAATAAAGTGCCAAAGATCCCTAAATATCATCTAAGATAAGATTGCATCTGTTGAATTTTAGGCATAAGATATACCACCCACCCCCCCCCCCCCCCCCCCACCCCCCAAACTGAGCCTATTAGGTCCCATTTCATGTCCAAAAATGAGCTCAATAATTTCTTCCCATCTTTTTCGTTATATCTCCTGCTCACTTCCTTATCCATTTTTGCCTGAAAGAGTGCTTAAGCATTTCACCAAGTTTTCTTGCATTGTGTGACAGACAAAAGGCAGGGAACTGACTCAGACTTAAAATAAATAATTTCATTTTTATTTAATTCTTTAAATACTAATAGTAAATATAAAATATGTATTCATTGCAACATTTACTTCTTATTTCATCTAACTTCAACTTTAACTCACTTCATTTAACTTCATTTTACCTTACAGTACTTAATCCATATCTAACCCTAATTCTTACACTAACTCAATAAGTTTGGTTTGAATCAAATGCTACCTTAATTCAAGTGAAGTGGCCAACTTTGTTCTCCATATAGGTCCCAGCTCATGGTTTTTTATTCTCCTGAAGAAAACTTCAGGATTCAGGCTTTCCCAATGTGTTCTCGTCTGAGAAAATTCCTTTGTTCTCTTAACTTTTCTGAAAATGTGCTCCATTTCCAGAAAGATCTCTGGCAGTCAACCAATAGATTGAGCAAAGCCTGATCATATTGTTCAATCCCAGCCAACTGAGTTTACTGGTAAACAGCTTTCTCTCCCATCCCATTATCTCTCTCTCCCAAATGTTTAGACTAGTTTGTAAACAATACCATTTCACGTTCCATATAAAGTAGTAGCAGTGGCAGCAGGTCTAGAGACAACCATGACACTTGCCTTATTTGGTTAACACAGGAAAATACAAGTCACATTAGGTCTTGGGGAAACCAAGCGGAGGCTTGGGGACCGCTTTGCAGAACACCTCCGCTCAGTTCGCAACAAACAACTGCACCTCCCAGTCGCCAACCATTTCCACTCCCCCTCCCATTCTCTTGATGACATGTCCATCATGGGCCTCCTGCACTGCCACAATGATGCCACCCGAAGGTTGCAGGAACAGCAACTCATATTCCGCCTGGGAACCCTGCAGCCATATGGTATCAATGTGGACTTCACCAGTTTCAAAATCTCCCCTTCCCCTACTGCATCCCTCAACCAGCCCAGTGCATCCCCTCCCCCCACTGCACCACACAACCAGCCCAGCTCTTCCCCCCCACCCACTGCATCCCAAAACCAGTCCAACCTGTCTCTGCCTCCCTAACCGGTTCTTCCTCTCACCCATCCCTTCCTCCCACCCCAAGCCGCACCCCCAGCTACCTACTAACCTCATCCCACCTCCTTGACCTGTCCGTCTTCCCTGGACTGACCTATCCCCTCCCTACCTCCCCACCTACACCCTCTCCACCTATCTTCTTTACTCTCCATCTTCGGTCCGTCTCCCCCTCTCTCCCTATTTATTCCAGTTCCCTCCCCCCATCCCCCTCTCTGATGAAGGGTCTAGGCCCGAAACGTCAGCTTTTGTGCTCCTGAGATGCTGCTTGGCCTGCTGTGTTCATCCAGCCTCACATTTTATTATCTTAGGTCCTGGCTACTGTTTAACTCACGTCAGAGTTTAAACTGTCTTGACCAAAATTCCCAATGTACTTGGTTGTAGCTCTTAAACAGTCAGTTCACATTTCTGACGTTGGCCACCAGGCCACAAATTCATAAAAATTATTCCTTCGCCCCGTAATATTTAACAAGTCAAAGTGATCACAGTAATATATATGAATAAAGTTTGACCTGTTCATTGATATAAATAATGGTTACCATCTTCCTGATGGTTTGGTATTAACTTTGAAATGCAATTGATTCCACTTAAATAACTAACCATGCAAAACATTAAAGAGTTCTACTGTAGGATCTCTTTAAAGGTCAACATTCTTCCTTTAATTTGTCTTGACATTTTAATTAATTCATTCATGTAAACATCTGATTGTTATTGCTCTACTTATATGCAGTTATAGTTAGACAATGAGCACTGATGAAGTCCCTAGAGGAATATATTGGAGTATTTACTGAGCCTAACAGCACTAATTAATTTAGTAAATGTAATGTCATGTGGGCAAGTCTGTATGCTTGGAAATATAGCACTCTGAGTTAACAGTGCCATCAACTGATAACAAATTAGTTCAATTACACTATTAGAATCAGTAAGATTTTAAGATTGAGATAAAGTTTTTTTTCTTAGGGTGTTGTTAGAATGTGGAATTGCTATCTCCAGAGGAAAGTAAATTTATTCATGGACCAGTTACATTGATTTTTGATAGATAAGGGATTCAATGACTCTGCGAGGCAGACAGAAAGGTTGAGTTGAAACCACAATCAGACCAAGTATAATCTTAAAGAATGGCAGAGCATGCTTAAAAAACCAAATGGCCTATTCCTGCTCCAAAGTCCTACATTCCTAAATTATTTTGGACATTGTCATTCTCTATACAAGAAAAATCTATCAGAATTATTTATAATAGATTAACATTTGATAGGAGATTATGACAGTTAGAATCCAAACCTGAAAATCTACAAGGCATCACAATTTGGTTTGCAAAGATGCATTGGGCTCTGAACTCTACAGGTGAATCTGCCCAAGTTTGCAGGGCCAGACTGCAGCCAAATAAGTGGTCTGGCTGCAGAGAATTTGGTGATATATTTAAGTCATATTCTTGAACAGCTGTTGGAAAATCTTGTCTAAATTTCCAGGGTTAAAGAAATGTTTAACTTGCCCTTAATCCCTGTTCAAAGAAAATCCCCTGAAAATAATTTAAAATAAGTGTTGTTAATCTTCAAAGGTCTAGGCATAATTTCAACCAGGATGTTCAAATGAGTCAACAGTGCCTTAGAAGCTTTGTCAAAGTCTGAGCGCCAATTATGCATTTGTCCTTAGGCTTAAAAATAACACATCTCATATTTATACAGTGCATTCAAAATAGTAAAATGTCCCGCAGCAATGCAAAAAGAAACTTGAATCACCAAAGGTGTCAGATGCAGTTGGTCATTGAGGTAGATTTTAAGGAGGGGGGGGGGACAAGAGATTTATGGAGGAATTCTCAGAGTTTAGCAAATTAGTAACTGAAACATGGCTTTTAACGGTGGGGAAATTAAACTTAGGAATCCTCAAGAGGCCAGAAAGTGAGGACTACAGAGATCTTGTAGTATAATGATGTGGAGATGCTGGTGTTGGACAGGGGTGGACAAAGTCAGAAGTCACAGGGCACCAGGTTATAGTCCAACAGGTTTATTTGAAACCACAAGCTTTCGAATCCTCCGTCATCAGATGAAGTAGAGAAAGATGCACAGGCACAGAATATACGGCTGGAGAAATAATGGCAAGATAATTCCACTTCACCCGATGAAGGAGCAGCACTCCAAAAGCTTGTGATTTTAAATAAATCTGTTGGACTATAACCTGGTGTCGCGTGACTTCTGACTTCAAGTTTAATGAGTTTAGAATGTGGTGACATATAGCCTTCACAGAAAGAGTAAGGGGAATAAAATGTTATTACCATAAAAATATTAATTTTTGTATTAATTTCAAACCCCAATTGAATTTTAACAGCTGAGTGGGAGCAGCTAAGTAATGGAAGGCTGAGAAAATGGAACTGGAATGCGCCTGATATCTTCCCCAGCTTCCCCCCGCCCCCCACCTCAATGCCATTTTCCCAGTAGTGGGAAAGTTGTCCAATCAGTTACCTGTTGAAAGCCCAACTGAAACACAATGACCAACGACCATATATGAGCCACGTCCTGTCACTATAGACATTGTGGCCTAAGAGGTTTTTGGGTGACATGGCTGTGTCCCTAACTTGAGGTCAGTTGGTCTGGGTTCAAGTGCCAGCAACCACGGAGGCGTGTCAAAAAATGTCTCAGCATGTTGATTAAAAATATTTTTTTCAGACATTCTGGTCAGGTCAGGGAGGCTTAATGATGTATTAGGCACCAATCTGATTAAAATTGACAAGCTTTCAATGGGCACTTCCAAAGGACCTCATTTAGGGGGAATCTGTGACCCATGAAGAAGACACTGTGGTAGTGTTGGCCACCTCCATAACAACAGAATCACTGCCTTCAGCAAACCTTCCTCTCCTACCGGGCCTGAGTGAGCCTGAGTGGAATTAACTGTGTCTCAGACCCTTAAGCTGCTGTAGGTCTCATGTTGCAGTCTAAACAATTGCCGTTCTAGCAGTGGTGTTGTTGTATTGCTAACCATCTGAGTAGCCTGACAGCTATTGACTGCTATATACAAGGTGCAGAGCTGGATGAACACAGCAGGCCAAGCAGCATCAGAGGAGCAGGAAGACTGATGTTTCGGGCCCGGATCCTTCTTACTGACAGCTATGAACAACCCCAAGTTCTGACTTGGACTGAAGTTGTGTCACCTCCCATTTCCAGGCTAAGAGTAGGACTTCTGGACTATTTAGGTGCATTGGGCTGAGTTTGTAAGCAATGCCAGCTATCTACAAGTTTTCATTCATCATCTAAGACCAAACACTGAATGTTAATCCATATTTTGACTACTCGGTCAAACTCAATCCTATTTTTACCTGATATTTACACATGTGCACTTGAGTCAGACTGTGTTAATGGATATTAATCAGGAATGGAAATCTTCTGTGGTAGATTTTAACATTTCTTGGCTGAAAAATACTGCGTAAATTTGCAGAAACTCTGTTGATAGCACAGTGAAATCAGCTGACTTATCAATCCTGGGCCATCTGGTCATATGTTTAATTCCAAGTCATGTCATGCACTTTCCCAGAAAGTCATCACCAATGCTCAAAAATATGAAATATCTTTTGAGAAGATGGGTTTGCAATATTTTCTGGCTTTCAAGAAACAACTAGAAAATATAGCACACTTTTTTTATTGCTGCATCATTTTCCATTTCTAAGTTATCACCATAGTCGTATAATGTCTCTTGTACATTTATAAAAACATAAGTTCATCATTAGACATTAAACTACCTCAATGTTACTGCGGACCAGCAAGAATAAAAGGATAATGTTACAGCATTCCAAATTGATGCAACCCACCGAATCTCCAGGTTAATGTTTAATCCATTTTACATTATCTGTTACAGTTAGCTTAATTGTGTTTAATTTTTGCTATGTAAATGGATAAATACTATTTATCACAAAAGCTGTCTCAAAAATTCCACTGTTGGTGAATAATTTATGGAAAAATTCTTATGTCCCATGTCATTGAAAGGCTAATTGAATATATTTAAACTGAGAGTAATTTATCTTAAATGTTCAAACATGCTTTGTACCCTGCTCTTCTGTTGGGACAAAACAATTTAGGGTCACTTGAGACTACCTGACCTGAGGTTATGTGGGGAGTTCATATGCTTCTAATACATTTTTATGCAAATTTCATTTCAAGTGCTCATGTGACTTACATATCTACTACAAATAATACCGCGTGTTTCAGTACGATGACAAAACTGTACAATGACAAAATGCAAAAGTCTGAACTATCCAACAGTTTTTAAAGGAGATAACAAAGTGTGGAGCTGGATGAACACAGCAGGCCAAGCAGTATCTTAGGAGCACAAAAGCTGACGTTTCAGGCCTAGACCCTTCATCAGAAATGGGGGAGGGGGAGAGGGCTCTGAAATAAGTGGTGAGAGAGTGGTGGCGGATCGAAGATGGATAGAGGAGAAGATAGGTGGAGAGGAGACAGACAAGTTAAAGAGGTGGGGATGGAGCCAGTAGAGATGAATGTAGGTGGGGAGGTAGGGAGGGAGTGGTTAGTCTGGGGAAGACGGACAGGTCAAGAGGGCGGGATGACGTTAGTAGGAAGGAAATGGGGGTGTGGTTTGAGGTGGGAGGAGAGGATAGGTGAGAGGAAGAACAGGTTAGGGAGGCAGGGAAGAGCTGGGCTGGTTTTGGGTTGCAGTAGGGGGAGGAGAGATTCTGAAACTAGTGAAATCCACATTGATACCATTGGGCTGCAGGGTTCCCAAGCGGAATATGAGTTGCCGTTCCTGCAACCTTCGGGTGGCATCGTTGTGGCACTGCAGGAGGCCCAGGATCGACATGTCGTCTAAGGAATGGGTGAGGGAGTTGAAATGGTTTGCGACTGGGAGGTGCAGTTGTTTATTGCGAACCTAGCATAGGTGTTCTGCAAAGCGGTCCCAAAGGAGTTTGGCAGTGAGATGTAAGGAGAAAGATAAAGTAATTATTCAGTCTTTTAAAAATCCTTTAAATTTTACACGTTCCAACATCTAAATAAAGAGATATTAATAATAACCTGTCATGTTAAATTCATTTTGTATGTTTCACATGTATTGTACCATGCCCCATTTCAGGTGTAGACAAGAAATATATTCTTCTTTACGTTCCCTATAGAGTTCAGTGCCTTCTTGATGCCTTCTTCAAAGTAATGAATGATGGTTATATACGTCTGTCTATAATTGTTCACAAAGAGAAGCCATTCCAATGAAGGAATTTGAACAGTGGGTATTGAGGACTATTATAGCCAAGCTTGGTCCTATCCTGATGCATCATAAATACTTTTGCAGCAATATGTGTTGAGTAATCAGACAGTATTTTTCCTCTTTCTGACTCAGCAATTGTGAAGCCTCTTTTGATTCTTCTGCTGTTCAGTTCAGCGAACTCAGTACATACTAATAATCAAACTGTACGTGTTCAGTACTCCATATTCCATGAACGTATAACCATTTGACAAATTTTAGGGGGCAGATATTTTTCAGCAATTCCAGTGATTAGATTATATTCTCTAAATGTGGAAACAGGCCCTTCGGCCCAACAAGTCCACACCACCCCTTGGAGCATCCCACCCAGACCCATCCCCCATAACCCACACACCCTTGAACACTACGGGCAATTTAGCACGGCCAATCCACCTAGCCTGCACATCTTTGGACTGTGGGAGGAAACCGGAGTACCCGGAGGAAACCCACACAGACACAGGGAGAATGTGCAAACTCCACATAGACAGTTACGCGAGGCTGGAATCGAACCCGGGTCCCTGGCACTATGAGGCTGCAGTGCTAACCACTGAGCCACTGTACCACACCAGTTGAGTTGCTCTATTAAGAACTTCAAATTTCAGGTTGTTAATAATCAATTTAATGTGATTCATTGTTCTTTGCAATCAAATTTCATTTTGAATGTTGTTTTTGTGGAGTTTGTAGGTGAGTAAAACCTCTGG
The DNA here is from genome assembly GCF_030684315.1 of Stegostoma tigrinum. Lineage (NCBI taxonomy): Eukaryota > Metazoa > Chordata > Chondrichthyes > Orectolobiformes > Stegostomatidae > Stegostoma > Stegostoma tigrinum. The sequence continues at coordinate 43,203,981 of NC_081365.1, forward strand.
AAACATTGCTCTGCGTGGAAGAATATATTTATTTCATTTCCTTTGGCGTCCAATATTTTGATGAGTGCACATTTGAATATAATTTGCTTCATGTAACAGTTGGGTTTTCTGAGAGAAGATTCAGTAAGGCTTGCAACAAGGTTCCACATGGCAGACTGGTTAGCAAGGTTAGAAACCTCCATTTTCTCCCCTTTGGTCCAGGAACTCCCCACCTACGTCCGTGACACCACCCACGCCCTCCACCTCCTCCAGGACTTCCAATTCCCTGGCCCCCAACGCCTCATTTTCACCATGGACATCCAGTCCCTATATACCTGTATTCCACATGTAGATGGCCTCAAGGCCCTCCGCTTCTTCCTGTACTGCAGGCCTGACCAGTTCCCCTTCACCGACACCCTCATCCGCCTAGCCGAACTCGTCCTCACCCTCAACAACTTCTCTTTCGATTCCTCCCACTTCCTACAGACTAAGGGGGTGGCCATGGGCACCCGCATGGGCCCCAGCTATGCCTGCCTCTTTGTAGGTTACGTGGAACAGTCCCTCTTCCGCACCTACACAGGCCCCAAACCCCACCTCTTCCTCTGTTACATTGATGACTGTATCGGCGCCGCCTCTTGCTCCCCAGAGGAGCTCGAACAGTTCATCCACTTCACCAATACCTTCCACCCCAGCCTTCAGTTCACCTGGGCCATCTCCAGCACATCCCTCACCTTCCTGGACCTCTCAGTCTCCATCTCAGGCAACCAGTTTGTAACTGATGAACATTTCAAGCCCACCAACTCCCACAGCTACCTAGAATACACCTCCTTCCGCCCACCCTCCTGCAAAAATTCCATCACCTATTCCCAATTCCTCCACCTCCGCCGCATCTGCTACCACGATGAGGCATTCCACTCCCGCACATCGCAGATGTCCAGGTTCTTCAAGGACCGCAACGTTCCCCCCACAGTGGTCGAGAACGACCTTGACTGCGTCTCCCGCATTTCCCGCAACACATCCCTCACACCCCGCCCCCGCCACAACCACCCTAAGAGGATCCCCCTCGTTCTCACACACCACCCCACCAACCTCCGGATACAACGCATCATCCTCCGACACTTCCGCCATCTACAATCCGACCCCACCACCCAAGACATTTTTCATTCCCCACCCTTGTCTGCTTTCCGGAGAGACCACTCTCTTCATCACTCCTTTGTTCGCTCCACACTGCCCTCCAACCCCACCACACCCGGCACCTTCCCCTGCAACCGCAGGAAGTGCTACACTTGCCCCCACACCTCCTCCCTCACCCCTATCCCAAGCCCCAAGATGACTTTCCATATTAAGCAGAGGTTCACCTGCACATCTGCCAATGTGGTATACTGTATCCATTGTACCCGATGTGGCTTCCTCTACATTGGGGAAACCAAGCGGAGGCTTGGGGACCGCTTTGCAGAACACCTCCACTCAGTTCGCAATAAACAACTGCACCTCCCAGTCGCAAACCATTTCAACTCCCACTCCCATTCTTTAGATGACATGTCCATCATGGGCCTCCTGCAGTGCCACAATGATGCCACCCGAAGGTTGCAGGAACAGCAACTCATATTCCGCTTGGGAACCCTGCAGCCCAATGGTATCAATGTGGACTTCACCAGCTTCAAAATCTCCCCTTCCCCCTTCTCCGCATCCCAAAACCAGCCCAGTTCGTCCCCTCCCCCCACTGCACCACACAACCAGCCCAGCACTTCCCCTCCACCCACTGCATCCCAAAACCAGTCCGGCCTGTCTCTGCCTCCCTAACCTGTTCTTCCTCTCACCCATCCCTTCCTCCCACCCCAAGCCGCACCTCCATCTCCTACCTACTAATCTCATCCCACCTCCTTGACCTGTCCGTCTTCCCTGGACTGACCTATCCCCTCCCTACCTCCCCACCTATACTCTCCTCTCTACCTATCTTCTTTACTCTCCATCTTCGGTCCGCCTCCCCCTCTCTCCCTATTTATTCCAGTTCCCTCTCCCCATCCCCCTCTCTGATGAAGGGTCTAGGCCCGAAACGTCAGCTTTTGTGCTCCTGAGATGCTGCTGGGCCTGCTGTGTTCATCCAGCCTCACATTTTATTAGCAAGGTTAGATCACATGGATTATAGGGAGAGCTAGCCATTCGGTTAAAAAATTGATGCAAAGGTAGGAGACAGAGTGTGGTGGTGGTGGTGTAAGGTTCTGATTTGTGATCAGTAATTTACTGATTTTAGGTGGTTGAATCAACCCCCAGATCCCTGGCTCTGACACTGGCCCTACTTCGTGAATGTGAAATGAAGAAGGCGGTAGACAGGTGCTTCCGGGCAAAAGAATCTCTGCATTTATTTAAATACAGAAAGGTGAGTATTATACAAGAAATAAAGGCAAATGCAATAAAACACTGAAATTAACACAATTACAGTGGACAGTAATTAAATGCATTGTTAAATTAAACATAAATTAAACACTATTAGAACCTAAACAGGGACTTTAATCAGGCTTCCTCCCCTTGGAGTCCCATGCACTGTCCACCTTCCCTTCCCTGCTAGCTAGGTTGGAAACTTTGAGGTCTTGAAAGTTTAAGCTGATTGCTGGGGAAAACGCAGTTTTAAAGTATAGCTGGCAGTTCCCACTTGCCACACCCAGTGTTTTGGTGAAAATTTCAGATGTGTTGGCCTTCAGTTTGGGTTGAATCTGCTGATGCAGCAGAATCTATATTGGATTTATTGGGAGAGTAATTTGTTTTTGTTACTTTCTGGTGGCTTTGTGAACCGGTTTTCACCTCAGGATGTGACTGAGGCCTTTTGGTGTCAGCCAGGTCGTTGATTGTTGAAGGTTATTGGTTCTTAGGTGTGCTCATCGTGGTTGGTGGCCATTGCTTCCCCTGGTATGGAACAGGCCTGTGTTGGTGGGTTTCGGAATTGCTGTTGGGATCTCTGATCTGCAGATAGCTGTGCAGGTAGCTGTCAGAGAGAAAGCTCTTGTTCAGATAGCATTTGGCTGGTTTCCCACCTCATGGATATCCATCATTGCGATGATGCACTTGGTGTGGCTTCTTGCTTCAGCTTCTCTGTTCGGCCTCTGTTGTTCTTGGCTCCAGAGTTGCTCATCCAGGCTGGAAGCCTGACGGGAAGCGGTTTCTGCAGGATGGGCAAACAGGAGGCTGGAAAAACACAGGAAGCCAGGCAGCATCGGGAGGAAAGGAACAGCCAATGTTTTGGGTATAACCCTTCTTCAGGATGTGTCCTGATTCCAGCACCTGCAGTTTTATTTTGTCTCTAACAGGACTCTAACATTTTGTTTCTGCAGGAGCTTATTGTTGAAAAAGGCTCATCCCCAAGTAAGTTCAGGGCCAGCAGTTATACAGACTGTGTGCCCCATGATCTCTTCTCAAATCTGCGTTGTTCGTGGTGTTTCTGACATTCACTTCTGATGTCAGTTAGCTTCCTGATAGTTAAGAGTACATGTAAATGTATTTTAATTGAAATTGAATGTCAGGTATCTCTGTGAAGGCTCAATACTGTCTGCAGCTAGGTATCCCAGGTGTAAAAGTTACTTTCAGTCTAGGGTGTTAGGTTTGGTTCTTTGTGCTCTTAGGTTGGAGGTGTATATTGGAATTCCAGGCTGAACAATAGTCCCCAGACTCAGAGACCATTTGATAGAGCATCTGCGCTCTGTACATGACAAATGACACCTTCCAGTCGCCAACAATTTTAACTCCCCCTCCCACTCCCTGGGTGACATGTCCATCCTGGGCCTCCTCCAGCGTCACAATGATACCACTCATAAACTGTAGGAGCAACACCTCATATTCCACCTCGGTTGCTATAACCCAATGGCCTAAACTTGGAATTCACCAGTTTTAAAATTTCCCACCCACAGCCTCATCCCAAGTCCGACCCTCCCTCTCCTCTCCTCCTTGACCTGACACAACCTGTCCATTTTTCTCTCCCACCTATCCACCTACTGACCAATCCCTACCACTCCCTACCTGCACTCACCTATCACCATCCCACCTACCTTCCCCAGCCCTACCCCTCCTCTCTCTATTTATTTCTCAGCTGCCTTTCCCCTCCCCATTTCTGAAGAAGGGTGCCACCTTGAAACATCAGCATTCCTGCTCTTCCGATGCTGCCTGGCCTGTTGTGTTCCTCCAGGCTCACACTGTGGTATCTCTGACTCCAGCATCAGCAGTTCTTGCTATCTCTGCTAGCCATAGACAGAAATCATTACGGCTCTGTGTGTATTTGTCACAGCCTGAGCTCAGGATTTTACCCAGTATTTTAGATGTTAGGAAAACCCAGGGTCTTGTCCAGTATTTTTGATGATAGAGATTTTTGCTCAATCCTACAGATTGAGTGCTTTTCGGACTGAAGGCCCGAAACCAGCAGTGTGCCACAAGGGTCAGTGCTGGGTCCACTCCTTTCCATCATTTATTTAAATATTTGAATGTGATTGTAGGAGGAATGGTTAGTAAGTTCGCAGATTAAATTGCAAATTGGAGCTGTAGTGGACAGCGAAGAAGGTTACCTCAGTATAATCAGATGGGCAAATGGGCCTAGGAGTGGCAGATGGAGTTTAATTTAGATAAATGTGAGGAGCTGCGTTTTGATAGAGCAATCAGGCAGGAATTACACACTTAATCAGAAAGCCCTGGTAGTGTTGCCAAACAGAGAGACCTCGCAGGTTCTTGCAGGTTCATAGTTCCTTGAAAATGGAGTCGCAAGCAAACAAGGTAGTGAAGGTGGCATTTGGTATGCTTACCTTTACTGGTGAGTGCATTAAGTCCAGGAGGAGATCATGTTGTGGTTGTACAAGGCATTGGTCCGGCCACTTCTGGAACGCTGTATTCAATTGTGGTCTCCCTGCTATGGGAAAGATGTGAAACTTGAAAGGATTCAGAAAAGGTTTACAAGAATGTTGCCAGGATTGGAGAGTTTGAGCTATAGAGAGATGGTGTATAAGCTGGAGCTATTTTCCCTGGAGTATTGGAGGCTGAAGGGTGACCTTGTAGAAGTTTATAAATTTGTGAGGGCCATGGATACAGTAATTAGTCAAGGTCTTTTCCCAAGGATAAGGAGTCCAAAACTAGAGGGCACAGGTTTAAGGTGAGAGTGGAAAGGTTTGAAGGGAACCTAAGGGGCAACTTTTTCACGCAGAAGGTAGTGCATGTATAGAATGAGCTGCCCCAGAAAGTAGTGGAGGCTGGTACAATTACAACATTAAAAAGGTGTAAAAATGGGTATATGAATAGGAAGGGTTTAGAGGGATACGGGCCAAATGCTGGCAAATGGGACTAAATTAATTTAGGATATCTCGTCGACCTGAAGTTCGACTGAAGGGTCTGTTTCCATACTGTATATCTGTGACTCTATGACTATAACATTCTTCTGGCCCATTACAATAAAACTGCAAGAATTTAATAAGGATCAGGTAATCCACTTGGATTCAGCACAGTTCATAGAACAGTTCCAACTTCATCAAAGTTTCCATGAGATGGTCACAAAGAAACCCTCCTTGTGCTCCTAAGATGCTGCTTGGCCTGCTGTGTTCATCCAGCTCTACACTTTGTTGTCTAGAACTCTGTGTGGTCTTGCCAATGATCCACATAACTGAAGTATAACCTCATTACTTTTGCATTCAATTCCCTGTGTTATACATTATAATATCCCAGTAGCTTTTCTAATTACTTGCTATACCTGCGTACTAACCTTTATGCACAAGGACCCCAAGATCCCTTTGTATCTTAGAAGGTATGCACTATCTCATAATTTAGACAACATGCTTTTTTTCAAACTCTTCTTGCCAAAATGAACAATTTCACATTTTCCCACATTATACTCCATTTGCCCAATTAAGTAAGCAATCTGTATCTTTTCATTGCGTCCTTGTGATCTCTTCACACTTCGTTGCTGACGTACCTTTGTGCCGTCCAACAAATTTGGCAACTATGCCCCCGTTGTTTAATCAAAGTCATTCAAATAAATTTTTATTCCCAGAACCCAGCACCATTTGCTGTGGCAACCACTTGTTAAATCTTGTCAACCTGAGAAAGACCCATTCACGCTTACAGTCTGTTCCTTGTCAGCCAGTCAATGCTGAAATGCTTTCCCATCTGCTATAATCTTTTATTTCCTGTACTACTGCTTGATGTGACACCTTATCAAATGCCTTTTGAAAATCGGGGCAAGGAAATATATAGCTAAGCAGCATCTTGAGTCTTTTCTAATATTTTACCATCTCTTTTAAAGTGATCTGAGCCAGGCTTATTGATAATACAGCATGAGTATGCGTGAACTGCTTAAAAGCACATTGTGTGAATGAATGAGTTCATGTAACAATTGCAACAATGTCCAAGGAGGAGAAATAATTCCTTAAATGTTGACTCACTTGAAACCATCACACATCAAACCCCACCCCAAGTTCAGAGTCCTGCCAGTTTTCAGAGCTAGCATTCTGAACTGAAGCTGATTGTCTGTCACATAGGGGCACAGTCTTCGGAAGCAAGTGGCTACAGGCCTGGAAACCAGAAATGAATTTAATTAGCATCATGAACAAGGAATGGGGGGGCAAGCATTGGCATGTTACGAGTTCATTCACATTGGCGTAGCTTAGCAATAGACAATGCTTCCAACTTAATAAAAACCAAAAGAATTGTGGATGCTGTAAATCAGGAACAAAAACAAAGTTGTTGGAAAAGCATCAGGCAGCATCTGTGGAGGAGAAAACAGAGTTAATGTTTCAGGTCTGGTGACCCTTCCTCAGAACCCTTCCTGTCAATGCTTCCAACTTGATTACCAGAACATGGATGAATGTTCCGATCCCAGTGAGAGCCAAGATTTTTTCTTTCATAATGTGTGGGGAGCTGAATGTGAAGCCTATCTCATCCATCCTAACTCTCTTAGCCCTATTATGAGTCATTTTCTCCTGGAAGAGATAAAGGGAGGGATTTAGTGAGATGAAAGTGGAGAGTACCACCATTAGTATTGATGCAGGCTCATGGTGTATGGTTAATGATATGAGTTATGGATGACTGGACGGCACGGTGGCTTAGTTGTTAGCACTGCTACCCTGCAGCTCCAGGGGCCTGGGTTCGATTCCAGCCTCGGGTGACTGTCTGTATGGAGTTTGCACATTTTCCCCGTGTCTGTGTGGCTTTCCTCCGGGTGCTCCTGTTTCCTCCCACAGTCCAAAGATGTACAGGTTAGGTGGATTGGCCATGGAAAATGCAGGGTTACAGGAATAGGATGAGGGTCTGGGTGGGGTGTTTTTGGTGGATTCAATGGGCCA